>NC_043709.1:34335093-34391537 GCF_006229205.1 Suricata suricatta | reverse complement strand
TGCCCCTATGCATCAGCACTTCTGTATCCCTTGGGTAAAAACCTAGCAGTGCTATTGCTGGGTTATAGGGGAGTTCTATGGATAGTTTTTTGAAGAACCTCCACACTGTTTTCCAGAGTGGCTGCACCAGTTTACATTCCCACCAACAGTGTAGGAGGGTGCCCGTCTCTCCATATCCTTGCCAGCATCTATAGTCTCTTAATTTGTTTCATTTTAGCCACTCTGACTGGTGTGAGATGGTATCTCAGTGTGGTTTTGATTTGTATTTCCCTGATGATGAGTGATGCTGAGCATTGTTTCATGTGCCTGTTGGCCATCTGGATGTCCTCTTTGGAGAAGTGTCTGTTCATGTCTTCTGCCCATTTCTTCACTGGGTTATTTGTTTTGTGGGTGTGGAGTTTGGTGAGTTCCTTGTAGATTTTGGATACTAGCCCTTTATCTGATATGTCATTTGCAACTATCTTTTCCCATTCTGTCGGTTGCCTATTAGTTTTCTTGATTGTTCCCTTTGCCTTGCAGAAGCTTTTTATCTTGATGAGGTCCCAAGAGTTCAGTTTTGCTTCCATTTCCCTTGCCTTTGGGGATGTGTCAAGTTGTGGATATTTCTAAATGAACTGTACCTTTCTACAATCCTGATTTTATCAGTGAGTTCATGGCTACCAAACCACATATGAAATCTTATAAATGATGGCCCACCATCCAACTTCCAATGTGTTCACACATCTGTTGAAAGAATTTTTCCTTTGAGACATATTTGGTTTCTCAGAGTGCTTAAAACTGAGTTGCCAGTTTCATCTGAATTTACTTATACTGCCACTTACAACCATGGCATAATGTTCATAACACATCTTCACTCCTTGATGTAAAAATATTCAAAACATAAGATGGAGACTAGACACACAGGATTGGAATAAATGACTGCCTGAGGGTTCTGTCAGTTCAGTAGAGTTGTGTTAGCAGTGAAGATAATAGTTAACACTTATATGGTGCTTACTATGCCCCTGATGGTTTTAAGGGCTTTATAGGTATTAACTGTTTTCAGTTTTTATTATTATCCCCATTTTATAGGTTAAGAGAATGGAGGTGGAAACTTCAGTGATTATCCAAGTTCACAAAGCTCATAAGAGACTGACTGGGATTTAAGCCTAGTAGTTTGACAACTGAATTGCTCACTTGATGCCATAATTTTTTAGGATGGAAGGGGGATACCATCACCTTTATTCTCATCCTTTCCTAACTCAACTCATATGAAATGTATACATAAGCTTCCATTTCAAAAACAAATTGGTAAGCTTATGCTTATTGGAGAAAAAAGTATGTCAAAACATTTAAAAATAAGTTTTCATATGATGCTTAATAAAACACATCTGATATTTAATATCTATTTGTATTATGTAAAATTAAGATCATAAGGAAATGTGGAGGTCTAACTTTTCCTCTAAACCTTATATCATGAGAATTTTTGACTTGAGTAGTTTTAAAATAGCTTATATTAAATTATAACAAGTTTTAGGTAGTTCTCCTCTTTCCACAGTTTGAGGTAAAGGCAGTGAAAAATATTCTTGTATTTCTACGATCAGTTTCTTAAAACACATTTTCCAAAGTGAATCTATGGGACAAATCTTTTTTTTTTAAATTTTTTAATGTTTGTTTATTTTTGAGAGACAGAGAGAGACAGCGTGAGCAGGGGAGGGTCAGAGAGAGAGGGAGACACAGAATCTGAAGCAGGTTCCAGGCTCTGAGCTAGCTGTCAGCACAGAGCCTGACGCGGGGCCGGAAGCCACGAACCGAGAGATCTGACCTGAGCTGAAGCAGATGCTTAACAGACTGAGCCACCCAGGCATTCCGGGGCAAATCTTATAAACACATATATGGTTTTGAATCACTTTTGCAGACTGTCTCCTCAAAGTAGTCTTGCTTAATATTCCAATAACGAGTGAATAGGTGCTCTTTGCTATATGAGTTCATCAATACTGGGTATTTTATTCACATTTCTCTGTTACTAGCAAGGGTAAAAGTTTTGTTATGTAATTAGGCTGTTTTAATTTCTCCTGTGAATGTCTATTTTCCTTGGCATGGGAGAAAAACATATTTTTCTTATTGTATTCCAAGTATCATTTCTTTAGCAAGAAATGATTTGACTTTCTCATAAGTTATAAATATTTTACCTAGTTTTCTGTTTGTCTTTGCTTTGCTTAACATGGTTTCTAAATAAAAATTTTTAAATACAGTTTAAATGTATCAAATTTTGCCTTGATAGTTTCTTCCTTTTTTTTCATGTTGAGAACAGCTACTCTCATTTTAATACTAGAAAAAAGAATCATTTTTTTCACAGTATAATTGATCTGGAATATATTTTGGCAAAAATTGATACTAAATAATTTGCATATCTTCAAAATAGTGATTTTTTTTTGCTTTACACAATACTTTCTTTTGTTTCTCATTGTTTTCATAGTTTACTTCATATGAAGCCTATAGTATCTTTTCAATTTCATCTCAAAATATTATGTACCTTGGATGTTGTTATGAAAAGGATATATTGGCTTTCCAACCTTTTGTTTCATTCTAGACTATAAGCAAGATATGAATTACATATAAATCTTACATATTCATCTATCTATATATATAATTAATCAGCTTCTTAAATCCCTAATGAATTTTAATATTCTTATAAGTTTTACAAAACCTGCAGGTTTTACACAAGGATGGTCAGAACCATCTACCAAACAGATTTCATCTTTTTTCTGATTGTTATATGTCATTATTTTGTTTCATCGCATATGTAGAACTTCTAGAATACTATTAAATGGTAATAAAAGCAAGTATCATCTTCTTGTTTCTTGTTTTAATTGTTCATTCCTAAGCAGAATATTGGCTGCTCTTGACAGAACTTACTCAAAGATCTTTAAGTTCCTGGGGCTCCTGGGTGGCTCAGTCAGTTGGGCATCCAACTTTGGCTCAGGTCATGATCTCATGGTTCGTGGGTTCAAGCCCCTCCTCGGGCTCTGGGCTGACAGCTAACTCAGACTTGGAGCCTGCTTCAGATTCTGTATCTCCCTCTGTCTCTGACCCTCCCCTGCTCACACTGTCTTTCTCTCTCTCAAAAATAAATAAAACATTAAAAATAAATAAATAAAAATAGAATTTAAAAAAATCTTTAAGTTCCTAATTTATGCCAGGTACTCAAGAGTTTCTAGAGAAAGAGCTAAAGAATAAACAAGGTATATAAATAAATATGTTAATTTAGTCAATGCTAAATGTTAAGGGTTAAAAAACAATCAAACAAAAATCCCGAAACAAAACAAAAAATCCTAGACAATGGAGTAAGGTATTTGGGTAGGTTGATTCTAGCCAAGGAAGAACTAATTGAGAAGACAGTTTTTGAATAAAGATCTTAAGGATGTGAAAGAGCAAGCCATGTTAATATCTGGACAAAGATTATTCCTAGAAGAGAAAGCAGTAAATGTGAATGTCCAGAGATAGGAATTTCAAAGATCTGAATGTTAATGAGGCACCAGACCATGTAGAATTAAAGGTTATAATAAGCCCTTGGGGTTTTACTCTGAGTGAAGTTAGGAAAGGGCTCTTGAAGAAAACTTGATTAGGAGATTTTTTTAGGAAGAAATATAAAATAAATTTTAACATGGAAGATTTTATTTAGAGAATTTGTACAAAAAGTTCAAACATTTTCTGTATCTGTAAAACAAACCACAAAAGTAAAAAATAAAAAAAGGAATAGAAGTAACTTTAAGTGGATTATTGTAAAGTGAAATATCTTTCACCACAACAAAGGGCATTGTACATTGGGGAGTACAGCAATACACTTGTCTTAA
This sequence comes from Suricata suricatta, assembly GCF_006229205.1. NCBI lineage: Eukaryota > Metazoa > Chordata > Mammalia > Carnivora > Herpestidae > Suricata > Suricata suricatta. The sequence goes on along the minus strand of NC_043709.1, from coordinate 34,387,704 downwards.
AAATTATTATGGAATTTAAATGAAATAATGAACAAAATATTCAATTGACTTTTGGTAAATAAATAGTAAATGCCCAAACTTGTTAACATATTACTCTTAAAGATGTTTCAATATGTCATTACATAGCAAGAACATTGCCTTAAGAATGTATACAATGTTTGTAAGAAATATGTCTCCCTTTTGAAAACAGATTAAACTTTATCAATCCAGTAATTTTTTCTTTAAATTTTCAGTCATGTAATTTTAGGATATTTTCTCAATGGTTACTTGAGCCTCATAGCAAACTTGACCCTCTTGGGTGTAAGTATTAGGTCTTTCCTTTTAATAGACTACTTTTTATTTGTTTATTTTTTACTTTTTATAATAGTTTATTGTCAAATTGGTTTCCATATAACACCCAGTGCTTCTCCCCACAAGTGCCCCCCCCATAATGATCACCCCCTTTCCCCCGCCCCCTCCCCCTTCAGCCCTTGATTTCGTTTTCAGTATTTAATAGTCTCTCATGGTTTGCATCCCTCTCTCTCCCCAGCTCTTTCCCCCTTCCCCTCCTTATGGCCCTCTGTTAGGTTTCTCCTGTTAGATCTATGAGTGCAAACATATGGTATCTGTCCTTCTTCGCCTGACTTATTTTGCTTAGCATGACACCCTCGAGGTCCAACCACTTTGCTACAAATGGCCAGATTTCATTCATTCTCATTGCCATATAGTACTTCATTGTGTATATATACCACATCTTCTTGATCCATTCATCAGGTGATGGACATTTAGGCTCTTTCCATGATTTGGCTATTGTAGAAAGTACTACTATGAACATTGGGGTGCATGTGCTCCTATGCATCAGCATTTCTGTATCCAATAGACTACTTTTTTAGAGCAATTTTAGGTTCACAGTAGAATTGAGTGGAATATACCAATATTTTTTCTATACCACTTGCCCACACACATGCACAGTCTCCCTCATTATCAGTATCCTCCACAAATATGGTACATTTGTTACAACTGATGAACCCCCATTGACTTATTATTACCATTTGAAGTCCACAGTTTACATTAGGATTCAATCTTGGTGTTGTATATTTTATGGGATTGGACAAATGTATAATGGCATATATACATCAACATAGTATCATAAAAATTGTCTGTGCTCCACCTACTCATCTGTCACTCCCTGCTATCCCCTGACTATCATTGATCTTTTTACTATCTCCATAGTTTTTCTTTTCCAGAATGTCATATAGTTGAAATTATAAAATATGTAGCTTTTTCTTGGCTTTCTTTATTTAATAATATGCATTTAAGTTTTCTCATGTATTTTTATGGCTTGATAGCTCATTTCTTTTTAGCACTGAATAATATTCCATGGTCTGGATATATCACAGTTTGTTTAGTTATTCATCTTTTGAGGGACAACGTGTTTGCTTCCAAGTTTTGGCAATTATGAGTAAGCTGATATAAACATGCAGGCTTTTGTGTAGACGCAAGTTTTGTATGCTTTTGGGTAAATATCAAGGAGCACTACTACCAGACTGTATGATGAGTATTTTTGTAAGAAACTGCTGCACTATCTTCCAAAGTGTCTGTTCCATTTTGTATTCCCATCAAATATGAATTAACATTTCTGTTGCTCCATATTCTCTAAGCGTTTGGTATTGTCAGTGTTTTGGATTTTGGTTAGTCTAATAGTTATGTAGGGATATCTCATTGTTATTTATATTTGTGTTTCTCTGATGACATATGCTTAGTTAACCATCTATAAATCTTCTTAGGTGAGGGGTGTGTAGTTGTGTCTTTGACCCACTTTTTAAGCAGGTTGTTTTCTGTACCGTTAAGTTTTAAGGGCTTCTTGTATATTTTGGGTAACAGTCTTTTATCAGATATGTCATTTGAAAGTGTGACCTCCCAGTCTGTGTCTTGCCTTTTTATTTTCTCAACATTGTCTTTTGCAAAGCATAAATTTTAAATTTTGATGAAGATGTTAGATCTCCTTTCCAAATGAGAGTCACTGAGAACAGAGCCCACAACACAAACGGAGCTGGTTATTAGGGTTTTATTTTAGTCCTACTGGATGGCCCCTCCTGAGCACTGGTAAGTCCTTGGAAGAGCGCACCACCAGGTAGGGGCCCAGGGTTTATATGGACTTTAGCAAGGCAGAATAAGTCATTTTTAGTTAACCAATTACAATTTACAGCATTTCATGGTAGCCAATTATACTGTGATACACAGATGTTAGTTTTGGAGGAAACCTATTATTTTTTGAAGTTCTTTGTCTTAAGGTTTGAAATGACCAATCTAAGTTAGAGGGGGCGGCGAAGCAGTTGTACAGAAGAGAAAACTTTGCAGTTAAAGGGTGGGGTGATTAACAGAATCTTGAAAAACAAGTTAGCCTTTAGGTTACAATCTTTCGTAATCGAGTTATATCTTAGGGTCTTTCCAGAACCAGGTTGCCCAACCTTCAATTATTCACCAGGAGGAGGTTAGAGAGTGAAATAATGGTTGGTATTTTTCATAGGGGTCAGTTTGACCCGAGGGGGTCTTACAAAGACCAGCCTAATTCTTTCTTTCAATGATTATACCTTTGATGTTGGGTCTAAAAAGTCCTCACCTGACCCAAGGTCATCTGGGTTGCCTCTCACATAATCTCGTGTCTTACATTTAGGTCTCTGATCCATTCTGGGTTAATTTTTGTGAAGAGTGCGAGATCTATCTCTCCTTTTTTTTTTTTTTTTTTTGCATTGAATCTCCAGTTGTCCCACACATTATTTGTTGAAAAGACGGTCTTTTCTTCATTGTGTTGCTTTTGCTTTTTTGTCAAAGATCATCTGATGATATTTGTAAGAAGTCTATTTCTGGGCTCTCTGTTCTATTGCATTGATTTGTCTATTCTTTTGTCAGTACTACTTATCTGGATTCTGTAGCTTTATAGTATGCTTTGAAGACAGATAGTGCCAGAACTCAAACTTTGCTTTTCTCTTTCAATATTGTGTTGCCTGTTCTGGGTAATCTTAGGTAATTTTAAATATTAAAATGTGGACAGGAAATCTGCACTAAAAATGATATGATAAATCAGGAATACAGTATCTTATGGTCTTTAAATTTTGCATTGTGCCATGAGGGTCCGAGACAGAGAATATAACAAACTTTTCTATTTTGAATACATGGAATTATGCTACATTTTCTGTTTCTTGGAGGTGGTAAGAGGGAAGTGATCACAATAGTAAAGGTGTGTGTGTTCGTGTGTGAAGTTATTTCGGTATTAAACAATCTCTGCATTTATTGCCAATAACGCCTGGGCTACACTGCAGGCAATTTCACCAAGAAACATTTCAGGTTTAGTTGGAATAGCGGAGTCAGTGCACTCCCTTCTAGAATATCCCATTAGCTGTTTTCTGGTATGGAATTCTAACTCATGATACCCAAGTCATCCTGGATCAGTGGTTGGAAAGGGCAGCTGCTCACTTTCGGAAGGTGTGCTCTTGACCTCGATTTTTAGTGTTCCTAAACAATAAAATGTTTAGGCATTTCCAATTGAGTCACTTACTTTCTAGAAACAAATGAGGAGAAATCTGTTTTCATTAGCGTTTATATGTTATAAAATATGATAAGGGCTACCTATGTTATCTGCTCCTTAATGCGGAAGCACTTTTACTGACAGGTAGTTTAAGTTGAAAGTGACAAGAGGGCTTTATCTCTTGATCTCTTCTCTCATTCCAGATAAGAAATACCTTTAGTTATGCAGCCGTCCTGCAGCTTCTTGTGGTTTACCCACAGGGATCTGAGACAAAAAACATCCTTTTGCCATAAGCCTAAAAAGATTTTTGAAAAGTTATTTTTCCAGTTGCAAATATACTAAAAAGAAAACAGATGAGAGTATTAGAAACAAGAGAACATTTCATAAAGTTATAGTGATCGATAGACTAAAGCATTTCAAGTATTGGTTGTGTTTATTCTTGTTATTTCAAGATGACCAGCCCTGCATAGAAAAGCCCCATTCTTGTATTCACAGAGCATGTTCACTGAGCAGTGCTTTAATGTTAACGAAAGTTGGCATCTTGTGAAATTTTGTTGCTCTATTTGCTTTCTGAATAGTTTGAGGTTTGGTTTCACGTGACCAGTTCAGATTGTGGACTTAAAATATTGTATAAGGCATTTTCTGTACAATTCAGTCCTGTTAACAACAACAACAACAACAACAACAAAACTCTCTGAAATATGCAGCTATGGAACTGAACATACTTCTCTCCTTTCACTTTGATTATCAAGGAGCTTAAACACAAAAATGAAGTCTCTTTTTACCTCTATTTTCTTGTGTGTCAGCTGTCCCTCATTTTTATGCATAACAGTTGTGTATACATCCGTGAATAAATGTTGCATGCCAAAACTCTCTAACTTCTTTGGAAACTTTCAAAGGTTTACTACTCTTAGCCAATAAGTCTATCGCAGAAAATTATACTCACTGAAGATAGGCTAATAATCAGAGTTCAGAACAGAAAGTTAAGTTATGGTTGAGGAGTAGGCCAAGTCAAATGAATGTATCAACACTATAAAAGCAACTCACAAGGAAGTTATACGTTGATATTACCAATCACTTAAAAGTTTCTTTTTATTTTCTTTTTAGAATTATACTTTAGAAAACTAATGCTTGATAAGGCACGTAATGATGATTTACCATAGACTGACTCTTGGAAACATACAACCTCTCATATATCCTTTGAATTTTATACAGTAAAGGAATAATTTGTAAATGTCTTTCTATCTTAGATTTTTAAAAATCAATATTATTTTAACATCCAAATTTGTAATATTTTAATAATTTCCCCAAAAGTGACAATTCTGCTTCCACATATAAAAACCATTTTCCACAAATCTTTGAAAGAGAACTTTATTTAATTATTGTATCCAGATTAAACTCATACATTTCAAGAAATGAGAAAGAAGACTAGAGACCATTTAACATAATTGGATGGGTTGGAAAATGTTTTTAAGCTAATAATCCAAAAAAGTTGGCATTATTTATTATGAAAAGATAAATAAGAAGGGTAAATTAATAATAACTCATTTTAAATACAAAAAGCCCATTTTATAACATTCTCTTGCTCAACTGTTCATCTTCCCAGGTTTGGACTGAAGGCAGAAATGGACTGTGTTTATTGTTAAGGCAGTAAAGACATAGGGAAAATGTAATTTCCAGTATGATAGATCAAATACTGACATAGGTTGCCAAGGTTGTTAGTTTTTGAATTCTTGATCCCTAGGGAATCACTGAGTTTTGATAGACAACTATGTGATTTGAATGGTTTAGACAGTGGTGCTTGATACTAAATCCCTAGAAGAGATGAAAGTTGTGATTTTTTAAATTTATGGTTCAGTGATTTTATTGAAGTAGACATAGCATATTCAAAGAGATATAGTTGCTTCTTCAAAAATTAACCAGACAGATTGATAAGTTTCTATGATTGTATTTATTATAAACAGTCATGTAATTTTTTTTATAGTTGTCTCCAATGGCTTGCTATACAAGGCTGCACATGCGTCTCTTGAGATATTCAATATGTTGCACTGGGTGATATAGTTATTTCAGTAGATAGTAACTTTTTTGACAGCTAAATTTATGGTTAAAATTATTTGCATTCCCGGAACCTATCACAATACTGCGTATAATGCCTGCAATTAAGATGTAGATGAATAGAGAAAGAAAGAAAAAGCAAAGCAAAGGAAGGAAGAAATTCACTTTCTGGTCCACATCTTAAAAAGCTGATCCTGTCATTTTGGCTTGTAACTGTAAGATGGCAGACAGAACACACCACCAAGTAATTCACTCATTCACTCTTTCTTTTATTCAATTATTTTACAATTAGGAGCTTTCTTTTTCTTTCCTCCAGATCCAGGACCTTTTTGGAGTCCTGATGACTAGAAAAGACTGTAAATAATCTGACAACCATCTCACACAAAATATATTTGTTGATTGAACAATGAAAGTCTTAGCCAGGTGAAAGTATATTGCTGCCAAAGTGGAGCCTTCTCTGACAATCTCACATCCTTGATTTTTATTTTCCATATATACTTTTCATTCTCTGAGAGCCCTAATTTCAAGTAATGTAAGGAAATTGTCCCAATTTAGTTGAAAATATTCCTGCACTTTCAATGTTCCTCCGCTCTAACAATTATGTAAATTTCTTCTTGGTAGGGAAGCAAAAAAAGCTATTGTTAGGAAGGTAGTGATCATTCCTTGTGGCCCCAGAAGCTATCACTTCGTGTATATTACTTCTTTCTTCTCTTGCTTTCAAATTAGATTTAATATGTGCATTCACTCTTCTCCCCCCTCCTTTTTGTAAATGTTTATTTGTATTTGAGAGAGAGAGAGAGAGAGAGAGAGAGAGAGAGAGAGAGAGAGACAGCAAGAGCAATGGAAGTGCAGGCAGAAAGGGAGACAGAAGATCCGAGGCAGGCTCCTGGATGACAGGAGAGAACCTGATTCAGGGCTCCAACCCAGGAACAGCGAGATCATGACCTGAGCCGAAGTTGGCTGCTTAACCTGCACTGAGACACCCAGGCGCACCTGTGTACATTCACTCTTTAAAGATGAGGAAATAGAGTTCCCAAGCATCTAAAGAATCCACTCAGTGTTACACACAAAATTATGGGAAGAAGTAGAGCTTTGAACCTTAGAGTTCTCATATGTTTAGGCTCACACATCAGAATACATGTACTCATATAAGGTTTTTTTTTAACTTATGCATATATCTCAGATTTCATTTCCATTTTAACTCACAGTCAATGTTGAGATGACCTAGCTAAGAGAATATCCATTAGAGTTCAGATCACAATGATTTATAGTTGCTCACTTACCTGTTTAATTAAATAAAAAAGATTGCGCTCTCTGAGGCCAAAGTTGGAACTTCTATCTTTGTAGTTATTCTTGCAGCAGCCATGGTAGTTAGAAACCTTACTTTCTTTGAACCTCAGTTTTGTTTTGGTGTCAGGATGCTTTGTGTTTCAAAGGAGTATGACACAGAGGGAATCAGTCAGGATAATTCAATTCTCTTGCCCATAGTTGAGTTAGGAGTGTGTATGTGATACAGTGCAAAATGAGAGGAAGTGTTGAGTTTACTGCAAATTTTTCTTGTCTAGTTTAAGGAAAAGTTTTGTGTTCTGCCACAGTTGCATGTTTCATTGTAAGAATATGATTATTGGAGCTGTTTCAAACATGTTTTTAATTTTTTATGTTTATTTAGTTTTGAGAGAGAGAGAGACAGAGAGACAGAGAGACAGAGAGACAGAGACAGAGAGTATGGAAGGGAGGGGTAAAGAGAAGGAGAAACAGGATCCAGAACAGGCTCCAGGCTCTGAGCTGTCAGCACAGAGCCAGACCCAGGGCTTGAACTCATGAACCGTGAGATCATGACCTGAGCCAAAACTGGAAGCCCAACTAACTGAGCCACCCAGGTGCCCCTGTTCCAACCATTTTAAAGATAAAAACCAAAATAAGGAGAATGGCAGACCAGAAAGTGGAAGAATATGACTATACTGTTTTCTAAACTACTACTAGACTTTGAAATTTCTGAATCCCTTTTATTGTCATAAATGATTTAATTAAAGCAATTAATTACTTATCTGCCATTTGTTCATCTCAGTTTGTAATAAAATTTTCTACACAATCAAATGTGGGCACAGTTGAGGCTGAAACGATTTCTTTCTCTAACTGGCAAACAACCAGAGATGTCTATAGCATTTAGGGAAGAGCCAGATGCTACTCATTTGGAGCAGATTCAGCTGATCCATACAGATTCAGAACACTTAAAAAACAAACCAAACACACACACACACACACACAAAACCCATAAAAAACTATTCAGCCACCTATATAGGCCAAGACAAAGACAAAATCTCAAGTGTGGTGGTAAAAAGTTAGCAACTGGTCTTCCTAAAACAAAATAAAACAGTGAATATTTATAAATGTATTATAAAATTTACAAACATAAAGGATGTGTAGCACACAGTTTACAAGTAATAGTAAAGTATGCAATAATCTTTACTATAGATTTCATGTAGCCAAATGATTCTCACATAACGCTTTGTTTTGTTTTTGCCAAATTTATGTATCTACAGAGAATCTGTAGTTGCAACTGATGGATGATCATATTTCAACATTACTGTTGATTAATATTTTTGTTTGGAGTAAGATGAAATGAAACTATAAATACATATGGAAATTTCACTCAGCTGCCAATGACATGACCAACTTCTTTGTTGATTTGAATAATAGATTTTAAATTCTAGAAGGCTACTTCCTAATATTTTCTGCTATTCACAATGTAACAGATACAGCCATAGTATACCTTGTTTACTCTGCTCTATGAAGTCTTGATTTGTAATGTTTGACAGTTACTGCAGTATATTCTTGCTGTGGCTGAGTTCGGCTACTGACTTTATGTTAAAGAACATAATACTGAGAAGAGGTGTGCACTTGCACACTATAATATTTTTCCATGTATAAATGAGAGAGAAAAAGAATAACAAAGATAATGTAAGATATACTAAAATAATTAGGATGTGATGAGGTTTGAGTATTTAATACAGGCAAAATTTACTGACTTGTAAATTTATATAATTTAATATTTAATAATAGCTGTGTTTAACAATCAGCCTGAAGCACTCTTGAAAATTAAACAATCAGAATTTAGAAGCAGTTATAAGCAAGCTCAAGCTCACTACTATACTATAGTTCATCACAGAAATAAATAATTCACTTGCTTTGTTCAGTGTATCTCATTTTGAGTAACAAAGATTTAGAACCTATCATTTCAATCAGACCTTTTTTTTTAGGCAAATAATTCTACTGGCAGGTTTTTCTGCTCTCAAGAATAAATGCCAGTATTGACCTGATATAATAGTTGAGGACCCAAATCTAATTATTATAAGCTGCTCATCTTTCTTTCTATGTTCTTTTACTATTGTTAAATAGTATAACTTATGTTATAGGCAATAATTGAACTTTCATTCAAAGAATAGATGTCAATCACACAGCCTGGGTATTGAGTATTTATTTTTTTGTGAGTCAAAATTTGGCAAATTGATTTGTGTGATATTCAAATACACTAATCTTATTTAAATTATGTTATTGTAAGCCTGAGACTTTGCATAATTTTTACTCAGCCTTTTTGTTAAAGCTGATAAATATGTGAGGGTGATTTTCTTTCTACTCAGTCTATATTAATTTAGTGATTTGAGACTAATATAGCATTGACTTCTCAAGTCAAATAAAACAGGGAACAAAATTAAGGGGTTAAACAGTGATATCTACAGTTTTACAATACTATCTTATCGTTTGTCTTTTTCCGATTTATGTTCAGAAAGAATAGCTCGTAATATTTTTATTCCTGTAGAGAATTTCTGATATCTAGAAAACATTCTTTTTTGAAGATGTTTTCTCAGTCATAACTGTATCCACCACCATTGCTTTGTCTTATTTTATAAGACAGTGGAAAGAAAAGAAAATACAGAAATAATCTTTCCTTTCTTAAATTTCATACTAAATAAGCACTGGGTGTTATATGGAAACCAATTTGAAAATAAACTATTAAAAAATAAAATAAAACATTTATTATAGTTTTAAACTATAAAAAAAAGATGAGTTGTATTTGTACTTGAGCAACCAGTTGGTGTAGAAGAAAGGATACAAAAATTTGGTATTAGATCAAATAATATCTAATTCTGCTCCAAGCCCTTGAGAAACACATGTGAATTAAGTAAAATGGCATTGAAATTGAGATCTCTCTTACCTCAGTAGGGTCAGAAAACAGAGAAATAAATCCTTTTTCCATAGCTCCAGCCTAGGATCTAGCTGAATTTTTCCCACTCTGCCTTGTTGACTTGTGTTTACAGGTACATTACAGATGAATGTATTAGTAATGCCCTCTGTAAAATGTTAAATAGGATAAAAAAATTTATTCCCATTGCTATAGACATAAAACTGTTAATCTTAGACAATTTGGCACAAATGTCTAGGTAATTCAAGAACAATCTTTTCTATTACCCAATTACTCATATAATTGAGAAAAAATTGGTCTATTATTCTGACATCTGTTTTTAAATGCAACCTTTCATTTTTTGGTATTTTCTAAGACTTTACTTAACGATAATCTTAATATTAATTTTTACATGTTTTCTCTACTTATTTTTTTATAAATATATAAAGTAGATCTTTTTTCTAAGTTCTTTTACTATAGCTCTGTACTAAAATATTATGAAATAGTTATATCACATAAGTATAGTTTATCAATATCTCATTCAAGAAATTTTAAATATAAAATGCAAAGATTCAAATGTTCTATTTTCATGTACTTCTAGTAATCATTCATACTAAAATAGAAGGGCAATGCTTAAAATGTTGATTTAAATTCTTTTCCCCAAAATAATTTTTCCAGATTATATCTTGATTGAAGAATATACATCCTGGATGTATTTTCATTGGTCAAGCCTAGGCATGAATTTTTAAAATCATTTCTAAAGCATTTAACAAGAAAAATTTATTTGCCAGTACTGATTATTTGCCACAATACAAAACAATGAAATCTGCTACAGTGGAGAATCATTCACACATCTAGAATAAAGAAGGAAGAAATTTTTAGGAACAAATTCTGTGAAGTTTTCTTACAGATAGCTTGATGCAAAATAAGGCAAAAGCAGACCTGCTAGCTTCAGGAAACGCTCTAAGACGTTAGGTTTCAGGGACTGCCAAATTGCCTTTATTCTTTTCATCTCATTAAAAAGTCAGAAGAGCATAAAATGACTATATTTTATTTAACACCTTGGTTAACAGATATTAATTAAATCTACTGAAGTGCACATCACATTTCTAGAGCATATCTGTCCATTCGAATATATGCACGTTAACTACACAAAATTGAAAGAGGTGTTAAGTCCAAACTTGAGGAATGGAAATAATTTTTTAAAAACTTTTATTTCAGGCTGCGTATATTAATATGACTCTTAGGGGTTGCAAGGAAGAGACCCATTCTCATTTTATCTAAATATTTTTAAGTCCTACAGTAACAATGATTTGTAGTAAGGATCCATTGGCAGGAGAGTTGGACTGAACTCTTCACTCTAAACCAACTTCATGGGAATACTATTACACAGTCTTCATGGGACACAGAATGGGGACTTCACTCAGGATCTGGATTGGCATGTTGAATCAATGCAGGGGACATCATTTGCACTGTTGTACTTTGTAAGCACATCGTTTATGTTGTAGCTTATGTGGACAACTCTCCCAATGCCTGGAGTTGTACATCATCCTGTACAATACACGTAGGTCCAATACCCAGGGTTATTTTGTCTCCTAAAATAGTAGCAGTCAATTTCTCCTCTAACTTTACAACATGACTATTAGGAGCATATATATGGAGTCTGTAATGTTTAATTTTATATGTTATCTTGACTGGGCCATACGATGCTCAGATAGTTGGTGAAACATCATTTTTGGTTGTGTCCTGTGAAGGTTTCCAGAACATACTAGCATTTGAATCACTAGATTAAATAAAGAAGACCCACTCATTTTTTTTTAATGTTGGTTTATTTATTTTGAGAGAGAGCATGACTGCATATGGAAGAGGTGCAGAGAAACAGAGTATCCCAAGCAGGCTCCATGCTGTGAGCACAGGCCCACATGGGGCTCAATCTTACAAACTGTGAGATCATGATCTGAGCTGAAACCCGGCGTCTGACACTTAACTGACTGAGCCACCCAGATGGCCCAAGAAGATCCACTCTTACCAATATGCTGGGCATCATCCAATTCATTGAGGGCCTGAATAGAAAAAAAGATGGAGGAAAAGTGAATTCTCTCTCTCTTCTCTTGAGCTGGAATGTCCATCTTCTCCTGCTCTCAGACATTAGAGCTCCTGGTTCTTAGGCTTTCAGACTCTGGGGCTTTTACCAACATTCTCTCTGGTCTCACATCTTCAGTCATATTATTGGAGTTATACCATAAACTCCCCTAGTTTTCATGCCTTTGGACTCGGATGAATTATACTATGAACTTTTCTGGTTCTCCAGTTTCCAGACACCAGATTATGGAACTTCGTTGCCTCCATTACTACTCTAGTTAGTTCCTAAATTTCCCTTATATATGTCTCTACATATCCTGTTGGCTCTGGTAAACACTAATAACTGACTCTGGCATTTTTACATGTTTATTTATACTTTCATAATTGCTACCCACTTATACAGTGACTACTATGTGCCAGGAAATATTTTAATCATATTCACAAATATTAACTCATTTGGTTCTCATAACAAGAGAGCCAGTATTCCAACCAAGGCAGTCTGTCTCAGAGCCCATACCCTTAATCCATTTTTGGCTCTAAGATATCAGGCTGTAAAATGCATATAAAAATAGTATCTTTCTCACTTTTTTTGGTCTATTTATTTTGAGAGAGAGAAAGAGAGAGTGTTATGAGCGGGGGAGGGGCGGGGGGGGGCTCTGAGAGCAAGCAGGCTCTGCACTGTCAGTGAGAAACCTGATGCAGGGTTCAATCCCACAAACCAAACCAAACGATTATGATCTGAGCTGAAATCAAGAAGCAGTCACTCAACCAATTAAGTCATCTAGGTGCCCCTCTCACTGTTTCTTTTAAGAGTAGAGGAGTTCTTGGAGCAGTTCTTAACAGTTTGTTAAGTATATAGCACAGTGCCTGGCACTTAGTAAGTCCTAAGTGTCAATTTCCCTACCACAGGCACTCTGCCACTCTCTCTCCAGCCCCTGCATCAGAATGGTGACTTGATGACTCTCTGGTCATTATCAACAATCTTTTCTACTTTTTCTCTTTACATGTTTTTGTTTTTGTCTATCTTTCCTAAAACCTACTAGCCTTCTCTAGAAGTCATACATTCAAACTCCCTGAGGAAGTGAGTCTTATTAGTTCCATTGGTCAATATCAATCTGTATAAGGTGGCTAGCTTTTGAGTCAGTTTTGGAGTAATCTATACAGATGTCTAGCTTTTTAGTCTGATGCCCAAGCCTGGGTCAATGATCTATAGTAAGGATGGCAGAGTCATGAAACAGCTTTCCTTGAAGTAGGAACAAATGCATAATATATTCTTCAGTATAAAAACATGGTGTGTGCTACATTTTTAACTATGCCAAATAAACCCTCCTTTCATTATAAATATGCTTTATTCCTCAATTTAATGACTTGTATAGCTTGCTTGAGATCTGGCCAAAGCATGCTCATCCAGGAACACTGATCTATATTAACATGTAATTTTCTCATTTTTGAAGATTGCTTTGGACTACTTGCAAAGAAGCCAGTCTGATGTTATTTTAGATTAGATTCATAGTTTTTTTTAAGCCAGATAATTTTATTAATTATTGGTATTAACTTGGGACATGTAGAAATTATTTTTTATCCTGTCACATATTATTTATTACTTATATGCATTGGTTTTGTTACCTAAATTTACAAGTACATCAAAGCCATCTCTAAGACAAAACTATAAGTTAGAGTTGGAAGTAGGTAATAAAATGGTAGGGCAAATTGTTCCTAGACTTTTATTTGGTTGCATTGGTTTGAATTGGAGAAGGGAAACTAGAGTAGGTAAGCTCCTGTAGACAGAGACTGGAGGAGGACAAGTATTTTGTGTTACAGCTAAGAAATCTGGGTATGAGCTTTGATTGAAACAAAGATTGTAGGTAGAAGCTGAAAAGTCTAATTTTTTAAAAAGTCTCTTTATTTTTCAGAGAGAGAGATGGGAAGGGGCAGAGAGAGAAGGAGAGAATCACCTCACTGTCAGCACAGAGCCCCATGTGGAGCTTGATTTCACGAATCACTAGACCTTGAGCTGAAATCAAGAGTTGGACACTTAATCGACAGATCTACTAAGGCACCCCAAGTCTGATTTTTATAAGGGATTCTCCAATCTAGAGACAAAAACTATATGGCCTTAGTGGTCAGATAATGGAAGATGACACAGAGCCTTAAAAAGCCAAATGTTCTCCTCAGATCTGTAGAGGACAGGATAGCCTGAGCCCAGTACGATGAAAGTGCATTCAGTACTTTTGTCACCTCTTTCTTTGGAACTTCTGAGGATAAATGAGAGACCTGAATAGACATTCAAGGGTTTTCAGAATAAATCAGTGGATGGAATTATGGGAGTCATCATCTTCAAGGGGGAAACATTAATGAAGGGATTTATCTGGTACATTCAAGGTGTTCAAACATATGTGTGGAATGAATGATAGATTGAGGCAAAATCGAGTGTCAGTTAATACCTCTGAGAACCCTAAGGATGATAACCTAGGAATGAGACTAGAGATCTAGGACTAGACAGAAGGTAGCAATGTACAACTAAAATTTTAATTATTACTATTTGTGTTATTTTGAATGTGGTTGAACTTGAGAAAGTGTTACATATTGTGTAACATAGGTTATTTCTTAAAACAATGAGAAGATGTGTAATTCTACAAAGACTATAAGCTTAGAGAGGACATGCATATAAACAGTGAAAGAAATCTGATGCTGAAAAACATATGAGGCAACTATTGATTTTTTCCTAAATTTATATGCCCGTTTGGTCTTTTTCCTCAACATTGGGTGGATTTAAAACTCATATAACCAACTTTTTAAGCTATTTCTATATTATTTGCTTATAACAAATATAGTAAAAAATAATTCACAAATTTAACAATAAATATCTAAATATAAGGTTAAAAAAAGGGTTGAACTAAGCTCTTATAAGGATTATGATCACAACTCTTGCCCATATGTTCCTAGATCCCTTGTGGTATAGGAAAAAAAGACAATATTTGATGATTTCTGGTATATTCAAGGATCATTCTCGTTTTTCACCTAATCAGTTAAGATGTACAGAGCCCATCCTTATTCACCATACAGCTATGGCTACTCGTGTTTTACGTTAATGTAAATTAAAACAGCTACCAGTTAAATGGAGGAAACTGATGATGATGATAGTAATGAAAAAGAGGAGGAGGATGATGATGATGATTTGGCCGTATCTTTATGATACGCTGTAGAAGTTAAGAAAGTTTCATTTAATAAATTGCCAAACTTTTTCTAGTCTCCTCTCAATTGTTCCTTCTTGCACAGTAACCAGTAGATTCACAGTAAAAGGGTGAGGATAGAGTAAAAGAGAAAGTCTCACTTAGGAATTTGTTTCAAACTTTACCTTGAATCTCAATAAGTTTTAGATAGTTTCTTCTCAAATGCCCTTGCTCTTTCTTTAACAATCCAAACACAACATGACTTGGTATTCTATGCCATGCTTCTATAAAACAAAATGCATAAGGAAAAACATTCTTTACTTCTTCCAATAACTTGATGGGCTTATTTTTACAATACAGTTGGTCACAGCTTGGAGATAAGGTAGCAGTTCTGGAAAGTTTAAAAAAGTTACAGTGTCATAGGCGCAAGCCTGATCAATTCAAACCAGGATTTCTGGAGGTAGGACCTAGACATTAATAGTTTAAAAAGTCCCTGGTGATTCCAAAGTGCAGCAAGTTAGAAACCCACACAGCTATGGAGACATGATGGCCAGAGTAGTCCTTGAAGGTACCACTCTGCTTCTTGATTGACCTATGATTCCATAGCTGACCAGCTCTGCTTCTGACTCAGGCAGATGTGTTTACATATGTTAAAGAGACTTCCTGACTTGGAATGCATTCAGAATTCTTAAGGTGACTTTGTATATCTCAGTCCTGATTTATTATGACTTGATTTATAGACTTATTCAAGAAAAAATCTTCTGTCCTTTGGGAACAATTTTTAGGTGGGGAGAAAGGGTGCATTTATGTCACCAGATGTAGAAAAAAAGTAGAAAGATAATAATAACAAAAGTGCAATACCACAGCCATTATTTTCAAGTAACCGATATTAAAATGATACCTAGAACATATTAAGCTCTCTTTAAATTTTAATTGCTTTACCTTCCAGCAGTAGAATTGGCCAAGTCAATTTTAGGAAAACATTTTTTCTTTGTAATTATCTCAGTAGAATTCTTTATGTTACTGTAAAAATACTTGATATTTGCAATTTTACAGAAAAACATTAGAGTTTTCAGGAACTTTCAAAATTTTGGTGGTTTGTTCACACAGGGCAGAAAATTTCATCCGTATTATTTGTGATCTGTCCATTTTAAAAGACACTGACCATGGAAACTGGTCTGCCACAGGGGTGGGTGGCAGTGCAGACCTCATTTCCCGTCACAGAAGAGAAACTGTGATCCATTTTCTCACTAATGAGGACCTGCATGCCCTTTCTTTGTTCTTGTAACTTTCAGATTTAATTTTTCTGATTCTTTTGGATAATGTACTGTAATAGAAATTTTTATTAATAAATTGGGCAATTAGGTAGAAAAGAGTATAATATTGAATTGTTTGAAAATTCTTTGAAGTTTATAGAAAATCCCCCCACAGTTTATACAGCTCAAAAGCTATTTAAACTTGCATTCAATTTCCAAACCTTTTTACACAAGGGGCCTTTTAATTTCTCTATTTACTAGACTTTACAGTTATCTTCAAACGAAGTTGGCTTTGAGGCAATTTGTGCTGCTGCTTCAGAAGTATCCTTTTATACACGTTGACTTTGATGTTTAATTATTACAAAGCAATCAAAATACAATTAAATTGTGTTGAAGTCTTCTTGAATTGTTTATCTGCTACTTTCAAGATTGCAGTTTATTTTAGCTCAATTATTACATATCAATATTTAGTTATAATGGGTGCATTCTGAGACTGTCACTGTTCTGGGAGGTATATTTTATCACTTAATTGGAAAGGGTTCAGGGCGCTCCTTAATGACTTAAGATTTTTAATCTGAATTATTCAAATATGTAAGAAACATGGGAGTTATGCTATTTAGAATAATTAAAAGTATCCTAAATTAAATAGAATGCTGCAGATTATCAGACTGATTTTTCAGTGGGGACATTGAGGTATTTGAACTACTCAAATTAAAAACAAAACTACTCAGTATCATGGTAGCATTCAAAACCAGTCTTTTGGAAGCTTAGAAATGGCTTCTTAAGAGACACAGCTGAGTGAATGAAGCCGTTGCCCTGAAAGCTGTCAGCTCTAATCCTAGCTTTAACTCTGATGTCCACTGTGACTTGGGTAAGCCAGGCAGCCTCTGTGTACATACATTTTCTTATCTATAAAAGGAGGATGCTAAAGCATCAACCCTTCTCACCAAAGCGTACAGAACTCTTCTGAATGAAATATGAGTGTTCCAAATGAGCTACTTGCTCATTCACTTCGATATAGCACTGAGATTTACAAGTACAGTATATTTTTCCCCAGTTTATGTTCTACTCAGATTTCATACATTTCGATTAAATTTTTATATAGATGAAAAATCCCAACATCTCAATTGCTTGCTACTTTCAGTAATGTTTAGTAAACATTAATTATGTGTAAGTTTTTTCAAATTCCTTATATTGGCTTAGAGTCTAATGATGAAGGGAAAAAATGTCTAAGAGAGGCGATTCAGAGAAGTGTCTTGGGTTTATGAGAGGATTGGAAATAAGGAGCCATAGGAATGAAATATTTTCTGGTTAGGACAACGAAGGGAGGCTTCAGAGTGGAAGCCACATTTGATGTGTGAAGTAGGATAGGTAGGATTTTAAATATGGAAGTCAGAACTTTTACTTTAGAGGGGAAAACAGACGGAAAACTTTTACTTTAGAGGGACAAAATATGGATGGCCGAAACATACAAGTACAGTGCACAACTAAACAGCTTTAAAAAATTATTTTTTTATTAATAGTTTATTGTCAAACTGTTTTCCATATAATTCCTAGGATCTTCCCCACAAGTGCCCTCCTCCATGACCACCATCTCCCTTCCCCTTTCCCCTTTCCCCTCCCCATTCAACCCTGGGTTTCATTTCTGTATTCAATAGTCTCTCAGGTTTTGTGTCGCTCTCTCTCCCCAACTCTCTTTACCCCTTCCCCTCCCCATGGTCTTCTGTTAGGTTTCTCCTATTAGACCTATGAGTGCAAACATATGATATCTATCCTTCTCTGCCTGAATTATTTTGAAAGACAGAAACAGAGCATGAGTGGAGGAGGGGCAGAGAGAGACAGAGACACAGAATCTGAAGCAGGCTCCAGGCTCTGAGCTGTCAGCACAGAGCACGAAGCAGGGCTCAAGCCCAGACACCTTGAGATCATGACCTGAGCCGAAGTCAGACGCTTAACCAACTGAGCCGCCCACGTGTCCCAAAACAGCTCCTTTTGACTTGACTTGCATGGAAGGTGCATATAAAATGTCCTTAAGCTTGATGTTACTCGGTAGGCTTGGAGTCAGATTCTTGGAGAGCCTTGAAGGCCAGATGTAAGAGTTTCCACATTACTTTGTCAGATGAGGAGAGTCATTAGGGTTTCTGAGTGACATAGTTGAAAGGGGGAAAGGCAGAATTAGTGGACTCGTGTAATAGTTCAGAAATGGGTTATTATACTGAGTATGGTTTTTCTTACGAGCAGCTGCTCAGTAAAATAATGGAATGACTAGCCCTGAAAATAACTGCCAGCCTGAAGTAGCTGACATCACTTGGAATTATTTCTCATTAAATATGTGTCTAATAGGCCAATTCCAACTTTTAAACTACATTTTTTTTCCTTTTGGGAAAACTAAATTTTTTGAAAGAAAAGATATCTATTTTTCATTTCCTATGTCCTTTGTCCTATGCTGCTGCCCCAGGGTTTTTGTTGTTGCTGCTGTTCAAATAAGAGCTCTTGTTCTTTCAGCCAAAGAAGATTTTCTTTTCTTATGTTTTCCCTCCCAATCAGACAGTGAATTTATAAAACTGTGTTTGTGATACGTGTCTGTTTCTATAGGAATGGATGTAATAGAGCATATTTAGCACTGTGGACTTGATCCAGCTAAAAATATTGGTAAAAGCCTGAAATGTGAGGCTCTATGTAGCCATGGGTTGGGTCTGCCTTGGTGTTGGTATCTTCATTGAAAATGTCAGCTTTCTGTGAAACTCAGAAAGTAATTAAAATGGCACAGAAGGGGACAACCTTGAAGGAGTAGCTTCTCAGCCACCTGAACTAGGTTGTTTGGTTTGTTCCTGAGGATGCTTAAAGAGAGTTTCTATGTTACTAACTATCAAAAGGATCCTTCAAGATCCCTGATTCAGAAGTATGATTTTAATTGCAGTAGAAAAAGAAGTGGAAATACTAGCATGGAGAAATAGCATTCTCCTGTTAAGGAACTGTTGCCTTTAAATTCTTATATAAGCACATGTAACGTTTACAGAGAGATGAGGGTGCCCTCTAGACTATGAGTAACATTCACTAACATGAATACTACTAGTTTAGGGGCCAAACAAATCCTCTGAAAACCAAATATTTTTGGTAATAAGGGGTGTTTACGTGATATACCAAATTTCAGATAAGAATAAAGTTTCACTACTTTGTTTATTTAGTTCAGATGATTATCCTTAAAATAGGTTTGGGATTTTTTTTAATTTTTAATTTTCTCAGCTTTGTTGAGATATAATTGGCATATAACATAGTGTACATTTAAGGTGTACAGTGTGATAATTCAATATTTATCTACTGAGAAATGATTACCACAGTAGGATTAGTTAACACCTCCATCACCTCATGTAATTGCAATCTCTTTTTTCCTCCCAAGAACATTAAAAATCTCTCAGCAGTGTTCAAGTATAAAATAGAGTATTATTAACTGTAGCTCTTATATTATGCTGTACAGTAGATCCTCAGAACATATTCATCTTAAAACTTAAAGTTTGTACCCTTTAACCACCATCGCATTTACCCTAAACTGCAGCCCCTGGAAACCACTATTCTACTTTCTGTTTCTGAGTTTGACTTTTGTAGGTTCACATACAGGTGATATTGTATAGCATTTGTCATTCTCTGTCTGACTTATTTCAGTTAGCATAATGCCTTCAAGTTCCGTCCACGTTGTTGCGAATGGCAGGATCTCTTACTTTCTCATAGCCGAATTATATTTCATTGCTTATGGGTGAATATGTTGTGTATAATATACCTGTGTGTGTGTGTGTGTCTGTGTGTATAATATTCACATCATCTTTATCCATTCATCTGTAGAGGGACAATTAGGTTGTTTCTATGTCTTGGCTATTGTGAATAACGTGTCAATGAACATGAGCATGCAGAAATCTTTTCAAGAACTGATTTCAAATATTTTGGATAAATACCCAAAAGTCAGATTGCTTGGGTCATAGGGTAGTTCTAGTCCTAAATTTTTGAACAATCTCCATATTGTTTTCCATAGTGGCTACACTAATTTGCACTTCTACTAGCAGTGCACAGGGGTTCCAAAACTTGTTATTTCTTGTCTCTTTGATGATAGCCATTGTAATAGGTGTGAGGTGATATTTCATTGTGATTTTGCTTTGCATTTCCCTCATGATTAGCATTGTTGAGTATCTTTCCATGTACCTGTTGGCCATTTTTATTTCTGCTTTGGGAAAATGTCTATTCAGTTCTTCTCATTTTTTAATCAAATTGTTTTTTTTTAATTTTGCTATCAAGTTGTCTGAGTTCTGTATATCTTTTGAATATTAACTCCTTATCAGGTATATAGTTTGCAAATATTCTTCCCATCCTATAGGTCGCTTTTATTTTGTTGGTTGTTCCTTTTGTGGTGTAGAAACTTTTTAGTTTGAGTAGTCCCATTTATTACCTTTTGTTTTGGTTGCTTATAATTTTGATGTTGGATCCAAAAAATTGTTGCTTAAGATAAGTATCAAAAAGCACCTGGGTGGTTCAGTCCATTTAAGTGTCTGACTTTAGATTTTGGTCATGATTGCACAGTTCATGAGATTGATCCCTTATCTGACTCTCCATTGACATACAGAGCCTGCTTGGGATTCTCTCTCTTTCACTCTGTCTCTCTCTGCCCCTCCCCTGCTCATGCATCTGCTCTCTCTCTTCCTCTCTCTCTCAAAATAAATAAATAGACATTAAAAATATTTGATATCTATATTTTCTTTCGCATTCTATGTTTAAGTCTTTAATCCATTTTGAGTTAATTTTTCTGTATAGTAGATTCTGCTCTCTTTTGGCTTCCACTTGAATGGAATAACATTTTTCCATCTCTTCACTTTCAGCCTGTATATATTTAAAGCTGAAATAAGTTTCATGTAAGTAGCATGCAGTTTATCTTTTTTTTCATCCAGCCATTTTATGTATTTTGATTAGAGAATCTCATCCAATTACATTTTGAGTAATTTTGTTAGTAAGGAATTACTAATGTCATCTCATTGATTGTTATATGGCTGTTTTGTGGCACTTATTTCTTTCAATTATTCTTTTCATCTCTTGCTTTCTTCCTTTGTGAATTGATGATTTTCCATGGTAGTATGCTTTGATTTATGTCTTTTATCTTTTATGTATCTGTTGTAGGTGTTTGCTTTGTAATTACCATGAGACTTACATAAAACATGTCATAGGTATGGCTATTTTACATTGATAACAATTTAACATTGATCACATACAGAGAGGTTATTCTTTCATTCCCCGCACTCCAAACCATTTTTTTTGGCTTTTTATATAACAATTTACTTATTAATATATTACATATTCATTAACAATTATTGTATCTATAGTTATTTCTAATAAAGAATCTCTGTTCTGATGAAGGATTTTGTTCCTTCAACCTTTATAGTAGAGTTATGTGTTTAATATACCTCCATGTTACAGTATTAGAGTAATCTGAATTTGACTTTGTACTTTTAGCAGTTATATATTTTCATTTTTTAAAATTACTTAAATGCATCCTTTAATTGTAGCTTGGAGAACTCCATTCAATATTTCTTATAAAAAATAAGTCTAGTGGTGATGACCTTTATCACCTTTATTCATCTGGAAGTCTTTATCCCAACTTCATTTCTGAAGGACCACTTTGCTGGATAGAGTATTCTTAGTTGGTCTTTTTTTTTTCTTTTTGCTCTTGAAATATATCATTCCATCTCTCCTGTCCTATAAAACTTCTGCTATGGAATTTTATGATAGCCTTAGGGAGTTTCCCTTGTTATAAGCTTTTTTTCTCTTGATACTTTTAAGATACTTGTTTTTGTCTTTGCTATTAACAACTTATACTACATCTTGGAGAAAATAATTTGAGTTTGTTTGGTGAACTATAAATTTAATGAATGTGGATATCCAAATATCTCCCCAATTTGGGAAGTTCTTAGCCATTATTTCTTTAAATAAACTTGCTACCCCCTTCTTCTCCTCTACAGGACTGTATTAATTAGAATATTGTTTCTTTCAATGGAATCCAATAGATCACATAGATTTTCTTCACTCTGTTGCATTTTCTGCTGTATTTGTTCTCCTCAAACTAGATAATTTCAAAGGCCCTGTCCTCTAAATCATAGATTCTCTCTTCTGCTTGACCCAGACCACTGTTGATGCTTTACTACATTTTAAAATTTGACTTATTGTATTCTTTAGCTCTAGAATTTGGTTCTTTTTTGTAATTTCTATCTCTTTGTTAAACTTCTCATTTTTTCATGTATTATTTTCCTGATTGTATTGAATTGATTTTCTGTGTTTTCTTGTAGCCTGTTGAGCTTCAGAGTTTTTTAATTCTCATATTTTGAATTCATTATCAGGTCTACTGCAGGCCTTCATAATTTTGGTATCAGTTCCTAGAAGATTACTGTAAACCTTTGGCAGTGTCATGTTTCCTTGATTTTTTTATATTCCTTGAAGTCTTACATTTTTGTTTTCACATTTGAAGTAGCAATCATCTCTTCTACCCTTTAGTAACAGACTTTAGGAGAGAAATAAATTCAATCAGCGCTGCTAGGGATTTGGCACCTTTCTCAGCCTTCAATTGATATGCTGCCCCATGCTTCTTGCTTCCTTTTGTGGAAAAATTCTTAAGTTTATATTCCTTTGTTAATCCTGCACTGTACCAGGCTGGGTGCTGACAGCCTCTGTTTTGATTTCCTGAGAGCAGGGGTAAAACTCAAGCTTGATATGTCTCCCTGGCCCACATATTCTGGCTGACCTCCTGCATGTGCTCATTAGCTGTCTGTCAAAGTTTGCTATCACTGCTCTTTAGAGGATGAACTAGGGAGCTGGCCACATGGTATGGAGTGTGTGGGGGTGAGGGATGCAGATAACTAAAGCTGCCAGTTGGCCAATTGAGAAAATCTGCATGTGATGCATCCCCAGCTGTTGTAACTGTGCTTCTTGATAGAGTCCTTGATATGAATTAACAGGATCCCTGCCCATTTAATGGCTTCCATGGGTCCTACCTACTACTCTACCAGCCTCTTTCTGTCCCACTGTGATGCAGTTCATGACTCAGTGCCATGCATGAGGCAAGAGAGAAATAGTGTTGGTAGCATCCTGCACAGCTGGGAAATCCAGACACTCACATACTTTTATTTTTCCTCACAGGAGAAATCATGGGTTGGGATTTTTTAAATATTAAAATAATATACCATTATGGTAAATAGGGAAGTGTTGGGTGCACTCTAGTTTATTCTTGCTCTTTTCTGCTCTAAATTTAATTATCTTTCCTGAGTGCTCTCCTGACCTCAGGTTCACCAGTAAATGCTTGGTTATGGATGAATATGTCAAAGACTTCCCAACAGTCTTCCCCTTCATGGTTAGATGTGCTTGATTTCTCAAATTCATTAAATTCTTCTCTGATCATCAAAAATTTTTGTCAAGTCCTTCACTTTTTAAATATCTTTCTGCATTTGTATAATTTCAAATTCTTAAAATAAATCCCTTATTCTATAAAACTGCCCCCCATTTGAATCCTTACTAATACACCTGTTGTATGACAGGAAAAAAAGATTACATTTAAAGTGACTGCTTGGATATGGCATAGAAATCCACTCTCTACATTCTACTGGCATTGTCCAAAACAGATCACATGGCCAAGATGAACATCATGGCAAGAATCCTTGCATGTGGGCATGATTATGTGAATATTTGCCAAAATAATATCATCTTCTAACTTACCATTCCCTAAAGCAATTACTAGGTTATATGTTTGGATTAAGCACTGAAAGCCCCCAGAAAGTTTTGAAGATGGACACAACTCCGCAGAAATCACACGGCTGACTAAATGAGGAAGATATTTTCCAGAGTCAATTCAGGGATAGCCTCTGGGAAACAAGGATAATCCATGTGGACCAGTGATTCACATGTGTCCACTGTGATTAATTGCTAGCAAATGCAATAATTATTCATTTTGCAGTGAAGTTTCAACTGTTCTAAAATAATCCTTTCATATCTTCTTTTTAAACCATAATTAAAGACCTTCCCTAAGTGACATCAGCAACAGGCTGAATAAAACATCCTTCATCATATTCCTCCGCATAACAGTAATCATTTGGCATCCACCCACAGACAGAATTATCTTTGTAAGACCTATGGGATCCAGTGCCAGAAATCAAGAAACCCAAAGAGAATCTGCCTACCTCTGCACTGAGTAATAGGTATACACACCTTGGTCCTGGCTGGGGACCATGCAGTAGTCTGAGAATTGGTTCCAGCCCCTCTCAACTGCAGGCCAGGAGTCCTTGGACAACCTTCTCTTAGGCAATCACCCATGGATGGAAGAGCCCTGTGGAAGTATGGCTTTCTAGCAGAGAAGCTTCAAAACACTGTTGGAAACCAAGAAAAGTATTTAAGTTTGGATACATTAAAGAAGATAAGAACGGTTTGACTTTACCTGCATCACCCCTCCACCATCTTGTAGCACAACTACTATGTCAAAAGCAGTAAATATTTTAAATTTTGATAGGTAGTGTGAAACATTCCCCTATTGGAACCTATTTAATCACACCTTTATCAGCATGCTTGCTTGCTTGCTTTTTCTTTCTTTCTTTCTTACAATTGGATGGAAAAATAAAATGACATTATTGCTTTGATTTATAATTCTCTGATCACTTATAAATCCATGAGTATCTTCAAATATATTCACTTTCTATATGTTTCTTTTTCTGTTAATTCCCTGTATTATTTTCCCAATTTTAAATAAGGGTGTTGTCTTTTGCTTACAGCTGTAGTATTCTCCCATGGGATCTTGTACAGATATAGCTCAGCACCATCTTATGTTTTATGAGAAAGTCTCCTGGGGTTTTTAATTATAATTATGTGGAATTTATAGGACATAATGGAGAGAATTAACTTTTTCATAATATTAAAATTTTTTTTGTTTCTTATTTATTTTTGAGAGACAGAGAGAGACTGCATGAGCAGGAGAGGGTCAGAGAGAGAGGGAGACACAGAATCTGAAGCAGGCTCCAGACTCTGAGCTAGCTGTCAGCACAGAGCCCGACACGGGGCTCGAACCCACAAACCATGAGAGTGAATCATTTTCATAATATTAACTTCTGCTATCTGTGATTCAGAGATTCCTTATTACTCATATGTGCTTTTACTTTAACATTTAACACAGTGCCCTAAATATTGTCTGGCATTCTAATTTGCTTGAATTGTATGAAGTGATATATATCCTGGCTCCTAAGTGTGTGCACATGTGTGTGTGAGCACACCAACACGCATGTATGTATTTCTAATTTGAAAAATTAGTAATAGGAGACTTCCTCTTCTTTTGCTGGAAAGGAAAGAGGATGAGAATATATTAAATTTCACATGTTGGAATTAAGGATTTTTTTAGGGCTCATGCCTTTTCCTCCAAAATAAGAATGAGTCAAAAATAAATAAATAAATTTGGTAAGTATAAGTGTGATAACACTTTATTAGTGGAACGATTTTAACCTTGGCATAACTTTAAGTTAAAGCATGGCTATTCCTTTGGTGTCTATATTGTCTGTATAATAGCAAGACCCAGTGACTCAATGTTGCCTGTACTACAGAAATGTAATGTTCTGGGATGCCTGGGTGACTCAGTCAGTTAAGCATCTGACCTCAGCTCAGGTCATGGACTCATGGTTTGTAAATTTATGCCCTGCATGGGCCTCTCCACTGACAGTGAGGAACCTTCCTGGGATTCTCTCTATCTCCCTCTCTGTCCCTACCCCACTTTCTCCCTCTCTCACTCAAAATAGACAAATAATGTTAAAAAGAAATGTAGTGTTCTGAAATCCCATTTCTCCTATTCATTATATATGAGTGTAACAAACGTTTGATTAAATTGAATAAATTTGATAAAGCTCAACCTACCCTGTACCATTAGGAAATCAAGAATATTATATTAGTGACATTTTCACATTTTGAAGTCTTTGTTCTTTGAGTCCAGATGACTACCTGGGGAAATTATTGTAATAGTGATAGCTATTTCCCAGGGTTTAGTGGGGAGCTGGGGGTGGGAGGTGAAAGACTTGATATCAAGATATGGCATAAATAACTTTCAAATGACAGCAGGAAGAATTTCCTTAACAATGAAAGGGCAATTCTTATGGAGGACTCTCTGAGCATCTCTGCTCCTGACAAAAGAGCTTATACAGTATACTCTTTGGAAGCACAAGTTTTCCCTGGCTAATTTTATCGGGGTCCTTAAAACAAACAATTAGATTAGGGTAGGAGGATACATCTATTCATATAAACCTTCATAATTTGGGTATATTTAGTAACTAGCCCTTCTTTTTCAAATCACCAACTTTAATAAAGCTTGGATAGTTACAGGACGGGAAATTTAAAAAATAAATGAAAGCTGCATCATACTAACCCAGAGTCTGGAATGATTTAAAATATTTCCTTTGATATTAGTCCCAAATTCTATATAAAAGTAAAGTAATAATGTAGAAACAAAACATGGTGTGGCATGTCGACAACTTTTATAACTAGTGTGACTTTGAAACTGAATGAAATGAGTAAGACATCAAAGCTTTAATGACTTCAGTTTTCCTCTCTTTTCTTTTGAAAAGGCTGGTGTTCCATAGAAAAACTAGAACAATCCATACCTCAAAACAAAATTATATACTTAGTCAGTATATAATATTGGTCATCTTATTGCGAAGATTCATAGGTAATGTAAGATAGAATTTCATTTATTTATTTATTTATTTATTTAAAAAATTGTTTTTAATGTTTTTTTAAATTCATTTTTGAGAAACAGTGCGAGCAGGGGAGGATCAGAGAGAGAGAGGGAGGTACAGAATCTGAAGCAGGCTCCAGGCTCTGAGCTAGCTGTCAGCACAGAGTCCAATGTGGGGCTCAAACCTAAGGACTATGAGATTGTGACTTGAGCTGAAGTCGAATGCTCAACTGAATGAGTCATCCAGGTGCCCCTACTTTTATTTTTATTATACTTGTCAAACTAGTTTAGAAACAGTTGAGTAGGCCTATGCTAAAAAAACAAAAAATACCAGGAGCCAAGCAATAATAAATAAATGATAAGAAAGCATATTGTTAAATAAAATGGTATAAAAGTGATGAAGTTTTGGGGTGTTGGTGGGGTGGTCTGGAGATGACAGCCAAGAAAGAATTCTTGAAGATGTCTTTGGTGCAAAAAGGTGATTTTTATTAAAGCATATGGACAGGACCCATTCGCAGGAAGAGTTGCACTGAGGTTTAACAGGTAACTCATTATATACCCTCAGATTAGGAGGGGGTCAGGGAGAGAGTAAGTCTCTAAGGTATTTTGGAAGCAAGGTTTCCAGGATTTTGAGGGCCTACCTGTTGCTAGGGAAACACTATTTATTACTGGTTAATAAAACCTCACTCATGAGACCCTTCAGATGCATATGGGGGTGGGGGGGGCATAAGCTTGGAGTATGGTTGCCAGCATATATCTTGGGGTAGTTGAGATAAAGGAGTAGACTTACAGGATCCTTGAGGTTGGGACAATGTTAAACCAATATTCTCTTTTGCCCATAGCAAAGTGTCTTCCAGGCAGCTCAGCTCCTAGAGGAGGTCATTCTGCCGGTTTCAAGGACTTGACAATATAGGACTTCAAGGCTATAGGGCAGTAAGGAAATTTGATTTTTCATTTGCTTTACTTTCTCACATCACCATGGCAATCACTTAGAACACCTTCCTTTGTTATTGGGTAGCCTGAGGTGTCCAAGGAATATCACACAGACCCCACCTGGGGTGGGGGTGGGGTGCTAGCTTGTGCTTTGTTCCTCAACCTGCATCATGCTCCCTCATCAAAAGCATATTCTTCAGCTGAATCTGCTCAATAAGTAGGAAAGTATTACTGCATGTTATGATAGAACGCAACATGGGTATAAGAGTTCTTTTATTTCAACATAACAGATAGTATGTTTAAGAGCAAGATCTAGCAATGGGTTATCTCAAAGAAGGCACAATAAACAATCTAATTGATTTTGCTTTGTAAAATATTCTTGATTTGGATTTCTGTAATAAATTTATCATCCTATACGTCTTTTTAGGGGAATCATTTCTAACAGGATTGCATCATTTGGGCATGTGAAACTGAAATACCTAATTACCCATGGAATGAGTAAATTATGATTCTTGAGTAGGCCTCTTTCTCACCAAGATGCTTTCTGAACTTCTTTAACTGAAATCAGTAACTTCTGTTACATCTGTAACACTGGCTATACTAGTGGCTCTCAAACTTGAGCACCTGGCGAGCGCCCTGCTGCAGGAATAACTACTTCAGTAGATGAAAGGTCGAGCCAGGTGATTTGAATATCTCACAGTTCTCCGGTGAGGCTGATAATGAGCTTTGAGGACCATTGCTTTATAAACCTTGCGTGGCTTCTAGAATCTTGGGTTTTTTCCTCTCTTTAGACCTGAAGGTGCCTGCCTCTGAACGTACTGGCTTGAAGTCTCTTCCTCTTACCATCTTTAGGATGAACGGAAATCTGAACAGGAGGTGTATACCAATCCAGTCCTCAGGAAGTCAACAGTAAGTTCACCGTGTTTCTAAATTTCACTGAATGGTTCCTATTTCAAAGATAACTTTAAAATTCTTAATTGCTCTCAGAAGTACCAGCCTTCTTCCTTGACAGTCGTCTTTTATTTTATTTCAAGTCATAGTGTTCTAGTACATCTCCTTTCTCTAGTCTCTTCTTTTCTCATAGATACTTTAAGTTCTACCCACATTTTCCAAAACACTGCTTTGCTAGGGCCACTCCTTCTAGAGAGATTAAGTAAAATACCATATAATAATGTTTAAAAAATCTTAGTCTATCACCTATGTTGTTATTATGCTTACACTCTTGTGATTGTTCTCAGTGCCTATGCCTAGAATATTTCCCAACTATTGATCTATAAGCTAGGAAGGCAGTCTTCCCCTCCCTTCCCTCCCTCCTCTCCCCTCCCCCACCAGGGGATGTGTTTGCTCCTTTACTTTTTCCAATCTTGTAGTGGTCACTCAGATTCTCCACCACCCTCATATCCATGCCAAGGAATTCCATTTATTTACTTGTTGAGAGCAGAACTCAGATTTGGGAGTATGGGTGAAGAAAAAAACCTACAAATCCTATCTATGAAATTTAAGTTTCCTTCCATTTTGCTTTTTGCCTCTCAAATGTTTCTATAAGACATACTTCTAAATCATTGTACACCACATTTCTGCTGTACTAAGTTTACTCTTGAATTTTCCTAAGTTCCACTCTTCCCATAAAGTAGGAATTTTGTCCAATCCTCTACCCTATAGACCCTGTGGAGTTTTTCTTGGGTTTCCCCAAACTCCTAAAATGTCTTTCTCCATAGGTATGCTGTGATTTCCTTGAACAATCCTTCAGGATTTAGCTTTTTAAATGTTTTTCTATTTTTTTGCACCCAGTAGAGTGAAACTATGTGCCTTATACAAGCTAAGCTTCTGAGAGTACAATTGTAGTTGATGTGTCTTTACAAATAATGGTTGGTGATCATTTTAAAAAAGTATCCTAGGAAAATAAAGCAGCAATGATGCAGCATGTTGCTGAAGCACACAAAATTTAGGGTTCTTATATTGAAAGTTAGTGCTTAGTTGGTGCTGTGGTAATTTAGAAATGGAAAAAGTCTAAAAGAGAATGGACAGGGCCAATATCCTTTCATCACCTCAGGAGAATAAATATATATTAATGTGGTCTGACCATCCTGATACCAAGCTGGTAATGTATGACACAGGCATGATATCTTAGCACAAATTCCTCATGACTTTCTCAGGCTAATGAAGGAATTACAAGCTCTGAATATATCCCTTTAAATTGTTTTGTTATACCATGAAGAGTTTTACCTGAGGTTTGCCAATGGTTCTTTCTATTCTATCTCATCATTTCTGATTGGGGAACTGATAATTCTATTTAAATCATGGTTACATATCGTTGTTTAGTATTTACACTCTTAAATACTTATCATTAGAACACTAAAAACTCAATACATGTTTACTTAATTATAAACCCATAAATAAAATTTAAGGTCTTAATGGATTCTGCTTTTCTCTCTCAATTTCGCATTTTTTTTTAAATTTTCAATTTAGGCTTGACCCCTTCTGTTTTTCATTAGTATTTTCACTGTAAAATTTCTCTATTTTTGCTAATGGTAAGAATGAGGTGGTTGCTTAAATGAGGATGATTGTTTTACTACCTTTACCTCATTAAAATGTAATGAGCTACAAGAGAAGAAGTAGATTAAAGAAAACCCAGGCAATGCTCTCACAGTGTATTTTGGGAGATATCCATGTTGGAAAATGGTTTAAGTGGTTTGATTAGCTAGTCTAATTAGTTGGTCAAAGAAAGAAGCAAGTTTCAGAAAGTGTTGGTTTGAATAGGGTTTTTTTTTTTTTTTTTTTTTTTTTTTTTTGGTAGTCAAACAGCACTGCAAAGCTCCGAAGTACCAAGTCCAATCTCTGTGGATGTGGCAAATTCAGTAATATGTATCATCACTGTAACATTCAAGAACATGTGATTGGTGTGAAGTGTGATCATATTTAGGGATTTCCTTTTATATGTCAAAGGAAGTAAAAAAAAATGAATTGTTAGCTTACTCATGCTCTTGTTCTCATGCTCACTCACTCTCTCAGCATTGTGTATAAAAAGACTGAAACTTGGGAACCAACTGCCATGATCAGTTTGAAGTATTTGCCTGATGTTCATTCTTCCTGAATCTTAAGCATTTTGAAGGAGTATGTGGTACTGCTAATCAAACCTCTTGGTCCCATAAAGGGACTCAGAAAATGACAAAAATAGCACTGCCCAACTTGCCTCATGACCCAGGATTTTAGACCCTCCTCTTCTCTTAAAGCCAGCCATAAGCAGGAAATCTAGAAGATATTCCACAATTCTGCATTTCCTTAGACATAAATAGAAATACTTAAAGTATTCTGCTTTAATACTTCTTGATTGCTTCAGATGTGTTTGAATATCTAAGTAGAGTATAATGTATCAGTGTTACTTCTTTAACCAGCTGTGTCCTTTGAGCCCTGTCCATGTCATTCACCATGACTGTCACTTCTTGGCAAAAGTTGGTAGGCACCGAATAAAAGGATTGTTCAACAAATGGCCAGTGTTCTTGGACTCAACTTGGTAGCATCTTTTACATATAGTTCTGACTTATTCAGAACTAGCATACTAGATTCACTGACCCCTGCAAGGCAGTATTGGTTCAAGTTCAAACAAAGTACCAGTGAGCCCATTTGCTATACATCATTTCCAAGTAATTTCCTACTCTGTACTGCAGTGTCCAGTTTTTTCTACATGGCAGCCATACTGTCTATTGTATAAATATAGGGAAGAAGAAACCCAATGGAAAATGGGGAGAAAAGTACAGGAAAGAAGAAAAACAGAGGATTATAGGTCTAATAAGGCATTCTTTTGTCCTTTTTATGACCAAAGAGAAGGATTTGGAAAATACTATATCTTTTTGTTTTCAGATTCTAAAATTCTATGGTTCTGAGACCTCATATATTGTGAAAGTTGTTCTGAATATTAAAAGCTCTGTTTAGAAAATAAATTCAAGACTGATTGACTTGTGAACATAAAAAGAGTGAACTGTGAATATGATTCTTTTTTTATTTTTAAAGAAATCTTCAATTCTTAGTTTGAAAATGGACTAATTTTTTTATCTTGTTGAATGAATCCATTCCATTTAACTAAAATGAATGCATCCAAATATATTGATATGATTTATTTACCTTCATATGTTATATACTTTATTAACCTATAAGGATAAACACACAATAAATATTCACAATACCCTTGCTTATTTTTCCTAATGACTTTCATTAGAAGGAAGAAAAGGTATTTAATTATTAGTACAGAAATGTTTTTCAAGGCATAGATCTAAAAATTTATTTAAAAATAAATAAATTGACTCATTGCCCTGGCATAAGGTTTGACTAAGTAGCTTAATCATGGGAATACATTTTCTAAACTTCAAGATCAATAAGGTACCCCTGTGAATCTGATTTCTTGCCTGGGCCCATAATTTTTTACCTCCTACCTTTGTCCCTTCTCCCTCTGTACTAGTGCTCGGGCTATCATGACAAAATACCATAGACTGGGTAAACAAGATTCTTGTTTGTCTTGGACTTCTAGCCTCTAGAACTGTGACAAAGATTCTGGCTCATTTAGTTTTTGGTGATGTTTCTCTTCCTGGCTTGCAGAGGGCCAACTTTTCTCTATGTACTCACATGGCTATTTCTTGGAGTAAGTTTGGGGTGAGGGGGGAAGAGAGGGAGTGTGCAAGCACAAGAGATTCCTGGTATGCCTTCTTATATTAACCTTCATTACTTCCTTAGAGGCAACACTACTAAAAACCGCACTGAGGATTAGGACTTCAACATATAAATTCGAAGGGCGGGGCACAAATCTTCAGTCTTTACACCTTTTGTATTTCCCCCCTTTCCCAAATAATAGGTCTTCCTTCTCTGTGACCACTTAATTTCACTTTGCAGTTACATGTGGTGTTTCTTCCTTCTTTTTAGTGTTTTCACTGTTGAATTGCACCAGGCAGCAATTCACACTCGAAATGTACAGATGTTGCTTTAGATGGCCACTTCAATATCCCTAGTCTCACTTTTTGATAGAAGTTCTTTTCCTTTTTCTATTCCTCATTTTTCTGTGGTTGGAGATAGAGGGTATGGGTATGATTGTGCCAGAAAGAAAAAAATGGATG
Source organism: Suricata suricatta (assembly GCF_006229205.1). Classification (NCBI taxonomy): domain Eukaryota; kingdom Metazoa; phylum Chordata; class Mammalia; order Carnivora; family Herpestidae; genus Suricata; species Suricata suricatta. Next base: position 34,354,680 of record NC_043709.1, on the reverse strand, counting down.
TCTCTTCCCCTCCAAGATGTTCAGATCCCAAGAACATGTGGCTATGCTATGTTAAATAGCAGCAGGGAATTAAACTTCATATGAAATTAAGGTTTTTTATCATCTGATTCTTAAGTTCAGTAGATTAACTGAATTATCTGACTTGGGCCAGTGTAATCACAAGAGCCCTTTAAAGTAGAAGAAACCTGGGGCACCTGGGTGGCTCAGTTGGTTAAGCATCCACCTTCGGCTAAGGTCATGATCTCATAGTCCATGGGTTCGAGCCCCGTGTCAGGCTCTGTGCTGACAGCTCAGAACCTGGAGCCTGCTTCAGATTCTGTGTCTTTCTCTCTCTCTGACCCTCCCCTGCTCACACTGTCTCTCTCTGTCTCTCAAAATAAAATAACAAAGACAAAAAATTAAAATAAATAAAGTAGAAGAAGGCAATAGAAGGGAAGGTCAGAGTCAGATGTGAAAACCCTCTGCTCTGGCATTCTAGAAAGCAAAAGGGGCCATGGAAGTATAGGTGACCTCTAGAATTGGAAAAGGCAAGGGAACTGATTAGCCTTTAATGCCTCCAGGAGTAATGCAGCCCTGTCCAGATCTTTGTTTTAGCCTTGTGAGACTAGTGAGACTCCTAGTGAGGGGGTGTAGTGGGGGGGGGGGCGGGACAGAGGATCTAAGCAGGTTCTGCTCTGTCAGCACAGAGTCCCATGCAGGGCTTGAACTCAAGAACTGTGAAATCATGACCTGAGCCAAGTCGGATGCTTAAACAAATGACTCAGCCACCCAGGTGCCCTTATGCTAAAATATTTAACACTAAAATAATTCCACACAGATATATACCAAGAAAAAAAGTATTTTCTTCTAACTTCCAAATGATAGTAAACTAGTAACTATGTTTCTAAAACTCAATCAAGCTTGTATCTTTGTACAACCTGCCTAGTAGCAGTTTCACTTTTTCTCCTTTTTAAAAAAGCCAACAATTTTCACATTTGCCTTGTTCACTTGTACTTCCGTTGTTGTATTTGATTATCATCATCATCATCACTGTTAACATCATCATGTCATTCCTATACTTCTTTCTTTTTTGGAGTATAGGTCTCAAGATATAATGTGAGTTTTAATAGTTTGCAATAATTTTTACAATTAAGAATACAGTTTCTGGGGCACCTGGGTGGCTCAGTTGATTAAGCGTCGGCTTCGGCTCAGGTCATCATGATCTCACGGTTCATGGGTTTGGGTCCTGCGTCAGGCTCTGTGCTAGTTCAGAGCCTGGAGCCTGTCTTCAGATTCTGTGTCTCCCTCTCTCTCTCTGATCCTCCCCTGCTCATACTGTCTCTCTCGCTCTCAAAAATAAATAAAACATTAAAAAAGAAAGAAAGAATACAGTTTCTTATCCCAGGACACCATAAACTATGGCCCACTGCTTGTTTTTGTAAATAAAGTATTATTGAGACACGGCCACATTCATTAATTTATGTATTGGCTTTGGCAGCTTTATTGCCATAACCACATAACCAATTAGTGATTGTGAAAAAGATTTTAGGACCCATAAATCCTAAAGTATTTACTATCTGGACCTTTACAGAAAAAGTTTGCCAAACTCTGAAGTAGCCCATTATCATTTCCTCTCTCTTAAATTTATTTCTTATCTAATTTTTTTATGCCCAAATTTGTGATATGTTTTGTCTTTTTGGATACTAGGGCTGGCTATATTTCATATTTTGATAATTCTAGGATTACAAGGTGGCTCAGCAAAATAAAGTTTGAATTTGATAGAAAGGAATTCTTGACTCTGCTATTCAGAGGCTATGTAAGGTTCAAATTCTCTGAATCTTCGTTCTTCCATTTATTACTCATTGAGTTAATGCCTAGAAACTGCTTAGCACATTCCCTTTGCACATGGTTTACCTTTGGGTCTTTGTAAAATTATCATTTGCCAAGTAGAGCCCTGGTATGTTGGCTAGTCTTTTAACAAACTATCACGGGAATCAAAGTTTATTACTCACACCATGGTATGCCTTGAGGGACTGCATGAGGAGGTCAAGGCAGGGTACAGCCAGAGTACAGCAGGACCTGGGACATAGGTCTTCATTAGAGTCTGTTGGCAGAGAGAATGCTTTGGGGCTCCCAGGCTAAGGCTAGATTGGTCCATTCACACCAAATAGAGTTGGATTTTGATAAGCTTCATGGGAATCCTATTTAAGGGACATACAAAGGGAGCCCTGACAGATGGAAGATACTATCACACAGGTCACTGGAGAATCCAAACCAGGAGCTGATATTTACTTTGGGCTCTGTAGGCTGTTATCTAGATCACATGCTCTAGGGAGGGGCTATTGTCCATTCAACACTCCTACGGGCCCACAGCTATGCAAAATGCGGTTGAGGCAGCAATATTACAGAGTAGTTTAGCTAAGCTCAGTGTTTAATTTCATTATTTTGAATGATTTATTGTGTCAAGGTGAAAATAAAATGCATAATATTGTAACAAGTCTACTTTTAAAATAATTTTTTATATTTACCTTAGAATCCATGTATATGCTATGTATCTACTATATTACAAACACACTAATATCTTAGGTTCTGATGTCAGTTCTAGATGCTGTGAACTTCTACAAATTAGTAATTTTTCTGAGTATTTCCTAACTTATAGAATAGGGATCTTTTAGAAACAACAAAAATGGATATGCTATTTTATTTTCTACAAAGAATATATAGTACAATACTGAATAATTAGTAGTTATAAGTGATCAATAATTGGTCATAATACCCATTATAAGAATTTTTTATTAGATAAATATTTATTGAAGGTCTACTTTTGGCAAGACTGAACTTTTGGCTAGAAACTGTATATCTTGTGTAAATGTCATGGGAACAAGATATAGTCCTTATCCTCCATGAGATCCAGTCTATCTAATATGGTGCATATGTGTGTAGATAGCTACCATGTTGTTACAGGTATATACAATGTATATAATAAAGGCAATTGAGAATCCTAGTTGAGGACCAATGGAAGAAAAAGATAATTGTATTTGTTTTGAAGATGGTCAGGGAAGGTTTACAGGGGGATGACCTTACTCTGAGTCCTAATATGTAAGTAAAGGTTTGCACTAATTGGGTATTTAGGAAAAGAACAATTTAATTTGGGACTATCACATGTAGAAAGCATGAAAAGAAAACCAGCTGAAGTCCAGGAAAGGAAAGATATTGTTGGCTACAGTATGACAGTTGCGAAAATTTAGAAAGTGAGGCTAGTGGTAAGAGCTAAGGACTGCTTACAGAAAATGAAGAAACACAAGAGTTTTTATTTTATCCTGTAGCTGATGAGGTATGTTGAAAAGTATTTATTTTTATTATTTATTTATTTACTTTTTATTGTCAAGTTGGTTTCCATATAACACTAAGTACTCTTCCCCACAAGTGCCCTTCTCCACGTCCATCCCCCTCCCCCCTCCCCCTTAAGCCCTCAGTTTGTTTTCACTATTCAAGTCTCTCATGATTTGCCTCCCTCCCTCTCCCTAACTCTTTCCCCCCCTCCTTCCCCTCCCCATGGTCCTTTAAGTTTCTCCTGTTACACTTCAAAGTGAAAACATAAGGTATTTGTCCTTCTCTGCCTGACTTATTTTACTTAGAATGACACCCTTGAGGTCCATCCATGTTGCCATTAATGGCCATATTTCATTCTTCCTCATATCCATGTAGTTTTCCATTGTATATATAAGCCACATCTTCTTGATCCACTCATCAGGTGATGACATTTAGGCTCTTTCCATGATTTGGCTATTGTAGAAAGTGCCGCTATGAACATTGGGGTACATGTGCCCCTATGCATCAGCACTTCTGTATCCCTTGGGTAAATCCCTAGCAGTGCTATTGCTGGGTCATAGGAGAGTTCCATTGTTAATTTTTTGAGGAACCTCCACACTGTTTTCCGTAGTGGCTGTACCAGTTTACATTCCCACCAACAGTGTAGGAACATGCCCGTTTCTCCACATCCTCACCAGCATCTAGTCTCCTAATGTGTTCATTTTAGCCACTCTGACTCGCGTGAGGTGGTATCTCAGTGTGGTTTTGATTTGTTTTTCCCTGATGCTGAGTGATGCTGAGCATCATTTCATGTGCCTGTAGGCCATCTGGATGTCCTCTTTGGAGAAGTGTCTGTTTATGTCTTCTGCCCATTTCTTCACTGGATTATTTGTTTTTTGGGTGTGGGGTTTGGTGAGTTCCTTGTAGATTTGGGGTACTAGCCCTTTATCCAATATGCCATTTGCAACTATCTTTTCCCATTCTGTCGGTTGCCTATTAGTTTTCTTGATTGTTTCCTTTGCAGTGCAGAAGCTTCTTATCTTGATGAGGTCCCAAGAGTTCATTTTTGCTTTCATTTCCCTTGCCTTTGGGGATGTGTCAAGTAGGAAATTGCTGTGGTTGAGGTCAAGGAGGCTGTTTCCTAATTTTTCCTTGAGAGTTTTGATGGTTTCCTGTCTCACATTAAGTTCCTTCAGCCATTTTGAGTTTATTTTTGTGTATGGTATAAGAAAATGGTCTAGTTCATTCTTCTGCATGTTGCTGTCCAGTACTCCTAGCACCACCTGCTAAAGAGGCTGTCTGTTTTCCATTGGATACTCTTTCCTGCTTTGTCAAAGATTAATTGGCCGTACATTTGTGGGCCCAGTTCTGGGTTCTCCATTCTATTCCATTGGTCTATGTGTCTGTTTTTGTGCCAGTACCATTTGTCTTGATGATGAGAGCTTTGTAGTAGAGGCTAGAGTCTGGGATTGTGATGCCTCACATTTTGATTTTCTTTTCCATATTACTTTGGCTATTTGGGGTCTTTTGTGGTTCCATACAAATTTAAGAAGAGTTCTAGCTTTGCAAAAATGCTGGGGCAATTTTGATTAGGTTTGCATTGAATGTGTAGATTGCTTTGGGTGATAATGAAATTTTAACAATGTTTATTCTTCTGATCCATGAGCATGAAATATTTTTCCATTTCTTGGTGTCGTCTTCAATTTCCTTCATAAGTTTTCTGTAGTTTTCATCATACAGGTCTTTTACATTTTTGGTTAGGTGTATTCCTAGGCATTTTATGGTTTTTTGTGCAATTGTGAATGGGATCAGTTTCTTGATTTCTCTTTCTGTCGCTTTATTATTGGTGTATAAAAATACAACTGATTTCTGTACGTTGACTTTTTACCCTGCGACTTTGCTGAATTCATGGATCAGTTGTAGTAGGCTTCTGGTGGAGTCAGTCGGGTTTTCCATGTAGAGTATCATGTCATCTGGGAAAAGTGAAGGTTTGACTTCATCTTTGCCAATTCTGAATGCCTTTTATTTCCTTTTGTTGTCTGATTGCTGAAGCTAGGACTTCCAGCACTATTTAAATAGTAGTGTTGAGAGTCGACATCATTGTTGTATTCCTGATCTCAGTGGGAAAGCTTTCCATATTTCCCCATTGAGGATGATGTTAGCTGTGGGCTTTTCGTAAATGGCCTTTATGTTAATTTCCTTCTATCTCGACTTTCTTGAGGGTTTTTATTAAGAAAGGATGCTTATTGTGTCAAATGCTTTTTCTGCATCTATCGATAAGATCATATGGTTTTTATCTTTTCTTTTGTTAACATGATATATCACATTGATGGATTTGTGAATATTGAATCAGCCCTCTCGCCAAGAATGAATTCCACTTGGTCATGGTAGATAATTCTTTTATATGCTGTTGAATTTGATTTCCTACTATCTTGTTGAGTATTGATGCATCTGTATCATTAAGGATACTGGCCTGTAGTTCTTTTTTTGTTGTTGAGTCTCTGGTTTGGGAATCAAAGTGATGCTGGCTTTGTAGAATAAGTCCAAAAAGTTTCTATTTCTATTTTTTGGAATAGCTTGAGAAGAATAGGTATTAACTCTGCTTTAAATGTCTGGTAGAATTCGCCAGGGAAGCCATCTGGCCCTGGGCTCTTCTTCGTTGGGCGATTTTTGATTACAGATTCAATTTCTTCACTGGTCAAGGGTCTGTTCAGATTTCTATCTCTTCCTGTTTGTAGTACATGTGTGTTTAGGAATTCTATTTCTTCTAGGTTGTCCAGTTTTTTGGCATATATTATTTTTCATAGTATTCTCTGATAATTGCTTCTATTTCTGTGGGATTAGATATATATATCCATTTTTATTCATGATTGTCTATTTGGGTGTTCTCTCTTTTCTTAGGAGTCTGGCTGGAGGTTCATCAATTTTATTTTTTCAAAAAACCAACTTTTGCTTTCATTGACCTGCAACTGTTTTTTTGGATTCTATGTTATTTATTTCTGCCCTGATCTTTATTCTCCTCTTCTTCTGGGTTTGGGATGCTCTTGCTGCTCCCCATCTAGTTCCTATAGGTGCTCTGTTAGATTTTTAATTTGTGCTCTTTCTAGTTTCTTGAAATAGGCCTGGATTGCAATATACTTTCCTCTTAGGACTGCCTCTGCTGCATCCCAGAGAGTTTGGATTGTTGTATTTTTGTTTTTATTTGTTTCCATATATTTTTTAATTCTCTAATTGCCTGATTGGTCCAATCATTTGTTAGTGGGGTGGTTTTTAACCTTCATGTTTTTGGAGGTTTTCCAGACTTTTTCCTGTGATTGATTTCAAGTTTCATAGCATTGTGATCTGAAACTGTATATGGTATGTTCTCAATTTGTTTATATTTATGGAGGGCTGCTTTATGACCCAGTATGTGATCTATCTTGGAGAATGTGCCATGTGCACTTGAGAAGAAAAGGAATTCCCTAGTCTCAGGGTGTAGAGTTCTAAATAGATCTATCACTTCCACCTATTGCAACGTGTCATTCCAGTCCATTGTTGCTTTAGTGATTTTTTATCTAGTTGATCTATCTATTGCTGTGAGTGGAATATTATAATCCCCTGCAATTAGCACATTCTTTTCAAAAAGATTGTTTCTGTTTGTGATTGTTTTATGTATTTTCATGCTTTCGAATTCAGCATGGAGATGCTTATAATTGTTAGTTCTTCCTAATGGATAGATCCTGTAATTATTATATAATGTCCTTCTTCATCTCTTGTTACTGCCTTTAAAATCCAGTTGTTTGTCCTATAGAAATATGTCTACTCCAGCTTTCTTTTGACTTCCAGTCGCAGGATAGATATTTTTCCATCCCCTTACTTTCAATCTGAAGGTGTCCTCAGGTCTAAAATGACTCTCTTGTAGATAGAAAATAGATGGGTTTTGTTTTTTTTATCCATTCTGTTACCATATGCCTTTGATTGGAGCATTTAGTCCATTTACATTCAGTGTTATTATTGAAAAATATGGGTTTAGAGTCATTGTGTTTCTCTGTAGTGCTCATGCTTGTAGTGGTGTCTCTGGTACCTTGCGTCCCTTGCAACATTTCCCTCATAGAGTCTCTTAGGATATCTTGTAGGACTGGTTTAGTGGTGATGAATTCTCTCAATTTTTGTTTATTTGGGAACACAGTTATCTTTCCTTCTATTTTGAATTACAGGCTTGTTGGATAAAGGATCCTTGGCTGCATATTTTTTCTGTTCATCCCATTGAAGATCTCCTGCCATTCCTTTCTGGCCTGCCAAGTTTCAGTAGATAAGTCTGTAACCACTCTGATAAGATGTCCTTTGTATGTTAGGGCCCTTTTATCCCTATCTGCTTTCAGAATTCTCTCTTTATATTTTTGCCAGTTCCATTATGATAAGTCATGTCAAAGCTCAATTCAAGTTACGTCTTAGGCGAGTTCTCTATGCCTCTTGGATTTCAATGTCAATTTCCTTCCCCAGATTGAGGAAGTTCTCTGCTATAAATTGATCAAGCACCCCTTCAGGACCTTTTTCTCTTTTTTCTTTTATTCAGGAATTTATATGATAACACATATTGTTCTGTTTGATCATATCACTCAGTTCTCGAATTCTCCTTTCATGCTCTTGGATCAATTTCTCTTTTTCTTGGCTTCCTCTTTTTCTATAACTGTGATCTAGTTCACCTGTTCTCATTTCTACCTCTTCAATATGTGTCGTTGCCACCTCCATTTTATTATTCACCTAATTTATAGCATTTTTAAACTAATTACTGCTATTTTGAAGGTTGCTAGTCTTTGTATAAATAGCTTCTCTGATGACTTCCATGCTTTTTTTTAAGCCCAGAAATTACTTTTATGACAATTATTCTGAATTCTTGCTCAGTTATATTGCTTATATCTGTTTTGAGCAGTTCTGTGGCTGTGACTTCTTCCTGGAATTTCTTTAGAGGAGAATTCTTCTGTTTTGTCATTTTGGCCAGCTGTCTCTTGTCAGTTTTAAAAGCTTTTTATGCACTCTGCACCTGTTAGTATTGCTATATTAAAGGAGGCTCATTGACTGTCCAGGGCCTGTTCATTCAAGAAATGTTCTTTTAATGGTGTCTCTCAGTTTCTACTATTGTGTCTTTGGTTATTTTATTTCCCTACTCAGGGATATTTAGGACTCTTTACCATGTGTACTTTGGCTTGTTTCATGAGATAGCCCTAAAAAGGAAAACAAAGTCACAGAGAACAAAAGCATGCAAACTCATAGAGAAATCAAACAAACAAGTAAACCAAAAGGGGAAAGAAAAAAAAAAAAAAGAAGAAAGAAATAGAAAAAAATAAAGAAAAAGGGTGGGGACAAAAACAACAAAAGACAAAGGACAGTCTAACTGTAAAACCAGTGGAGGGGAGAGATAAGAATGAGATAATGGAAAATATATTTGAATGGCAAGAATTAATCTAATCATTGCAATGTATCAATGTTGGTCTTTCCAGTCTTGGGGGGTGGGGGGGGGAGGCAGAAAAAGAAAAAAAGAAAAAAAAAAAAGGCAGTTCTCCACTGCGGATGGGCATGTTTTGGTGTAGGTAGGTCAAGGGGGCTGCTCTCCGAGGCTCTGACTTAGTGGTTGTGGGAAGAAGAATGGTGGCGCCCCAATCCCTTCTTGAACCAAGCATTGTAACCCACTTTTTAGGGTCTGATCTTCTGTGCTGTGGGCAGGCCAAGTTGTTTTTTCCAAGCCTCATCTTATTTCCAAATCCTAGTCTAAGCATTTTAATGATTCCGTCCATGATGAGATGTATGCAGCAGGCCAGGTGGCTTCCTAGGCAGGGATCCAGTGGGGGGTGAGGTCATGGAGCAGTTTCTCCTGGCACCATCTGGGATCAGGGCATGGAGCCCAAGGAAAATGCACCAGCTAAAGGGGATGGATCTCTCTCCCTGTGCTGTATGGTTATAAATGGGATAATAGGATTCCTCTTTGCCCCAGGCCAAGGTTTTTCTCTTCTCTAGAGACAGCTCTCAGAGCGTTTTTAGCCTTTCTTTCTCTTCCCCTCATCTCTCCGTGGCTCTGTGCACTACAGATGCTCTCTGTAGAGTGAGGCTCCCTCCCCTCCAAGCCTCAGGGTCCTGGCACACTTTTATCTTCCCCAGTTCACAAATACTCACACACAAGGCTATCTTCTTTACAGACTCTGTGTCTTTTCCTTCCACTCTTGTAAATCAGAATATTGGGGTTTCACTCCTTCTTAGTTTGATAGATGCAAGCAGGTGAAAATTACAGAGCTCCCCACTTCTCCACCACCTTGCCCCCTCAAAGAAAGGATGCATTTCTGATCTAGTATTTATTTTTTAAATTTGTTTATTTTTGAGAGAGTGAGAAAGCAGCGGGGAAGAGGGGGAGAAAGAACGAAAATCCCAAGCAGGCTTCACACTGTCAGTGCAGAATTCCATCGTAGAGCTCAAATTCACGAACTAGGAGATCATGATCTGGGTTGAAATCAAGAGCTGGACACTTAACCAACTGAGCCACCCAGGCACCCCAAAACATTTATTTTTTAATTGAATTTTACATTGTAGTGTTTTTAAAAGGAATTTTGAAATCATGTTGGAATTTCTCATGATAATCCTAACAACAGCTGCAATTATGTTCTTAGCATTCTATATTCATTCTGAAACTTCGCAACATTTCTTATAAATAAGCATTATTTCCCTCTCTAAAACTGAGGTTCAGCTAAATTAAAGTTCCAATGTAACACAAGTAAATGAAAACGTAAGGATACATATGAAGATTGTTTCAAGTTGATATTTTCATTGTTACATGTTGTGCTTTTCTAAGAATTGCCTGTCTTCAGTTTATAGGATAGAAAGGAGATGAAATGGGAGGAAATCAGGCAGAGTGTTGTTGAGAAGGTATTGCAATGCCATAAAAAAGGGAAGATATCTTCTCTCTTCTCATTTCCCCTTCTTTTATAGACTCTCCTTCTTTTACTTCCCGCCAGGCAGTTATTACAGCAACCAAGAGTATAGGCCAAAGAGGGGGAGTGGTAGAGACCTATGAAGAATCACTCTAAAGTTAAGGGTCCCCATGGAGGTAGGAGACAGCAGATCTGTAAAAAGAGGACATGGGGCCAGGTGGGACTGCAGTAGTGGTGACAGGAAGAGATGAATTTTGTGTGGGGAGATGGGTACATCAGGCAAATAAGTAAATTAAGTAAATAAATATATTGAGTCAAGTTTCTCAGCTAGAAGATATACAATACAATTATAGATACGGGGAAGACTTCAAGAATTTAGATGAAAATATGAAGCAGCAGCATAATTATATAGATGTAATACATCTGTTTCCTAGTTCTGAGCAGACCATGGCTTCCAGGAGCAATGAGGGCCTCAAGTGCCCAGAACTTGGTTTCTAAATATCCTTCATTAAAAGAGAAATGGCTGGTTCTAGGATGAGAGCAGGGAAGGTCCAGGTTGTGCCATAAACCATCCTATGCAAAAATGTTCTCAAATAATAAAGATATGCCAAGAGGACAAGAAGTAACCAGTTTGTAGGGACTCCCAAAGGACAGAGAGTGACCCTGGTATCAAAATAATGATGGTAATAGGTTGCTACCCGTTTTATAAAATAAAAACCAATACATTATAATATATATTGACGAGCAAGCAAGTAAGTAAATAACAGAAATAGGAAAGCTATTCCTCACAGTAGAGTTTCAGCAAATGCTGAAAGTAGAGAATCGGCAATCAATAGCCATCAGATGAGGCTGATTCAGTAGGGAAGAGCCCATGGATGCTAAGGTTAATAGGTAGAGTTTGAGGAACAGGATATTACTATAATCTTGAAATACCTCCCTATCAAATACCAATTAATTGCTAGAGATTAGTTGTGAATTTAAGATCTAGAAACCTGTTAGATGCCACCAAAATTAGTCAACAGCTCATCAAATTTACCTCATGTTGGAACAGGTTGACATTATGTGTGTCCTGATGTGATGCATCACAAAGACCATGACAATCTTCTTTGGCTTTCTTACTAAAAATGCACAATCTGAATCTCCTCATGAGAATTCTTTAAATTAATCCAGGCTAAAAACCATCTTCCATAGTGTCAGGCCTCTTCTCTTCAACAATGTATGAACATGAAAGAAAAGCTCAAAAATTGTTCCAGATAGGAGTCTGTAAATCATGACAACCCAATGAAGCTTTTTTCCTAAGATACTGAACTAGAACGAAAAATGAGACCTTGTGAAATATTTTGACCACCTATTTCTAGGCACAATGATACACCATAACTTAGTGATAGAAAATAATAGACATTATATTAGATCTCACAATTCTTTAGGTCAGGAATTTGGGCCAGACTTATCTGAACAGTTGTTCTGTGCAGTGTGGTACTAAACATTGGCAGGTGGGCAGATATGGAAAGCCCAGTAAGGCATAAATCACATTGTTAAAGACTTGGCAGGACTGGTGGGGAGTCTGGGCTCAGCTGGGACTGTCAAAGAGAGTGCTTAACTGTGGCCACTCGAGCTTAGTGGTCTTAGGAAACAGACCACTGATTGGGAGACTTCTTGTATCCCAACTGAGTTTCATAAATCCTGTTGGTAAGCAATCATTAATGTCAACCCTGATTCAAGAGTACATTCCATACAATATCCCACTGGAGAAATAGCAAAGTTACTGCAACTATTTTTGATGTAGCACAGTGGGTCAGCAAACAAATTTGGAATGGGGTCTGAGAAGCTGGTGGTGTTATATCGGTATTGAATGCCTGTTTGGAGAGTTATATGGTCATTATGCAGATGTATGTTCTAGTTTTAGAGAAATATACACTGGAGTGTTTGTAATATTTGGGGATAGTGGGGTATCACATCTGCAGCTTGTTCTCAGAAGATTCTGAAACCAGACTAATATGTATATGCATATTTATATATACATTGATACACTGTGGATGTGTATCCACATATATGTATATATGTACATGGAGATACAGGCAGGGATGCAATGGGGCAAAAGTCATAAAATAATTGGGTATTCTGGCTGAGGGGATGTGGGATTCTGGCTGCTTGTCTATGTGTTTGAAATTCAAAATATGAAACAAATTTAAAAGAAAGGGGGGAAATGATGGGAATCTAAAGTAAAGCAGCTGCAATGGACATGAAAAGAAGAGGAAGAATTGATAAGACTCGGGTGCCTAAGTAGACATGAGAATGATAGAGATTCACCGCGTGGAATGCTGTCATAAGCACAGAAGCTCTTTTGGCTGCTCATTTACAGAGAGAAGCAAATAAGCAAAACTTGCCAGTAATGCTGTAGCTCTAACATTCTGCTTTGTCCTTTAATGATCACCCTGGAAAACAAACAATCAGCCAAGTTTAGTTTTACAACACATTGAGACTATTTAAACAGTCAGATTTACTCAAATATATAATGGATTTCTTAGTTCAGAACAAAATCTGTGGCTCTTCTTTTTTTGATGGAGAAGTATTCTACATAAGCGTATTCCAAATGGATAAATAGACTACGTGTGAGTAATGTGGTTTATTTTATGCATAGTACACTTGCACTACAGAAGAAATTGTCCCATAATAAAAGCATATCATACTGAAATGGAAATAAAGTATGTTTTAGGATTAAAAAATCTTATATACAGTATCAAATGCAGTGTAAAATGAGTGGTGGACTCTGTATGAATTACTCAATGTCAAAAGGAAAAAGGTACGAATCAATGAGTTTTAGAGCAAAGAAGGAGACGAGTGTTATAAAGAAATACAGACATATGAATAAATCAAGCCATTCTTAAGTGAACAATATGTGATATGAATGCTACCTCACAGTATTTTGAAATTTAAAAAAGGGAAATAGCCCAATAATATCCAGTATCTCTGCTCTGGTTATAATGCTGACATCTATCTCCATGGGAGGTGCTGACATTTTGCTGAAACCTTATAAGAAGAGAACTCCTGCTGTGGATAGGAAATGCTATTTCATTGAAAATGAGAAATCAGGAGTCAAATATACTGTAAGCAAAGTTCTTATCAGCTTTATTAACCTGTAGTCACTCTAACTATCTACATTTTTAAGATGACAGATATTTTATTTCATAGGTTAAAAAATAGATGAAATTGAGACAGGAATTATTTATATTAATTTTCATGAGTCAGGGTGGTTACAGGAAACAATAACAAGATGGCATTTTATTTTCTAAATTTGAATTAGAATGGGAATCCTCTCAAGTGTTTCATAAAACACCTAACCTGCATCCAACAGCACTAGTAAATCTGGCTATGATCTAACCTGTTTCTCAGTGTGTGTGCCCATATGTGCACTTGTATCTACAGTAGAGGAAGCAAGGGTGAGCATGTAGACCAGATGGGAACAAACTGAACAGGATAAAGGAGGACTGTAACTGGGAATTGGAAAGCCTTATCAGAGTTCATTGCTTTGAATTTTATTTTGTGTATATAGGCATGTATCTACATATTAAAATCATAAAATTTCTGATATTGAGTCTTAAGCACACTGCCCTAGTCTTACGTATCTTGACAATAGTTACTTACTGTGTAACTGTTATGTTGTAAGCACTTAAAGAACTTAAAAATGGAATATTAGATAACCATGTCTGCAGTAATCCACTACTACATACCAAATTACCCCAAAATTTAGCACCTTAACTCAACAAACATTTATTATCTCAGTGTCTGCAGTCAGATATCTATGCACTTAGCTGTGTGCCTCTGACACAGAGTCTCACATGGCTACAGTCAAGGGATGGGCCAGGGCTGAAAATCTCCCAGTAGGATTATCTCCAGGTTTACTCACATGGGCTGTTGACATGTCTCAGGTCAGCTGTTTGTTGATGGGAGACTTCAGTTGTTTGCCAGGAAAGCCTGTGCATAGGGCTGCTCACAACACTGAAGCTTGTTTCCTCCAGTCAGGTAGGCATTTGTGTGTAAGAGAGAGACACAGAGATAGAAACTGAAGTCGGTCTTTAGATGTCATTGCCAAGATGAGATTACTAATCACTTTTGCAGCATTATTTGTTAGAAGCAAGTCACTAGGTCTAGTACCCACTCAAAGGGATGCCATTCCATAAGAACATGAATTCCAGGAGTGAGGGCCATTGGGAGCCATCTCAGAAGTCTAACGCAATGATGTTAGAAGTTTGTTGGTCACCCCTCTCTCATGAACTGCTTTGTGTGCAGCTTTTTAATAGGCCCTACCCAACCACCAAGTTGTCATTACCTCTTCCTGCTTTTCTTCTCTCCCCTTTGCTCAGATTTATCCTACTCCCAAAGTTTATGATTTAAATTGGTTGTCATCAAATTGAAATTCCAAAGAGCTACCTAGACATTTTTAGACCTTCAACTTCCTATGTTCTCTTTCCTAAAAATCACTGTGCCTGAGATCTTCCCTGCCTCATGATGGCACTGTTTTTTTTTTTTAAACAAAGAAAAGATGATTCTCAGTTCTTCAACTGTCCCTTTTGCTGTTCCCCAGTCTTGCTGTGGAATATTTCCCCTGCATAAACCTCTGGGACACCAACGAATGGGAGGTATCTTTTAATGGTTGATTAAGGTATCCTAAAGCCTGAATGCTTCCTGATTCCGCCCCCCTCATGTCTGTTTTATTTTTATTTTTTTTTAAAGTGAAACATGATTTTTAAAAAATTGGATATTTTGATCTTCACAGATAGTCTAAACTCAGCTAAATGGTAATATGTATATATTTTGGATATAATGACAGTTTTCCTTTAGATAATTTGCCTCCTTATCTTTCTCTCCATCCCAATTTCCACCATTTAAATTTTTTTTTCCTGGATGGACGAGTTATTGAGAGCAAAAATTACTAAATGTGGTCTTCTTAAGTACTTAAGCATAAACAATTCTCAGCCATTCTAGACCCTTATCTCTGGGATGTGTAAATTAGTTGGAAACAAAAATACCCACAAAAAGCCAAAGCAGAATAGATTAGTGATGCTAATTTTTTCCAAACGAATGTGTTTTTCTGGGATTACAAAAATGATCCAGGTACAATGGAGAAATCCCAAAGATAAAATTTACATGTTATTTCTTCAATATTTAATGTGTATAATTTAAAAATAAGCACAAACAGACTTTAGAACATATTCTATGATATGATTTCATAATCAATCAAACTTCATTATATTTCCTTCTATTAAATGCTTAGTAGTTTATGCTATTTAAAAATGTTTTTTGGCACAAATTTTTGGCTACTTAATATTTTCAGGACATTATAGTTTTTTCCCCCCTTTGGTTAACAACATAAAAAACTAGAACATCCATAAAGAAAACTAGGAAATACCAGATTTGAACAATAACATGAATAAATGAGACCTAATAGACATATATAGAGCATTTTACCAAACAGCAGCAGAATACACATTCTTAAATGTATATAGAACTTTCTCCAGGATAAATAACATCTTAGGTCACAAAATGAAGCTTAATAAAGTTAATATTTTAGGAAGATTGAATTTAAGAAGATTAAAATGATGCCAAGTATCTTTTCTGATTAGTTGAGTGAAACTAAAAATCAGTATTGAAAGGAAACTGGAAAATTGACAAATATGTGGAAATTAAACAAAACACTCTTGAACAATCATTGGGGTAAAGATGAAATAAAAAAGGAGATTAGATAATACCTTCATACAAACAAAACTGAAAACCCAACATGTGAACACCTACAGGCCACAGCAAAAGTAATACTGAGAGGAACATGGGTGTCAAATTCCTACATTAGAAAAATACCTCAATGTAAAATTCTTATTTCAAGGAAATAGAAAAAGAATAAACTAAACCTAAAGTTATCAAAAGGAAGGATATAAGAATAGGGCAGAAATAAGTAGAAAATAGAAAAATAAGAAAAAGCTATGAAAGAATTAGCCTTCTAAAGATAGACAAAATTAACTAACCATTAGGTAACTTAGAAAAAAGGACACTGGAAATCAGAAAAGAAGACATTTTACAACTAATACCACAGAAATAAGCATTATAAGTGACTACTATGAGCAATTATATGCCAATAAGTTAGATATCCTAGAAGAAATGAATAAATTTCTAAAAGTATACAATCGGCCAAGATTAGGCCATGAAGAAATAAAAAGTATAAATAGACCTATAACTGTATGGAGATGGAATTGGTTATCAAAAGTCTCTCAGAAAAGCCCAGGACTAGATGGCTTCACTAGTGAATTCTGCCAATCCTTCTCAAACTCGTCAAAAAATTGAAGAAGAGGGAACCCTTCCAAACTCCTTTTGTGAGGCCAGCATTACCCTAATGCCAAAGCCAGACAAAGACACCACAAGAAAATTATCCCTGAAATGCATATATGCAAAAATTGATCACACGCCATGACCAAGTGGGATTTATTTCTGGAATACAAAATTAGTTCAACATATGAAAACCAACTGGAATACACCACACTAACAGAATAAGGAATAAAGTTACATAATTATTTAAGCAGATATAGAAAAGGCATTCGACAAAATTCAACATGTTTTCATGATAAAAACTTTTAAACTAGGAATAGAAGGAAACAACATAATAAAGGCAATGCATGAAAATCCCATTGCTAACATAATCAATGGTGTAAGGCTGAAAGCTTTTCCATCAAGATCAAGACTTAGATATCTACTCTCACCATGTTTACTCAAATAGGGCTGAAATTCCTAGACAGAGCCATTAGATAAGGAAAAGGAAAAAAACAAAGAATCCAAATTGCAAAGAAGAGCAATTGCCCTACTAGATATTTACTCACAGAATAAAAAAATGCTAAATCAAAGGGATATGTGCACCCCCAATGTGTATAGCAGCATTATCTACAATAGCAAAATATGGAAACAACCCAAGTGCCCATTGACGAATGGATAAAGTTGTGGTGTGTTTGTATTAAAATATTAATCAGATATAAAAGAATAAAATCTGATAGTCACATTTTATAATACATTGTAATTAGTGTAATTAGTATTTACTGTACAAACTGGAATTTAAACAAAAACATAAAAAATTGTCCCTGTTTGTAGATGACATGTTCTTATATAGAGAGAAACCTAAAAACTCCATATGAAAAGTCATCGAAACTATTAAGAAATCAAGTAAAGCTGCAGGATTCAAAATTCACACAAAAATTAGTTACATTTCTATTTGGTAACAACAAACTCTGAAAAGGAAAGCAGGAAAACAACTTAAAGTAGCACCAAAAAACCCCTAAAATACTTAGGGATAAACTTAAGGAGGTGAAAGACCTATATGCTGAAAATCACAAAACGTGGATAGGAATTAAGACACAAATGGAAGGACATCCTGTGCTCATGTATTTAAAGGCGTAATGTTAAAATGTACACGATCCAAAGTGATTTGTGGATTCCATTCAATTTCTGTCAAGGTCCCAATGGCACTCTTTACAGAAAAATAATTCTGTAATTCACACTAAAACATAGAAAACCAGAAATAGCCAAATCACCCTTAATAAAGAACAAAGGTGGAGGCATCATGCTTCCTAATTTCATACTATATTATAAAGCTATATTAATCAAGGCAGTATGATACTGGTAATAAAGACAGCCATGTAGACCAATGGAATAGAAAAGAGACCAGAAATGAACCCAGGCATGTAAGGTCAAGTGATACTGTATGAGGGTGCCAGTAATACACATGAGGAAAGAATAATCTCTCTCAATGGTGTTGGGAAAAACACATGCAAAAGAATGAAATTGGACTCCTACTATACACAAATCAACTTAAAATGGACTAAAGACTTAAATGTAAGACATGAAACTATAAAACGCCTAGAAGGAAAATGGCAAAACCTTCCAGGCCTTGGTCTTGGCAATAATTTCATGTAGCACAGGCTACAGCAAAAATATATAAATTAAATAAATAAATTAATTAAAACAAGTGGAAACATCAAACTAAAAAAGCATCTACATGACAAAGGAAACTAGTGGAAAGGCAACCTATGGAATGGAGAAAATAATTGCAGCTCTGTATCAGGGGTTAATGTCCAAAACCTACAAGGACATTTGACAACTCAGTAGCAGAGAAATTGGGTTAAAATATGGCCTATGGATCTGAGCATACTTTTCTCTGAAGAAGATCTACAAATGGATGAAAATGTATGAAATTTTTCAATGTTATTAGTCAACATGGAAATGCAAATTTAAACCACAATGAGATATTGCCTCACACTTGTCACAATGACTGTTATTAAAAAACAAGAAGAAATACATCTTAGGGCACCTGGATAGCTCAGCTGGTTAAACATCAGACTCCTGATTTCAGCTCAGGTCATGATCTCAGGGTCTTGAGATCAAGCCTTGTATTAGGCTCCATGCTAAACATGGAGAGAGATTCTCTCTCTCTGCCCTTTTGCCCCTCTCTCCCACTCACGTGTTTTTCTCTCAAAAAAAAAATACTAACCCAAAACATAAGTGTCAGTGAGGATGAGTAAATGAACCCATGTATACTGTTAGTGATGATTCAAAATGGTACAGCTGCAATAGAAAACAGTATGGAATACCCTCTAAAAGTTAAAAATAGAACTACCATATGGTCCAGCTATATCATTCTTGGGATTCGAAAAGAATTGAAATTAGAATCATGAAAAATATTAGTGCTCCCATGTTCACTGAAGAACTATTAAAAACAGCCAAGAGACAGAAACAATCTAGATGTTCAAGGGCAGATTAATGGATAAAGATCTTTAAAAGGAAGGAATTCTGACACATGCCACAACATTAAGGAACCTTGAGGGCATTATGTTAAGTGAAATAAACAAGTCTTGGAAGACAAATACTGCATGATTCTATTTATAGGAGATCTGAACCAATAGTGGAACCCAAATTAATAGAACCCAACAGTGGAATAGTGGTTGCCAGGGGCTGGGTGGAAAGGCAAATGGAGAGTTACAAATCAAGGAGCATAAAGTGTCAGTTAAGTAAGATGTATAAGTTCTAGAGATCTGCAGACAACATTGTATCTATAATCAACAATAACATATTATATACTTAACATTTTAAGAGAGTATATCTCCTAAGTGTTCTTACTCCAATAAGATAAAAAAATAGAAAAGTGCAATAATTTCATAAAATGATATTGATAATATTTTTTCCTTTTTCATCATTCATAAAAGCTGAACTCAAGAGTTTTGAGAAATAAATGTATGGGCAAACAAACACATGCTCTAAAGGAATGCCTCATCTCAAAATAATATTAGCTACTTGTTGAACAGATTAATTATGAAACAAGAAACAACATATTGGTGTCTTTTCCTGTGCTACAAAAATAGAT
>NC_043709.1:34310526-34334993 GCF_006229205.1 Suricata suricatta | reverse complement strand
GGAGGAGGGAGAGAGAGTTGGGGAGAGAGAGGGATGCAAAACTTGAGAGACTATTGAATGCTGAGAATGAACTGAGAGTTGAAGGGGGAGGGGGAAAAGAGGTGGTGGTGATGGTGGAGGGCACTTAAGGGGAAGAGCACTGGGTGTTATATGGAAAGCACTTTGACAATAAAATATTGTGGAAAAATAAAAAAAATTTTTTTCTGATATAAAGTAAGATTTGACTGATTTGGATGTATCCTGGTTTTGCTAAGTAGCTTATATGATAAATATTTATTAAAAATGAGCTAAATTTGCAGAGGCAGGGCTGTGATTAATATGTACTTAAGTTAATATTAAAAATAAGAGTTCATATGCAATACTTGTCTCTTCCATCAATTGTTAAGTTTATCAGGGATAAGTTGTAATCATTATATTGCTATTTTCAGTGAATAGTATGTTATCTAGTACATATTTAGTATTTAATAAATGTTTAATGATTCTGATTGGAACACTTGAATATTGCCAAGTAGAAGAACGTTTTCTTTCTAATTAGAGGTCAAATCAGGATTAAAAAAACTTATGTTAGATTCTTTTCATATTGCTTGTTGTATAGGGGTCTATGACCTGAATCAATTTTTTAATTAATAAACTTTATTATTTAGAACAGTTTTAGGTTTGTAGCAAAATTGAGTGAAAACCACAGAAAGTTCTGGTATATCCCCCATCTTCACTCCTATATAGCCTCCCCCACTATTGCCATCCTTTACCACGGTGGTACACCAAATCACTTTTTGACTACTTGAGCATCTGTGTAATGACCAGATTTTGAATCAGTTTGACTGGACTCTGACCCTCCTGTTCATTTCAGTTCTTTGCTACTAGTGTAAATAGTAAGATCTGTGGTAGTGAGTGGGAGGGGGTCCACCCCCATTGAGGTCTAGCCATGGTGAACCTCTCAGATCTCAACTCTTGTATTGCAAAGCAGCTATGCTATAAATTTTAAAATCTGTTTCACCTATTTCCTAGTAAAAGTTACTCCATTCTGTGATAACTTTGAATTCCATGTGTATCTTTATTAACATACCTGTTATATTTTAAATCATTTGTTTATTGCTGGATGGTGTCCCTCAGAGAAGGAACCCTGTCTTCTTTATTTCTAGTGCAAAGCACAATTGAAAACATTAACACATTAACTTGGCTTTAAAAAGTTACCTTCAATGTGTGAGGCATTTAAATAAGTATTTAATGCATGGTGGAGTTTGGTCCTCACACCAACCATATATAGACACTGTTGAGTCTTATTTTAGAAATGAAATAACAATTAATTTCTACAAGGTCACATATATAGTCAAGCTAGTATATCCAATAAACAATATAAATACTGTTTTTGGAGCCATGGAGTTTCAAAGTGTCTGGAAAAAAAAAGTGTCAAAAATGTAAAACACTTCAAAATTAAAATGAATATTTAAATGATCACTAAATTTAACAGCCTCATTAAGTGTTACATTTAGCTCTCATAAAAGAATTTATTTAGAAAGAATTTATGATTAGATTTCTCACTTTATACAATGATTACTGAGAAATTGTAGCCAATGATACTGTAGCCAGTTATTCACAACTGAAGGGATAAAAAAATAAACTTATTTTAAAACTTCAAAATGTATAACTAGTATATTTAATATGGTGTGTACTCGCTTTTAAGTATCTTTGATATGATATGAATAGAATGTGTGTCAAATGTAAGAATGCTCACATTCTAAAGTGCTAAAACAGGAGACTGAAGCCAGTGTTAGACTGTCATTTACCTTTTTATTTTTCTACTTTGCCTTCTGTGATGAGTATGTTAACTGGTTAAATAAATAAGTGTTTTTGGTAATCAGAGCTATGTGGAATTTATTATCAATATATACTTTTTCTTACATATTTACTGAGAACATATATATTTATGTCATTGTCCCATTTATAGCAAAACATTCTTGGCTTCATTAAAATTCAGATACTTTAAATGAGAACATTATTTTACATTAATTTTTACTTCCTGTGTTTTTAACAGTTAACTTTCTATTTAAGATTCTCTTTAATTATTAAATGCTGTGATTAAAATGTCTTTCCATAAATTGAGTCAGTTTGTCTAACAAATAGAGTTTTTAATGACTATTAACCTTTATTTGCATTGCCTAGAATACAGATTGCATTGTGATACTAATAATTTTCCTTTTTACAGCTTTATTAAGCCATATTTCATATGGCATAAAGATCACTCATTTAAAACATGCAGTTAGATGGGTTTTATTGCATCCATCACCATAATAGAATCTTAGCCAAATAGAAACTGTACATATTATTTAGTGACTCCCAAACTTATAGTCTCCCCACTCTCTGGCAACCACTAATTAATTTTCTGCCTCCATTGAGATAGCTTTCCTGGATATTTCATGTAAATGGAATAAGAGAATACCTGGTCTTTTGTGAATGGTCTCTTTCACTTAGTCTAATATTTTCAAGGATCGTTCATGTTGCAGTATGTATCACTACTTCATTCTCTTTATTGATGAATAATAACCCACTGCATGGATAGATTACATTTTGCTCATTTTTTTTTAAGTTTATTTATTTAGAGCATAAATGGAAGAGAGAGAGAGAGAAAAAGAGAGTGAGAATCCTAAGCAGGCTCCATGCTGTTAGCACAGAGCCTGATGCAGGGGTCAAACTCAGGAACCATGAGATCGTTACCTGAGCCCAAACCAAGAGTGGCATGCTTAATCAAATGAGTCACCTAGGTGCCCCTTTGTTTATCCTTTTGATATGGACATGTTGCTTATTTCTGTTTTTTGACTACTGGAATACTTCTTTCAACATTTGCATATAATTTTTGGTAGAAATGCATTGGGTCTTCTCTTGAGTATATAGCTGGAATTTTTGGGTCACATTGTAACTCTACGTCTTCATTTTTGAGGACCTAACTGGCTGCACTATTTTACATTTCCAACAGCAAAATATGCAGGTTCCAATTTCTCCACAACCTCATCAACACTTGTTATTGTCTTGTCATTTTTATTTAAACCATCCTAGTGGTTTTCAAGTGGTATCTCATTGTGATTTTGACTTGGATATTTCTAGTGTCTAATGATATTGAACTCTTTTCTTGTCATTATTTGCTATGTATAGCTCTTCTTCACAGAAATGTCTATGCAAACACTTTGCCCTTCTAAAATTTGGGTCACTTTTTACTGCAAAGTATTTTATATATAAATACCCTGGATAAAAGTCCCTTATTACATAGGATTTACAAACATCTTCGCCATTCCATGTGTTGTCTTTTCACTCTCTTGATGGTGTCCTTTGCATTTAATTATCATATCTAACTTGCCTATTCTTTCTTTTGCTTATGCTTGTATAATATCATATCATGATATCACATCCACCTGCAAAAGAATGAAGTCAGGAAACTACCTTACATTCTACACAAATACTAACTCAAAATGAATAATAGATGCAAATGTCAGAGGTAAAATTATAAAACTCTCAGAAAACAGGAGTAAATTTGTGACCTGGAAATGTGTCGACTCTTCTCTTACCTAATCCAAGGTCACTGCCTAATCCAAGGCACTACTTCTGCCTATGAGACTTCATAATTAGTTGTTTTATATGTATTATGTATAATATATATAAAATATTAAAAAATATATTTTTTACATAAATTAAGTTCACATGGTTCTAACTCTGTTACTGGAGCCCTCACTTACCCCTTGCTTATCAGGTACTGTTCTTAGGGACTTGATACATAAATAGAGAATATAATTTACTCAAGAATATTATTTATCATATATTCAACCTTGTATTGCCCCAGGGTGCAGAAATTACATACATACAAATTTTAGTAAATATTATTAAAGATATATTTCATTGAAGATTTGCATTATTTTTTATTTTGTGACAGAGAGAGAATGTGCACTAGTGGGGGAGGGGCAGAGAGAGAGAGGAAGAGAGAGAATCCCATGAAGGCTCCATGCCCTCAGCATAAAGCCTGACATGGGGCTCGATCTCACAAACCGTGAGTTGATGACCTGAGCCGAAATCCAGATTTGGGAGCATAACTGACTGAGATACCCAGGTGCCCCTACATCATTTTATTTTTAAATATTAAGTTACTTTAGTCTTCATCTAGCTCACAACCTGATCATCAGTAAGGGATAGGCAGGACATGGGTAGAGTTGGTAGAAAATGTCAAGGTTTCAATTTAAATTTATTACTCTTAGGAAGGCTGAAGTTAAGATCTATGAATTATTTCCTATGCTTAAAAATTCTAGATTTCGACAGTATTTCTCTAGAAGTTCCAGTAGTGCAGAGACTATGTCTATCTTTGTCATTAGTGCCTCCTATGCAGTCTAGCAGAATAGGTGCTCAGTGCATATTTTATTCAGTGAATGAATTATTAGAGATGTCTATCTGAAGCAGGCACAGAAAATTTTTTTCTCATTTAAGAGTTTATAAAATGGGGTAGATCAGAATAATGCACAAGACAACAGACGTCTTCTTCTTTAGAATATTTGTCATAACTTACTGTGAACATCTGCTTTCCCATCCTATATTTTGCAGTAGTTATGAAATTTTTTTCTTTTATAAAGACCACTTTGAGAATTCAATGATGTAGGGAACCTCTCTCCAAAGTGGGAGAAGGAGGAATACATTTTTTTAACCTATTCATTAATTTATATACTTTCACAGTCTTTTTCCTCCCTGTTTCTTTTTAAAGTTTTTATTTAAATTCCATTTAGTTACCCTATGGTTTAATATTAGTTTCAGGTATACAGTATAGTGATTCAGCATTTCCGTGCAATACCCATGCTCATCACAAATGTCCTCCTTAGTCCCCATCACCTATTTAACCCATCCCCCCACTCACTGTTTCTTGTAACCATCAGTTTTTCTCTATAGTTAAGAGTCTGTTTCTTGGTATGGCCCCCTTCTTTTTTTTTTCCTTTGCTCATTTCATTTGTTTTGTTTCTTAAATTCCATATATGAGTGAAATCATATGGTAATCGTCTTTCTCTAAGTTATGTTATTTAGCTTAATACTCTCTAGCTCCATCTGTGTCATTGCAAATGGCAAGATTTCATTTTTTTTCCCTATTATAGAGGTTTTTTGTGATGGGGAAGAGCATTAGTTCAGTAACCCATTAAGGCAGTATCATCAGCCTGTTAAGGCTAGGTTTGCCATAGTAATGGAAGTTGCAAAATCATTAAAAGCAAGCAAGGCTTATCTTTTATTCACATTTATATTCAGTGCTTATTAATTAGTCGCAGCTCTAGTCCTTGTGCCCAATCACTTTGGGGTTCAGTATGAAGGAGCTATCTCTTTCCATGATGTGCTGTTCATGTGGCAGAGGGAAATAGCATGTTTGCAAATGACAGTGGTCATATTCACTCACCTGTTGTTGACTAAAGCAAGTCACATGGATGAACTTTATATTATTGAGTGAGCGAGTATAATTCTTCTGTGGGAAGGGATCCCTCTAGGCATGCAGCCAACCCTGATTTTGACAGCTCTTCCAAAGGGAAAAGCAGCAATAATAGAGGTTACTACAATGCCTATCCATGACTGCAGAGAAAGAAATTACTTTATATTTCCCTGTGTGTATTAGGGTTCTCCAGAGAGATGGAATCCATGGGGTGCACATGCGAATGCGCACACGCACACACGTGTGTGTGTTTTAAGGAATTGTCGCACATGGCTATGGAGGCTGGGATGTCCAAAATCTGCTACTCAATTCCAAAGGTCATCACAGTGAAGATAAGGAAGAGCCCCTGTTGCAGTTCAAGTTCAAGGGCCTCCTGCTGGCAGAATCCTCTCTTGCTTGGAAAAGTCATTCTCTCTGTTCTAGTCTGGTCTTCAACTGATTGGATGAGACCCACCACATATGGAGAGGAGGCAATATGCTTTTTTCAAAGTCCAACAATTTAATTGTTAATCTCATCTAAAAATACCCTTACAGAAACATTCAGAATAATATCTGGATACCATAACTCAAACAAGTTGACACGTAAAACTATCACAATACGTATACAGTTATTTGAGCATATTTATTTATCTATAACATATCATGAGCATAAGTCAGCTTTACCATAAGATTTGTTGAGCACATATCAATTATGACATTATGCTCGGCACTGGAAGAGGCTAAAGATATATGATTGTCCTTTATAATTCATATTGGCAGAGTCCCTAGTATTTTGTTTCTTGCTGCATTCCTAGTACCTTGAATTGTTCTTTGCGGCATAGCACATGCACATAAACATTTGGTTAATGTACAAAAAATTAAGAAAAATCACTGGACTATCCCAAGGAATACAGGCAACTGTAAGAATAAACAAACAGAAAACCTGGGCAATATCAAGTGTCAAAATAAAAGGTCAACCACATTCTGAGGAAAGTAGAAAAAAAACAATTAGAGTGTCAGAGATGAGTAATATTTGAGATACCTTGTATGACATTTATATAGAAATTTAATCAGGTAAAGAAAAGGGAAGGAATATTAAATATTGTGTGCTTAGAAAAGCAGGCACAAGGATATTCACTATAGGGTTGTTGACAAACAAGCATTGAAATATCTATATGCCCACCAATATGTGAATGGGTAAACTATGATCTATCCATTCTGTGTGTTATAAGAGTTGAAAAGAAAGGTAGTGTGATAGATTTTTAAGACATTGTAATATTTTTAAACCTGCATAACAATATTACATATTTTCTTTGGGTGGATATATGAATGTAAACGCACAGAAATACATGCAATATAATACTTAAAAATAATGGTTACATCTGAGGAGTGGAATTGACAATGATATGAAGAGGACATTAGCTTTTTCTGTAATACTTCAATATTTATAAAAATCATATTCATGTATAGTACAATGAAAAGAGTAATTGTGCAGAAGGAAAACTGGTAACTGGAATAGAAAGAAAAATAGTGTTAATCTAGTATGAACCTTATAAAACAGGAAAATAAACTATGAATTTAAAGCCTTAGGCAATTATTAGAGACCATCTTTATTGTCACTTTGTATTGACTTTTTTAAAAAAATGCTATGGGAGAGGACAATGATGGAATCAAAATTAAATTTCAAATAATGAAGAGAGTTGGAAAAATGGTAAATTAATGACAAATACAAATGTGAATTGCTGAGTTGCAATTGGGCAGAATAATTGGCTAGTTCAATTAGTTTTCATGGTGTTTTGGAAAGGAGACTTAGAGTATTCATGATAAGAGAAAAAATATTACAAATGCCCTTTGGGGGGGTACATATAATTGGGAATAGCACAAACAGATTTAATATTGAGGGGAAAAATAGACATTTGTTCCTTTGTCAGCCAGGTTTTGTCTTAGAAGGAAATGCTATGATTCATGAAATAATTTCAACTTTCTTTAAAAAACATGCTAATGCTCTTTGTATTTAAGACATTGCATTTATTCTTAAACATAACCAAGGGCAGAAACAGTATGTTCAAAGTTACTGTATAAGAAAACACATGGAGTAGAATCTAGTTTCTTAGGAGGGAGTTAAGTATTTATAACATGAGATAAAAAATGTAACAAAATCGAATACTAAAGTTAGCACCGCCCTTTCTAATGGAGAGTGCTATATTCTTGTGAGATCAGTGGGAGCCTACAGCGACAATAGGTGATAATTGAATAGAATCACAAAATCTTGGATGGATGAAGGTGACATGCGTACATTGTGACCACTATACATTGTTACTCCTTTGCTCTTCCTCTCCTTCCCATTCTTCATCTTGGACACTTTGAGTTTATCTTCACTACATGCTACAATAGCTCTAGTCTTGAGGAAATTATTCTCAGCAGTGATAGTTCTATCTTTGAATTCTGCCTTTGAATATGTTGCCATGAACATTTCATTTACGTAGTTTTCTCATGCCTTGGCTTTTACTGAGGAAATTGTGGGGTGATTTTACTTTTCTTAAAATATTTTTTATAGGCTTCATGTAAACAACATATTAAGTAATTATATATAAGATAATTTCAAGACCCTAATAAACATTTTAAATGTAAATAAATTTCTAGGACTAGATAAGTGTAAAGTTATGGAACCAATAATCTGGTAAATCTATATGATAAAGGGTAAGAATTCTGAAAATTTAAATAAATATGACCACCTGGTGGGAAGCAAACCTGGTTTTACTGATGGGAAATTATTTTTGACTCTTCTAGATATTTGAGTGGGTAGCTAAAATAATTAAGGCTAGGGAATATATGTTATCTAGACTTCATTTAGATTTTGGCAAAGTTCTTCATCAAAGGCTATTATTCTATGTGAATTACTGTTAAATTAAGGTAGGAACAAGGAGAGCTTGTTTAGTCATGAGTAGGGAATTATGAAAAACAAAGATGAACAGGTGCTTTCCTGCACTAATAAGAATAAAAGCAGAGTCTTTCTCAGATGCAATGGACCCAGATTTATTTACCCTAGTCTGGGAAAAGGACGATACCACAAAACCCCCAATCTCCATTTGTTCTGGAGTTCCTGCATAACAAAATACCTTTTTAATAGGTATACAGCTGCAGAAAGATTCCAAGGCAGGGTATGTATAGAAGTCTCATATGGCTTTAAATATGAACAAGGTTAAGAAAAAATCGCGTAAACTCTGTATATATTTACAAGAGAGCAATCCACAAACTAGCTTTATGATTTAGGGATAGGACTTGCATTCCCCCATGTAGAAATAAAGGCATTGTTCTGTAGTCAGTGTGGTCATCATGACTGTGGACATCATCAGAAAGAGTAATGGAAACCCAACAGAGAAGTGGGGGAGGGGGCTACAGTATTCTCTCATAAACCCTATATCCTCCGCAAAAATTGTGAGAAGTTTCACTTTCTTAACCTAAAGAAAGCGAAAGAATCAGAGTTTAAGATTAATAATTTACTCGATCAGGGAAAGGGATGAGGGAAGATAAGTGAGGATAAACTGATAGAAATTGGCAACAGCCATAAACATTATATGTAAATTATAAACTTATATACTCGGCACCTGAACTTCTCTTGAGACCTGAAAAACAAGTTTAGCAAGCATTAAAGAAAATGCTAGGTAAATTTATGAAACTCACTACTGTTTTTAGCACAGGTTAAAAAAAAATAAAAGAGAGTATTGAGAAACTATTTTATACAGACTGCTATTGTAGATTCAATCATTCATGTTTTGGTTAATGTTACAAAGGAAAATCATGACTTTTACTAAGCTTCCTTTAGAGTAGTTGTTAGACATAAAGGGATGACCTTTTTTAAAAAAATTTAATTCTTTATTCATTTTTGAGAGAGAGAAAGACAGAGAGAGAGAGCGTGAGCAGGGGAGGGACAAAGAGAGGGAGACACAGAATCTGAAGCAGGCTCCAGGCTCTGAGCTGTCTGCACAGAGCCCGATGCGGGGCTCAAACTCATGAACTGTGAAATCAATACCTGAGCCGAAGTCAGATGCTTAACCAACTGAGCCACCCAGGTGCCCTAAGGGATGACTATTTTTTAAAAAATTATGTGGAAGCTACTAATAGGAGAGTAGTAGAAAGGCCATACATTTAAATAGGAAAATTTGCAATAGCCTCAATATAGAAAAAAATATGAAATTTCCATATATGTTATCACCTGCATATAACATCAGACTTTTAGGGTATATTTTTACCCTGCTTCATTTTAAATATGGAAAAATTAATGCTGTTATCTTACAGCTTCTGCTGAGTGTTGTTACAGAAGATTGTAGTAATGATTTAATTTGCTATTATCGATAGGCACCACAGTACCAGACTAGTTTAAAAGAATGTTTATACAAAGTGATGTACTGGGTTGAATGGTGTTTCCCCACCCCACCCTGTTGCTTCATTTCTCCCCCATAATTGCAGAATGTGACCTTACTTGAAAATAGTTTTTAGATACTAGCCCTTTATCTGATATGTCATTTGCAATTATCTTTTCCCATTCTGTCGGTTGCCTATTAGTTTTCTTGATTGTTTCCTTTGCAGTGCAGAAGCTTTTTATCTTGATGAGGTCCCAATAGTTCATTTTTGCTTTCATTTCCCTTGCTTTTGGGGATGTGTCAAGTAGGAAATTGCTGCAGTTGAATTCAAGGCTGTTTCCTACTTTCTCTTTGAGGGTTTTGATGGTTTCCTGTTTAGTGGAGGACCATAGGGAGGGGAAGAAGGAAAGAGTTGGGTAGAGTGAGGGACGCAAAACATGAGAGACTACTGAATACTGAAAACGAATCGAGGGTTGAAGGGGGAGGGGGAAGAGGAGGGGAAGTGGTGGTAATGGAGGAGGGCACTTGTGGGGAAGAGCACTGGGTGTTATATGGAAACCAATTTGACAATAAACGATTAAAAAAATAGTTGTTGTAGATGTGGTTAAGATGTGGCCACACTAGAGTAAGTTTGGCCCTTTATTCAATATGACTGATACTAAGACAAATACAGA
This sequence comes from Suricata suricatta, assembly GCF_006229205.1. NCBI lineage: Eukaryota > Metazoa > Chordata > Mammalia > Carnivora > Herpestidae > Suricata > Suricata suricatta. The sequence goes on along the minus strand of NC_043709.1, from coordinate 34,324,533 downwards.
GGGAAGAATTCCATGTGACAACAGAGACAAAGCCTGCAAACATCCAAACCACAGAACACCTTGCCAACCACTAGGAAGAAGCAAGAAAGGATCCTTCCCCAGTACCTCCAGGGTAGAGCATCGCCTTGCAGACACCTCAATTTCAATGTTTAGCATCCAGAACTTCTTTGAGAGAATAAATCCTATTTTAAGCCTGTGGTAGTTAGGGTTGCTGTAACAAATACAGGTGGGGTGTGGTGATATCTAACTTCCTTCTGCATAATATGGTAGTGATATTGCCATTGTTGGCAGAGGTGTTCAGGTGTGCTTTCCTTTTCTCTCTAATATAGACCTTGACTGTTTAGCCTCTGGAGTCTGGAAAAAAATGCTTTTATTTATGAGATATGTGGTGTGTGTATGAAAGAGAAAGAGAGAGACAAGGCTCAAAGAAGAGAGGGATAGGATTCTGGAAGGAGACTAGCTTCAGATTATCAAAGCCCATTCTTCTTCTGTCCCCTTTTGCTGCTGTAGACCAAATAATAGACTTTGAGAAATGTACTACTTATTAGGACCCATATCAGGCCTGGTGAGATAAGAGAACAAACATGAAATCAAACAGTATAAATGATATAGTTCACTTAGAAGGTAATAGATATGTATACTCAGTGGGTTTGAAGATCAGAATTGATGAAGAGAAGTGAACAAGGTCAAATAAATAGGGTATATTCACAATACCATTCCCCTTTGAAGGGGTTAACACTTTTGACTGCCTTTCCTTTAATCAAAGCAACTACAGTATCAAGTCTACCATTTTCCCATTTACAAGACTGTGTGGTGATTTTTGGGGCAGAAGAAGTGTATCCTTCTCTGCACTAACCAATCAGAAATAAAATGCACTGTTACTTGTTCCAGTGGCCAGTAAACAAGTGAAGACCCTAAGAGTAGACATGAATTATGTTTTCTACATATACTAGTGGTGGGTGACATTTTGAAAAGGAAGAGGAAAGCTGATATTGGAATTAAAAATGTTTCATTATTTTTCTAATTATGTATTGAAAATTAACAATTCTACTAATTGCTACATTTGTTCTAGGCTGAGGGGATGCAGACAAAGTATCTTCCTTTAGCAACTTGCGCTATTTCAACAGCACTATAACTTATTAAAGTTTGCCAAAATGGATACTGTCAGAATGTCTTTGTAGGGGTGGTCTTTGGGGAAGGTACAGAAAAGAGTTGTAAAAATAATGTTTCATGTCAATCATAATTTCCTTGCTTAACACAGGTTTGAATGTTGTGTTAGATTCTAGAGTCAGAAAGCAAGTCTCATTAGGAATATATTGACTAGTAGAAGGACAAATGTATGTACACAATTAAATGCAATTAAATGGTTTATATACCATGGTAGACACGTACACTGGTTTAATGGGCACAAAATCAGGAATGGTTGAGTTTACAGAACAGGCTGGAATTTCATGATTTTTTCCCCAGATGGAATGATAGGAACTGAAAAAAATGAACAAAGGGCAAAGGAAGTAGAGATGCTTAGTTGGTGAAGTACAGAAGAGTGAAACAGGTAATACATTCACATTCTATATGTTGACATATGTACTATGGCCCTTCCACATTTGTTCTGAAAACAAATTTTCCACAAAATAGCAAGAGCAAATTTTTCCAAATGCAAATATAATTATATGGATGGTTTCCCTTAGCCTTAGGATAAAGCCCCAACTCTTTATAATGTTTCCACAGCACTATGAAATTATATGAAGTATGCAGTTTAAGATATTTGTGTATCTATGTTGTAGTTCTCCTTAGTTACTCTCAACCCAAGTGAAGCTTTTGCTCAGTGTTTGTGTAGAGAAATGCTAATTCATGAAACAGAGATATGCAGTCATGTAAAGTGAAAATTCCAAGTAAATTTTTTCCTGAAATGCATAAATAATGGGGCAGAAAGATGTACATTTCTGAGCTTTAATTATCCAGATAATTACTTCCATTCCCCATTTTGTTCTGGTAACTTTTGTACACACGTTCGCTTGAATTTTTTAAAAAAAATTAGTTGTCAATTGTTTACTTGGCAGGTTTTTGTGTCCTAAGTTATGCTGGTCACTAACTGTTCCTCCATTATTATCACTGAGAACTGGGCATGAAAGCTTTTCTTGGTCTGGTACTATTCATCGTGTAGATATGGCTTTTGTTTTTAAGATTCTTAAGGCAGGTGATGTGATTATTATGTACTTCTTGATAGGTTTTGTTAGAGAAACATGAGTTTATTTTCTTAAGGCAATTTTCTGGTATGTTTTGTTTTATAAGATCAATAACCTTCCTGTATATTTTTGCATACATTTTGGTATTTTGCTTGCTGTTTACGTTTAGTCCATGCTTGGAAACTTTTGACCTTTGACTCTGTTACCATTGTGGAAAGAATTGTTCAAATCCCTCAACTACCAGGGCAGACAATCCAAGAAAAAGAAAACATATACAAGTTGTAAGAAAAATAAATTCCCAATCAACGTTTTTTGCCACAGTTACTAAAAAGTATGAGAGGCTATATTTATGTGAACTCTACTAGAGAAAAATATTTCACATAAAAATACGTCTTTGTGTGGGACTTTGTGTGTGGGTTGACTTGATTAAAATCCATTCAAAATTAGAAATGATTTCATTTTACATTTTAAGATCAGTGTTTAAATATGTGTATGGTTTAGTAAACATTAGAGAAAACAACACATTCTAAATGTATCTATAAATATATACTTTGTTGTAGCTTTTTAGAGAGAAAATTTAGACCTTAGGTCTGCAAACACAATTCCCTTTGTAATTACTGAGAGTTTCAACTATGCATCAAAGGATAGAATACCTCATTAAATATATATTATTTAGAAGCAAAGGATTATAGTTATATTAAATTTTGTTGATTGGTTGGTTGGTTGGTTTTATTTAACCCCAAACTATTCTCACATTGATCTTTGGTTTGATATACACGTGTTTTGTCCTCTCTAGTCACTCCCTTTTTTTTTTTTTCCCCAATGTGTTTTATGTACCTTTTTGATAGAAAACACCAAGACTTTATGTTTTGGTTTTTAAATTGTGTGGAAAATAGTGTCAAATTTCATTTTATGCCAAGAATTAGTGTAGCAAGTTTACGTTTTATAAATTTGATAAAAAATATAGTTTGTCTTTGGTATCTTCTCTTTTTCTGGTATTTATGTCCCATTTTAAAATACTACAATTTAAAAATATTTAGTTTTCTTATACCAATAAGTTTTAAGTGTCCATGGAATGAGTACTGTTTTTAATCTTAAAATACTCTGAGTCACAAAATTTTGCATGGATATTAGATTTCAAGTCTCTTTTATCTGTATTAGCTTTGTATGCTATGTAACAAATTACCACAGATGTATTGCTTTAAACAATACACATTTATTATCTCCGTTTCTATGGGTTGAAAACCCAGGCATGGCTTAGCTGGTTCTCATCTGGAGCTTTTACTGAGACAGGATCAGATTCCAGACTCCTTCAAGTTGTTGGCAAAATCCATACCCTCTGACTCTAGGATTCATGTTAGCTTACTTTATACTAAAACCCAGGACAAAGAGGGAGCATCTGAGACTCTAGAGGGAGTTAACCAGCAAGACCAAGTCTTGCATGATGTTGTCATGAAGTGACATTTGACCATCTTTCCCATGTAATATTATCATGAGAATGACATCTCACTACATTTTCCATAATCTATTGGTTAGAAACAAGTCATACTCAAAGGAATGAATATCAGACGGAATCATGGAGGCCACCTTAAAATCTGTCCAGCACACAACATCAATTATATTGACTGTATCAAGAGAAATAAAAATACTTTGTTTTGATACACAGACTTGTTTCCTCAGCTTCCATTTCAGTGTGCATTGTAGTCATAACTGTATGATACATATACCATTAATTTCTAAGCAAAGAAATAGAGTAAATGGTATTAGATCTTATTCCCTCTTTTGTAGTAGAAGAGTGATTCCCCTTGAATAAAGCTAGAAAGGAAAAAATGGTACTTTTATATTTTGTTCCTTTTATGTCTATATATTTTTGCACAATTATAAATATAAGTACATGTTTATGGTACAATATTCAAAAGGAGCAGATGAGTGTAAAAGTGTGCCATTGAATGAGAAATCATGGCAGTAACCACTGTTCACTAAGCAGCAATTTTTAATTCATATACAAGTCTATGCAAATGTATGTATACATACACTTTTAGATTAAGTGGCTATATATTTTTCTAGAATTTTCTAATATCCTGAATATCTGTTTATAAGAATATCAATAGTGGGCACGTGGGTGGCCCAGTCAGAGCGTTTGACTCTTGATTTTGGCTCAGGTCATGATCCTAGGGTTGTGGGATTGAACCCTGCATGGGGCTCCACACTGAATATGGATCCTGCATGAAAATCTCTCTCCTCCCTCCCTCTCTCTCTGTTTCTCTACCTTCTCTTAAAAAAAAAACACCTCAATAGCCCTATTTTATTCTTTTTAATAGATTTTTAGCATTCCTTTTAAATATGTCATAATTTACCATGATTAAAATTCTCTACAGAGATGACATTCTTTTCATTTGTGTGCTAAAATATCATCTTTCTGTTAGCTGGGTTTCTTCTGGTTTTAAAATGTCATAAAATCCAATTAAAATAAGCTTAAACAGAAAAGAAAATTTGCCATCACAGTTCAAAAAAATAGGAATACTACTGATTTCCAGTGTGATTGGTTCCATGCCCTCAACTAATGTCATCTGTAGCTGGTTTCTCCTCCACATCTTCAGGCTTAATTTTCCTCTGGCTCATTTCTCATTAGGCTGGCTTTCCTTTCAAAATGTCAGAATGGCTGCCAGCAGTACCAAACTTACAGCTTTGTCCCAGGAAACTAGCAGAAGAAAAGTTACCCTCTCTTCTGTTTCCTCAATCAAAAATTTAAGGAATAATGCTCATTGGGTCTGATTGGTTTAAGATTCTTAACAAATCTTTGGGGTCATGGGTTGTGACATTTGAAGTGTTCAATTTTGGTTCATACACTCATATGCTACTTTGGGAGCAGGGGATATCAGCTCTACTGAAATAATGTGAACTAAGAATGGAGAGATGGGAAATGGAACGGGAAAAAAAATATTTCTTTGTGAGTAAATTTGTGTACTTTATTTTCTAGGTAAATAATTAAAAGTATAAATGCTACGTTAAAGTACATATGCACTTTAACTTTTCCTGGATATTTCCAAATTTGCTTCCACAAGAAGTACCTCAATTTATACTTCAGCCAGTAATGTCCACTTATGTCCATTCTAGTCTTAATCAAACATAATATTTTCTAAACAAACATGTGAAATGGAATCCCAGTGTTGTTCAATAGTTATTTCTTTCATAATGACTACAGATGACCATATTTTTATTTTCCTGGTTGGCCTTGTGTCTTTTCTGTGACCTCCTTATATATATGGTTTTCTAATTGTGCCGGAACTAATAACATAATGGAAGTGCTAAAAAATAAGTGTAAATATGCCTAAATTTTATTTAACTTGAAGATTATTTTACCTTTGCAAAAGTGAGATTTATGACTTGGATGAGGCAAAGAGGGGTTATAGAGACGGAAACAAGTTATTTCTAGGGCCACTTTTTTTTTTTAAACATTACAACTCCTAATATATTACTTCATCAAATAAGGAAAACTAAAGAGTAAAATGGAGCAATACAATGTTACAATCTGAGCAGACCTGATGAATCACTAAGAGGCTTGAAATAGGTTTTTCAGGGCATGGCAAAGAATGAGTGTAAACAGTATTTTCATGCAGCCTGGAGGAAGATAGGTCATGTGATGGACATTAAGCTAAGAGTTCAGTGTTTTGAAGACTGGGAACCTTCAGACCTGTCTCAGGATAGGAACTCGCCAAAGACAAACTTCAAAGTAAATATAGAAGAAAACAAAGAGTAAGAAAGCCCTGTGATCTAATGCCTAAAACATTGTTTTTGCAGAGCTCAAGTATGCAGAGGTCAAGAGAAAGTGTTACAATTTCAACAGCAACAACAGTAACACAAAATTTTTTCCTGATAAGTTTGGCAGGCTTTTAAACTATGATATTGGTGTCTCTGAAAGTTCACATGTCACAGGAAAGCCTACAGTAAAAGCCTGTGATGCTGTGGAAAATGCAAAGCTCCATGTTAAAAGATAAGTTTATCTGAAGAAAAGAGTGGAGAATAAAGAGAAAAATGATGGATCAGGCAACTCATGGCTAAAGTGCTTATTAACAGTGAAGTTAGGATTAAAACCAAGAGCCTACTTATATAACAAATTATAATTTTTCACATATAAATGTATATTATCAGTGAATGATGAAAACATATGGTCAAATTACATTTTCCCCTATAGCCTAAGGGAAAACAACAACCAGATGTATGCTTCAATAGGCATTTTAAAATCCATTCAAAAGTAATTTCTTGATTTAATAATTTATTGCACATCTACTGTACTGGTCATTTTATTTGTTACTGAGTTTACAATGATATAAAAAACATAAATCTTCCCTGCTTAATAAAATTCTTAGTCTTCTAGGGGACACTGACTACAAACAAAAAAAAATCAAGAAAACTGGTAAATGAGTAAATGTAAATTGTGGAGCCCAATAAAGAAAATTATTAACGTTTATTGAGCATTGATAGTGCGGTGCTAGAACCAGGTTTATGTGTTTATTAATTCTGTGAGGGTGGATACTATTCTATTCTGTTCTTTAAAAATGAAGAAATAGAGGGGCACCTGGGTGGCTTAGCTGGTTAAGTGTCTGACTTCAGCTCAGGTCATGATCTCATTGTTTGTGAATTTGAAGATCTCATGTTTGTGAATTTGAGCCTCACGTCAGGCTCTGTGGAGCTGACACAGCTCAGAGCCTGGAGCCTGCTTCAGATTCTGTGTCTCCCTCTCTGTCTGCCCCTCTCCCACTCACCCTCTGTCTCTCTCTCTTAAAAATAAATAACCATTAAACATTTTTTTTAAATGAGGAATAGGCACACACAAGTCAAATGAGTTGTCCAGTGTTCTGTGGTAGAAAGAGGTAAAGCTAGGATGTGAGCGTGGGTAGAGTCTGTACTCTAATGCTTAAGCTTGTATGACCTGAGAACAGGTATAGAGATGTTCTTATTGATAAAGTGACATTTAAATTGAGACTTGAAGAGTCTGACAGAGGCAACCATGTTCAGAGCTTAGGGAACAACAACATTTCAGGTGCTTTATGTCCCTAAATTGAGAAGAAAACTGGCATTTTGTGGTAGGTGAAATGATGTTCATGGTGACTAAGAGGATGTTTAAGAAGAGAGACCTAAGAATTTTACTTTCCACAGACTTGTGGGCCAACATTGGGAGATTTATATGAGGGGGAAATATTAAGGGATTTTACAGAGGCTTGACTTATGTGGTTTATATTTAATTGAGGTCTTTGTAGCAGATCCTTCCCGTGAAAGACCACAGGAAAAGGAAAACGGTGGCTGTTTTAATGTTTTTGACAAATGTAGTGGGAGATGTGAGGTTGAGGAGTAGACATACTCAAGACATATATTTGAGGCAGAAAGCAAGGCATATACTGACAAATAGAATGTGAGTGGCAAGGAAGAGGGAGGAGGTTTGGATTCCAGGTTTCTAGTATTATCACCTCTGTGGTATTCCTTTCAGCAATTTGGGTATGTGACAGTCTCCTGTGTACTAAGAAAAGACCAGGATAAACAATTTGTAGAAGGCTGGGAGGTGAGTTTGGTTTGGGACTTGTGTAATTTGAGATGTCTATGAAAGATGAGGTTAAATATACTAAATAGCAAACTGGATATAAGTGCCTGGAATGCAAGTAGATGTCTGTGTAGGAGATAGAGATTCGGGAGTTGTCAGCATAGAGAGACTATTAAAACTACTGGGGAAAAGTACAATATCCTGGTAAAGGGCTCATGCCAAACATGGGAGAAACTCAGCAATGGGAGATGGTAGAGAAAAAATTGCCACTAAAGGAGAAACAAACAAAAACAGAACAACAGAGAAAATATAATACCAAAAATAAGAGAAAAGAGCTATATCAGGGAGTAGAGGTTGGTGATTAAAGTCAAAGAGTTTTGAGCCATCACATAGGCTGAGAACCCAGTAGTCTATCATATATTCTCAATATAATAAGTGGCAATTATATGTCTTCTATCTTTTTGGGTCATAAATTGTAAACCAACAGGCAGCAAATTAGGGTATGCCCTTGTGTTCATGTGCTTTAATTTAATAGTCAGTTGGTTATCTACTATATTTTATTTCTTTGTCCTATAATTCACTGAAAGTTTTTCTCTCAAAAAAAGATCACACAAAAACACAAAAACTATGAAAAATTTGTGATCAATGTAAAACTAATACTATCAAAATATCTGTCCCTGAATAATGAGTCCAAGAGCGCAAATATTGAGAATCCCTTTGAGAAGTGGCCAATGGATTGGCTTGGAGACTTAGGATTCACATTCAAGAATGATCTGTTGGAATCAAACAAAAAAGGGCCAGAACTTTCTGAGCTAATTGTTTAAAACTGGATTTTTGCCCCAACTGCCATAAATTGGAAAATGGATGATGTGAGAATTTGTAATTTAAAACTTCATGAACCATGAAACTTTCTGGAGACTTTGGTCAGTCAGTTGATTTACTAGAAATGATGAGACCCCATTATCCATAAACTGTCTATTTTCCCACCACCATGGCAATGAAAGAGAGGAGAAAAACATGCAAATTGCTCATTTAAGGGTTTTTTTATTTTGCTTTCCTAAATTACTTCTAAGATCACTGAGTCAGATTTCTATAACATCTTTAATTATGATGAAGTCATGGCTTAAAAAAAGAAAAGTTGTTTAGTTAGAACTTCATAATTGGCAATGAAACGTTTAACCAAAGTGCCAGCTCTCAAATTTGTTATGTTGTTTTTATTTGGAGTATGGGAACAGTATTATGGAGACTTGCAGAATTTGATATTGGAAACTTAAAATGTTAGTATGGAGATTTGTAAAATAATTCTGAACAAAACCAAGCATTATGCATAACTTAAAAACATTATAAAACATGGAAAGTTTTTTTTAATGTATTTGAATAATATAACAATCATAAAATGGAAGACCAATGGATTACACAGGCTTTGCTATCTTTTAATGGGAGAGACAATGTGATCTGTGGTGGGAAATCAGCTGTTTGTGAAGCATCAGATGTTAACTTTCAAGGCTGTCAAGTAAGGGAACTTCTTTTCAGAAACCGAATTAACTAGCACATGATATATGTGGCCTTAAAATATTTTCAATTATGAATTTTTCTAATAGTAGTCTTAAGAATATTAATGAGAAATTAGCATTCCCTACAGTGTTCTCATAGTTAATTTTGATATAATGGATCATTACTTTAAAAAAACCCACATTGTACATTAAAAAATAAGGATTTAGGTTCTAGGAGAAATAATTCTGATGAGTCCCTTTGTTTCAATAGGGGCTGTAGTAAAATTAAAAGAGGTGTTTCAGATTTCTTGTTCAAGGTTTGCCCTGCCAAGACTTACCCAAACTAAGGGTTCAAATGCTGTGGGTAAAAATTACACTTTGATCTCTTCTTATTCAATCTTTTGTGATTAAAGATGCTATAACTTCTTACAATTCTTGTTATTTAAGCAGAATGCTTTTCCTCATTCTAAGATGATTCACACCATCCTGATTTCTGAAACTTTAATCTTTCTCCCTAAGAGAGTCATGTTAATGTCCTGATGACTTGGTCTTTGCTACAAATGATTAGGGACCAATTCAAGATTCAAAGTAACTTGTAACAATTTTATTCTCCTCTTCTCTACCTCCTTCAGTTTTTCTCCTCCCTCCCCATACTCCCCAACCTGCTCCTTCTTACAGTTTTAAACAGAGAACAGAACCCATAAGCTGACATCTGAATCAATTTATGAGGAGACATGTCAGTGTTTCTAATTAGATATTAATAATAAATGCAGAGTAGATTGTTTTAAAAAGAAATTAAGACACATCAGTTGTCTTAGAGGACTAGCAGCATCGCATTGTGTTTAGTCTTGTTTTAAATAAGGAGTGATGTGGGGCGCCTGGGTGGCTCAGTCAGTTAAACCTCCAACTTCGGCTCAGGTCAGATCTCACGTTCGTGGGTTCGAGCCCCGCATCGGGCTCTGTGCTGACAGCTAGCTCAGAACCTGGAGCCTGTTTCTGGTTCTGTATCTCCTCCTCTCTCTGCCTCTCCCCCTCTCATGCTCTCTCTCTGTATCAATAATAAATAAAACATTTAAAAAAAATGAGTGATGAGATTAATATTCTTTCTCTAAAAAATAACTGTTTACTCAAGCTTTTTTTAAATGCTTATTTATTTTGAGAGAGAGCACACGAGAGAGTGCAAGAGCAAGCAGGGGATGGGCAGAGAGAGAGAATCCCAAGCAGTCCCTGCTCTGTCAGCAGAGTCCAATGAGGGGGTTGAACTCACAAACGTGGGATCATGACTTGACTGAAACTCAAGAGTCGGACACTTAACCTACTCACCCAGGCACCCCAACTTCTGATCTTTCTAATGTACATTTCTTCTGCACATACTGTCATAGTTGCTGATACAGGAGACCTTTCACAAGAGGTACTATCTTTAGACTTGTTTTTTTTTTTTTTTATGGAATTTTAGGCATATCCTCCTGTCCCCTTTATGAAAGTCCTATGGTTCAAAGCCTAAGTAAGGGCTGTTCTGGAAGTAATCTGATTGTAAAGGTAAATTCAAATATAGACAAAAATGACAGTATTTCAAGGTTGCACTTAATAAGGGTTTGTAATCTTAGTTTTATTTTGTTTTTGTTTCTTCTTTTAGAAAACCCAGGTTTTATTTTTTGGTAAGTCATTCATATTTAACAATTAAGAGTTAGTGGGTATTTTCTTCTCCCTTTTGTCTCTTACATGAAAATTCACTGTCATTCTCAGAGTTTGTAGATAAGTGATAAATCTTATATTTAATTCCTTCCCTGCACACTGACTTTTTTAATCCTTTTTTTGTTATGCTTTCTTAATGGTTCATTGGTAGTTTCTGAAGTTTTAAATTTATTCATCTTTTAATCAACATGACCTCTTATATAATGAGAATATAAAACTTTTTGTCATTTGCTTGGTCTTTAATCTTTTCATAAAGATTAAAATAATAACAGGTTTTATATGTATAATAGATATATGTAAAACCTGATATTAATCATAACATATCATAATTTTATCTTAAAGGAAATTGATGACTTTTTAAAATATGTTTGATGATTTTCTAAAATATGTCATTTTATGTCATACCCTTATGTAGAAAGGACAGAAAATGATTCCTAGTTGTTTATGATTGAAATCCAGTAATTAAGAATCATTAAAAACATGCCTGATCTTGAAAAAGTCATGAATGTTTAGTATGGTAAATTACTTTATATTGACTTATAACAAGCATTTGACATACATGGATTTAATAGTTTTAAGTTCACATTTCTTATAATCTAAAATGATTGACATTAAAAGATAATTTTATTATAAAACCAAAAATTATTGTAAAAGACAAAAATCAGATGTTTATTCTCAGAGATATATTGCTTAACAATCTGCACAAATAAAGATCTATATTTTGGTAAAATACAGTCAAACGTTAGATATCCTGCTAATGCTGACTTTTAAAATAGATTCTGTTGTGGCTACATTGATAAAATAAACATACACATATATATGTAAATATGTACATAAATATTATAGTTTCAAAAACAGTGATTACTAACTTGGAATGAAGTAAAAATGAATGAAAAAAATTACAAATAATAGTACAGGTATTAAATCATGTAAAGCCTGGCTCTTTGGAAAGGCCCATGACCAAAACAAACTACTTGTTCCTCAGTTATGAAAGAAATGAGAAACCTTAGGAATGAGAAGAAAAACATAATTCCCAAATACAGAAAAGCTCAAAAGAATTAGAAGAAGTTACCTCAGAGAAGTCTGTTTTGTACCCTAGAAGAAATGGATGGTTGCCAGCCAAGTAAAAGCCTGGGGGAAGTGGCTGAGATGTGGAACACACCAGAAATAGGTTAATAGGTTAAAATAGGTTAAAAAAGAAAAAAAAAAGGACCAGGCAGGTTCACTGCTGAATCTATCTAACTTTAAATAACTGAGAAAGTTATATATATGCCTATACATAATCCAGGTGTATCTTTTGTGTTCATGCTGCGTATGGTTATTCCAACAATAGAACCATGGAATGAATCATACCTGCAAAGTCTTTGGAGAGGGGTTCTGTGACAGGAAGAAGGAGGAAAGAAAAATGAACACCTTAACACATAAAAGATCAGGGTAATTTCAGATGGTAATAAAATAAGTGCCAAGCAAGGATGAAAGAGGGAGGAAAAGGTAACACTACATTTAAAAATAATGTGCCTTTTAATGGCAGGTACTTATTTAAAATCATTTTTAATGAGATGTATGTGAACAAATGGAAGAGGAAGGAAGAAAGGCAAGAAGAGAGGAAGGAAAGGAGAAAACAAAAACATGACTGGAGCAGCATGTTTTTTCCCAGGTTATAGCCCACAAAAGATTTTCTTTTTTATGGTGGCAAGAGAGCATAGTAAAAGACCTCTTGTTTTGTAAAGTGATCTCCATCCAGATGCAAAACATCTGAGATTCACTTGTATGTTTGAGCTAGTCACATACTCCCTTTGAGCAGGTCTACCCTCACTTGTAGAAAAGAGTATTGGAGGTCATCTAAGTCCTCTGTCTTTTCTGACATTTCCTGGTTTTCACTCTTGTCTCACATTTCACCACAGGTGGGCAGTGGGAAGGAAAATGTGTGACTGGTGCATGTCACCATAATTTCAACCTTGTAGCTCTAGTGACATGGCCCATTATCTGACCTTTGGGCTTTCATCCTTTAAAAAATTTGATCTCTTTAAATCTTCACTGATAATCATGAACAATCTCATAAAAAGACCAGTGTCCATTCAAAAACTAAAATGTCTTAAATCAACCTTCAGAATTTCTTAAATTGTAGCATACCTTTAAAGCCATGTTGTATTCTAGATTATAAGTTGTGACAGACAAATCACTTATAAAATAAATTTCATTATATTTACTTATATCAGAAGATAGAAAAAGATATTTCTGACACTTGGGAATCCTTGGAGAAGAAAAATCTCTGACCTAAAACTTGTGAATTACATAAATATCATACTAATGCATTTTGATTTGAGCATACAAAAAAATTCATTTCATTTTAGAGAAAATACTGATGATGAAATAAGCATAGCAAAAAAAAAAACCCCTAAGAATAAAGTAACTTACGAATTCCTTTTATTTAAAAATTAAAGTTCAACATGCATGGTAGTTTGATACTGTCTCCTGAGAGCTAATACTATTATAAAAAATGTAGACACAATGAACTTTACCCAGAATCTTGTACACTGTGTTTTCACTTTATAACTGAGCTTTCTTTTTTTTTTTTACTTTTTTGTTTTAGAGTAGTTTATTGTCAAATTAGTTTCCATATAACACCCAGTGCTTTTCCCCACATGTGCCCTCCTCCATCACCTCCACCTCTTTCCTTCCCACCCCCTTCAGGCCTCAGTTCATTTTCAGTATTCAATAGTCTCTCAAGTTTTGCATCCCTTTCTCTCCCCAACTCTCTTTCCCTCTTCCCTTCCCCCTGGTCCCCCATTAGGTTTATCCTGTTATCCTGTTACACCTATGAGTGCAAACATATGGTATCTGTCTTTCTCTGCCTGACTTATTTCACTTAGCATGACACCCTTGAGATCCCATCCACTTTCCTACAAATGGCCATATTTCATTCTTTCTCATTATCATGTAATACTCCATTGTGTATATATATATACCATATCTTCTTGATCCACTCATCAGGTGATGGACATTTAGGCTCTTTCCATGTTTTGGCTATTGTTGACAGTGTTGCTATGAACATTGGGGTACATGTTCCCCTTTGCATCAGCACTTCTGTATT
>NC_043709.1:34303839-34310426 GCF_006229205.1 Suricata suricatta | reverse complement strand
TTTTTTTTTTTGAGAAAGAGATAGAGAAAATGAATGAGCAGGGGAGGAGCAGAGACGGAGGGAGACACAGAATCCAAAGCAGACTCCATCCAAGCTCTGAGCTGTCAGCATAGAGCCTGACATGGGGCTCAGACCCACGAACAGTAAGATCATGACCTGAGCCGAAGTCGAACACTCAACCTCGACTGACTGAGCCACACAGACACCCCGTCCATATGTTTTATTTTAAATATATGTCCATTTTTCTAAAAATAAATGGTCACAGCACTATATTCAGATGTAAATTGACAGGTAGAATTATCATTTAACATCTTAAGATGTTTCCCAACTAACTTAGAGTCAGAATTCTGTTTCCTGCCCCCCAAAATTATTTAAAGCACTAGAATACATAATATTAAACAGTGGGAGTCTGAACAAGAGACACAAACCCATGAGCTGCTCCTAGATCATATTTAAGAATTCTGTTAGGTCAGAAAAATTTCCAAAAAATTTCAACACCAACAGATAAATTTAAATCTCAATTCACTAAATATTTGAATATAGCCTTTTAAACAAAGCCATTTTTAAGTCGAGTGGCTGAATAAAGTAAGATTTTCACACATCTTTAACTAGATCTTTTTTTCCTTCTAAAAGTTTTGAATACCTCTTACTTTATTAGCAACAGATCATTTCATGGATGAATTCTAGTCGATCACAATTAACCATGAATAAAAATGATCACTATTGTCATTTTGCATTTATAAAGCTCATTTTCCTTGAGTGTTTGCATCTATATGACATGCATGTCATAATGCAGACGTAATGCCTAAAGGGAAAATAAATTAGCTAAGGCTTTCAAAAGAGTCTTCATATCTTATAAGGTAAGGAGAAAAAAAGTTTAATCCAACAGAATTCCTATTAAGGACAGAAATATCATTTAAGAAAAACCCTTGAGGTACTCTTGCGATATGGCAGCTATAGGGACAGTGGATTTGGAGTTTCCTCTGACAGTCCTGGGAGAAGGGCTAAGGTAATAGAAGAGGAATAAAGGGGTCAGAGAATGTGAAACGTGTTTGAAGACAAAGAGGACAGTACAAACACCCCTCCATCCAGGTGGAATTGGCCAGTGTCGTTTGGAACAGGGATAGCCATCATTAAGTTTGAAGTAGTTGCGACATAACTCATGTTACTCTTCTGCAAATATCAGTCTATCACAATTATGTGTAACTACTGGGGGAAGGATGTTGGTAGTGCACTGGGGAGGAAATAAAATCAGTCAGAGGACAGACATAAGTGAGATTAAAATTTAGCAGGTGTGGTAAATGAGAACAAATTGACTTGAAAAAACACAAACTCTAATGGTTCTCAGGAAAGGACATGAAGAAAAGGAAGGATTCAGGTTCTCCCATTACAGATTGGACATAGGAATCTTTTTATGAAAGAGCATGTGTTCTATTACACTTATAGGGAAAGAATGTTGGGAACAACTGAGTGAAATTATCCATTATCCCTTACTCTTTAATTATAATTTTATATTTGATGAAAAATATTGTACTCAAACTAACCAATTTAGCGAAATTCAGTTGGAACTGATCATTTGTATGCTTTAAAGTTTTAAAATCAGATTGCGATTTTTTAGTATTTATGTTGACAATTGGACTTTAAAAGTGTTAGACAAATGATCTGGACTCTGTCCCCTCTCTGAACTCACTTAGTACACTTCTCCCCACTGATCACTTTTTCTCCAAACTGGCTCCCAGGACAATTCAAACCAATTCCTACCCCCACAGATACATTTTTTTAGTTGTTATTTAAATTCTAGTTAGTTAACATACAGTGTAATATTAACTTCAAGTGTACAATATACCTTTTTCCTGGAAAACTGAAATCCTACCTTCTCAGAGAGACCTCCCCTGATAAGCCAGCCTAAAATAGACCAACTTTATGGCTTGGACTTTATTACATGACTCTGCTTTATTGCCATTTGAAATTACCTTGGTTTTCCATGTGTTAACTTGCTTATTGCTTGTTGACCATGGCACAGGACCCTAAACCTAAACAGTTTGGTTCTGTATCCTCAGCACCTGAGATTGTGAAGACATAAATGTGAAATGCATAGGTTGAAGAGGGTATATACTAATAGAGAAAAGTAAATTTAACATAGATGTATACAAAATAATTTACATACAAATAATTTATATACGAATGCAAATTGTGTATATAATCATTACAGTTATGTTTAAGCCATCCCATGCTTCAGTTTCTTCAGAACTATTAAAAGTAAGTAATAGTTAGGTCATGTATATTTATCATGTTTTCCAGATTAGAGAAGCCTGGGATAGTCAGTTTTCATATCTGGTGTGGTCGGAAGAATAACTCACTGAAATGCCCATGCTCTAATCACTGCAGCCTATGAATTTGTTAAGTTTCACATCAGAACAGACTTTGCCAATACAATTAAGGTTACATACCTTAAAGTAGGGAGATTATTGTAGATTATCTGGTTGGGTACAACTGAGTCACGTGAGCCTTGAAAAGAAAGAATATTCTCTGGCTGGAGTCAGAGATGTGGTAAAAGGGAAGACAGGGAAGATGTTGCAGAAGCAAAAGGCAGAGAGATTCCGGGTAAGGATGTGATGCATCATTGCTAGTTCTGAGACCCAGGGGGCCAACCACAAGGACTGGAGAAAGAACTCTAGGAGAGAAAGACAGCACATAAGTAGTAGCAAGAAAACAGGGACCTTTTTTCTACAAGTGCAAAGATCTGAATTCTGCTAACAGTCTAAATGAACTGTGAAGTGCCTCTAAGATGTGCTTGTAGGCAGAAATACAGTCCTGCCAACATTTGTATTTGGTTCTTGTGACCTGGCCCATAAGGAGAAGCTGAGCCACACTGTGCCCATGCTTTGGACCCATGGAAACCATGAGATAATAAATGAATGTGGTGTAGGCTGTTAAATTGGCTATGATTTGTTATGGCAACAGAAAACTAATATATCTAATAAAAATTATAAGAATTACAAGTAAAATGGAATTTGCTGTATGTTAGAAACTTTGCTAAAGATTTTATGAGCATTTCATTTAATTTTTATTCATGAAGTAGTGTACTTGGCCCATTTTGAGAAGTGTGTTTAACCCAAACCACTTGTGTTTGAGAACCACACCTCCTTACTCACACAAAGGAGTGGGCCTTTGGAAAAGATGTTAGTATTTTGTGATCCTATTCCTTTTGCCTAAGAGAATCAAAGGCGAACACTTGACTTAAAATGGCTTAAATAGATTATAGCCTCTTGATGTGAAATTATAATTTAGAGATTTTACTTTTTTGAACAAAGGGGTATGTAAAATCAGTAATTGTGGGGTGGCATTTACATGGAAAGGAAAGATAGAATAATGAAAATGTACAGAAATAAAGTTACCAGAGATTATTGGCCCAGAGGGGTATATGTGTAAGGGAGAGAGAGAGAGAGAGAGAGAGAGAGAGAGAGAGAGAGAGAGAGAGAGAGAGAGAGAGAGATTTAAAAATTGGCCTCTTATGTTTTAGATGGCTTTTCTGTTTGTCTCCGTTGCCTCTTGAGGTCCAGCTGTATTTCTGGACTGCCACTTCATTATGGAAACTTTCTCCGTTTAGCTTAGATTAGTTTGAGTGGAGTTTTGTTACTCCCAACCAAGAGAAGTAAGTTAATTAAGGCAGGCAGTATTATTAAACTTTCGTTGAAGAGACGTTGTATTCATTAAGGCTGGGTGAAATTCAAAGACAGTACACCTAAGTAAAAACCAAAGACATCATTTCTGTCAGCAGGCGACTCTACTGGGGATTCAGGGAACCACTGGGCTTCTTTCGGTTTGCTGTTCCACCATCCCTTAGAGTCTTTATTGTTATTTGCATTCGCTGTGTATTTCAGAAAGGGAATGGGAGAGACATGTTGGTTTCTGAAAATACTTAGTCCTAAAGTAGCATCTGTTGCTTTTCTGTCCATGTTCCATTGGCAAAAACTGGTTATATGGCCACAGCTTATTGCAAGAAAGGTTGAGAGGTAATAGTATAGCCAGGAACCTAGGAGAGGTAAAAGTAGTTGTGATGAGCAGCTAGTGGCCTTGGGCAACATATGTTCAGTAACTTGTTTAATATTATGCAACTGTTACTGGCAGAAGTGGGGATTAAAACAAAGATCTCTGACTTGGGAAACATAACCATTTTTCTCTAGTCCAGTTTGGCTTTACCATATGCCTTCTATCTAATTAGTTGATTTAAAGTTCTGTAAATTTGTTAACTGGCTAATTCACATGTCCATCCTTGCCAATTTGCTTGTAATTGAGATAATACCACAAAGAGAAAATTTGTTACTCAGTGTATTAGGAGAGAGTAGGTGACAAATTACACAAGAACAGGTAAGACCTCAGATTACTCATCACAAATAACAGAAATAGGACTACCAGCTAGACTATTTAATGACATGGTACACACAGACACACACACACAAATTAAAACTGTTTAACCTCTTTCCTTTGAGTTTCTAATAGTTTAATGACATAAAATCATTTGTTTTCACTTTATTAGTATGAAACAAATAAATGGTAATATGTAATCAACTTAATTTCAATTGACCTAAAATATAAAGAGACTGAATATATTCTAGTATTCTTGATTTTTGTCCTGTTATTTTCTAAGCTTTTTTGGTGCTGTCGAGGTGGGATAACCAGAATCAGGGTCTGGCACTGAGCCTGTAGGCATGGAGCTTGGACTGAGTGTGTGATGAGACTAGGCGTGGCCATGTGCTGGTTAAAGTTTATTTACACAGGCATTCTGTTGGTAGTGGGATGGATTGCACAGTCTACAAGTTAGTCATATTTATAGTTGAGGTGAAATAATTGGCAAAAAGAAGAAAAGAATCACGAGCAGTTGACATAAGTATGCTAGAGTGGTCTTCACAGGCTCGGGCCAGCAGATAATGCACAGCTCTTCCAACTTGGCATTCAGTATGATGCATTGGCAGCTTGAACATGGCCACAGGAGGAAATTTGTATAAACTACAATCCATGATGCTCCCCCCCCACCACTGGTGAAGCTGAATATTGAACATTTACTTGCCATAATTAGGGTTCTCCAGAGAAGCAGTATGAGGTAGAGATGGAGACGTAAAGGGACTTATGAGAAATTGGCTCATATGAGTCCCATGATCTGCTGTCTGCAAGCTGGCGGCCTGGAAAAGTCTGTGATGTAATTCTAGACCAATCTAAAAGACGTAAGAACCCAGAGTTCCGATGTCTAAGGAGAGGAGAAGGTAATGTCCCAGCTCAAGCAGAGAGCAATTTGCTCTTCCTCTGCCTTTTTGTTCTACTCAGGATCTCCAAGGATTGGATAATGCCCAAATTTGTAAGGGTAATCCACTTTTCTCATTCAACCAATTCAAATGTTAACATCTTCTGGAAACATCCTCACAGACACAACTGGAAATAATGTTTTACCAGCTATCTGGGCATCCCATAGCACCAGCTGACACATAAAGTTAGCCACCACAATTGCACACACCTGGAATAACTATAATCAAGGTAGACGAGCATGATTATTTAAGAAAGTCCCCCCTCTCCCCCATGAGGTGATAGTTACTAACTGTGCCAGGGTTTAGAGACAGACTTGCTGATATTAGGATAGGAGCCTCGCAAAAGCAAGTAAGTCTCAGTTAATGGGCTACTAGAATGAGAGTTTACAATCAGTATGGCATTAAAAATTCTCATATAACCACTGGGTCATATGAGATGACTTGAGAGCCCCATTGTGAGAATGGAGCACCACAGAATGCATGGCAGAGTAGAAAGCAATACATACGGACAGATGGGAAGATTCTATTGGAGTCTCAGAGCTTGTGATATTCCATTATCCCAGGGGAATGATGACTCGATACTAAATTCTGTCTTATGTACGATTTAGAAAATGTGTGGAGAAAGTAAACCCACCCCTTCATGATGGCATGAAAAGAAAGTGTTATCCTAACTACAGTGTTGGCTAGGGAATTTTCTATGAGTGGAGTCGGCATCATCACCACTAATTTTGAGCGCCCTTCCATGATACATAGTTTGTCAAGTAAAAACTATCAGCCCTATCTCTTTTGTTCTCTTTCCGTTTTTTCCATAGGTGATTAATACATCTGCTCACTTTTCTTTTCTTTTTTTTTTTTTTCTGTTATTCAGCTTTATTTTAAGTGCTGGTTTTTAGTTCCCCAAGAGCTGCAGGAGTGACAGTCAACCACCTGACTGGGGCCCCTTGGGGACTCACTTTTCAATATAGTAAATCCTGAGTGAAACCTGAATTCCTTCATAGGCAAAATAGTACTTGTAAGCTAGAGTTAAATCTCTCCTTCTTTTTGAAAAACTTTTAAAATATTTTATTTATTTTTGAGAAAGAGATAAAAAGAGAATGAGTAATGAAGGGGCAGAGACAGAGAGGAATACCCAGGAAACAAAACAGGCTCCAGACTCTGAGCCGTAAGCACAGAGCTGGACAGAGGGATTTGAACTAGTGAACCACAAGATCATGACCTGGGCCAAAGTCTGACACCTACCTGAGCCACCCAGGTGTCCCTCCCCTGCCTCTTAAGATCCAGATT
>NC_043709.1:34296242-34303739 GCF_006229205.1 Suricata suricatta | reverse complement strand
GGTCATTAGTATCTAAGCATTTGCTGGGCACCAACCCTGAAAAACATACACCATCACTGACTAGACTTGACCTACTAATTACAGAAATTACAAATATTTTGGGGGGTCAGTGACTACTAAATCTTTGAGGATTATACTTGAACACTAAAAGATTCAATGACTTACATCACAATTGTGACAAGAAGGTTTGGTTGCATCTAAAAAGATGCTGCACTTAAGAAGTGCAGCATCTTTTCGAAATTTGAGAATGGATAGATGATGCGACAAACATTTAAAGTACTAGATAATCTCTTTTTAATGCTCTAGTTTTATCTTCCTTGTATCTTGCTAACTCATTATTATAGATGATAGTTTTGAGAAGAGAGAGAAGTTGATCTCCAAGATAAGTCTGGGAAATGGATTCCGTTAGATTTTGCTGATTATGATCAGTCTAAGTTTGAGATTCAACTCTTTATTTGTAAATTAGAATTATTGACCCTAACATGAGCCATTATAAATAGATTTTAGAAATTTAAGAGTTGGGCTGCCACTCTGGAAAACAGCGTGGAGGTTCCTCAAAAAATTAACAACAGAACTCTTCTGTGACTCAGCAATAGCACTGCTAGGAATTTACCCAAGGGATAGAGGAGTACTGATGCATAGGGGCACATGTACCCCAGTGTTCATAGCGGCACTTTCAACAATAGGCAAATCATGGAAAGAGCCTAAATGTCCATTAACCAATGAATAGATCAAGAAGATGTGGTTTATCTATACAATAGAATACTACTTGACAATGAGAAAGAATGAAATCTGGCCATTTGCAGCAATGTGGATGGAACTCGAGGGAGTTACGCTAAGTGAAATAAGTCTGGCAGAGAAGGACAGATACCATGTTTTCACTGATATGTGGAAGAGGAGAAACTTAACAGAGGACCATGGGGGAGGGGAAGGCAAAAAATAATTAGGGAGAGGGAGAAAGGCAAACCATAAGAGACTCTTAGATACTGAGAACAAACTAAGGGGTGATGGGGGTAGGGAAGAGGGGAAATTGGGTGATGGGCATGGAGGAGGGCACTTGTTGGGATGGGCACTGGGTGTTATATGGAAACCAACTTGACAATAAACTATAAAAGAAAAAAAATATCAAGAACATATAAAAAAAGAATTGGGCTGCCTTTCAAGGAATAAACTTATAATAATTCACTTATATATACTATCAGTGTCAATTCAGAATTCAGGTTCAGTGATGAACGGTTATAAAAGCAAATTTAATTTCAATATTCATTATAGACCATATCTTAGCAAACAAGATTCATATGGCATTTTATTTGTCTCATTAGCTGGAAAATGGTGTCAAGACACATGTATAGTCACAATAAGCAGTATATTTATTTGAGTTTGCATATTGGCATAATTATTTGCCCTTTTATGCTTCAGTTTCTCCAGATGTATAATGAAGAATGTTACTTATTTTTAAAGAAGGATTCTGATCCCACTCTGATAAAAGGTCCTTGTGTTCATTTCCAGTCTCTCTTCTTTAAAATTCTCCCAAACTTCCAGTTGTCCCAGTTGAAATTGACAGTTTAAAGTCGAATTTGCCCTCTGTTTTGTTTTCTTTACTCCAATGTATTTTGTAAAATACTGATTTCCTGATCTTTACATGTTAAGCACAGAAATGAGTTCTCTCTATTGACTCCACTCTCTTTCACAGAGGGGCAAAGGAAAGCTTTTCTATTTGCTCTTTTTCCTCAAGAGAGATTTCTTTGGAGCCCCAAAGCAGAAAACATGTCCCCAGTGGAGCCACATCAGGACACTTTTAAGTCCACATCAGAACCACTTTGAATGTTCTCAGGGTAGCAGGAGCTCAGGAATGCTACTAATTGAGTATATTAAGCTTGCTATTGTGTGTACTATCCTAAGAAGACCCCATTAAAACCAAACTTTTAATCAATGAATATTCTAATAACCATGGATAGCAAAGGTTCAGAGTAAAATGCCCCAGAACCAAGACAGATAGCATACGTGAATGAAGCTGGAAAACAAATTTCTTTTTCTTCCTTCAGAAAAATAGCATGATTATGATGGTAGATGGCAACTTCTAGGCAGTGAGAGAAGTCCAGTGTTTGGTGTAGAACTGGCCGGTGTGAGCTTCTTAGTGAGAAGAGTGAAAGAGGTGTTTCCCTGAGGAACAGGTGCCTAGCATTGTCAGATGGCCACATATTTTAAAACAGCCAGGTGATTAACTAGTTGTTACTTAACCTTCTAATTTCTGTATAAGTCTAATTACATGAAGCAGAAGTTGGTGTTTTGATTTTTTACTTTGCTTTTCTGTTTTGAGTGTCATTGCAACTACTGTATTGTAAATGATGGAAAATAATTGCATATGTTAAAAAAATATGAAACTTTATAAAGTAAAAAAAAATAAAAATAAATAAAATTTTAAAAAAAAACAGCCAGAAGTCTATCTTTTTATGTGAAATAGCTAGTTTTAGAGAAACTAGTGGTAATAATTAGCAATATATTAAAGAAAAACTGGTCTTATAACTGTATGGATCTATGGTTCATTTCTGGTCAGAGAAGTTGATATGTTTATAAACAGTAGAGAGGATTAATAGTTGAAACAGTTCTCACTTTCTCTATGAAGGCTTCATTAACCATCACTAATTGTACTTTTAAACATCTTCATTGTTTAATTTGTTATAGTTGGTCAATATTTACCTCCTTTATTTTAACAGATTTATCAAGGTATAATTGACATACAACAGATGGCACACATTTCAAGCATATAATTTGAGAAATTTGACATGGACACAACTATGAAATCACCACCACAATCAAGAGAAGGCTCCTGTCACCCCCTAAAGTTTCTTCCTTTACCTTTGTGATTTCCTTCTGCACCTCCTCTCCCCAGTATCCCTATCCTCTGGCAACCATTGATCTGCTTCGCTTTGTGCCCTCATATTAAACGAATAGGCCCTTATTATCTTTTTAATATCTATAGTATCTGGAGTTAGGTCACCTCTATTTTTCCTTATTTTGGTAAATTGGATCTCTTGGTTTCCTTATTAGTCTAGTGAGAGATGGATCATTTTTACTGATATTTTCAACAAACCAGAATCCAGTTTCATTGATTTTCTTTTTCCATTTTCAATTACATTAATTTATTCTTTTTATTATTTTTTTCTGCTGACTTTAGGTTTACTTTGATATTTTTAATTTTTTTTTAGTATTTTAAGGTAAAACTAAGATAATTAATTTCAAATAACTTTTTTAACATAGAGATATTTAATGCTAGGAATTCCCAACTAAATAGTACTTAACATCCCACAAATTAATATGTTGTGTCTTTATTTTCATTTAGCTCAAAATAGCTTCTAATTTCCTTCATGATTTCTTCCTTGCCACATGAGTTACAAATATTTTATTTAGTCTGCAAATATTTAGGAGTTTTCCAGATGTCTTTCTGTTTCTGATTTCAATTTTAATTACACTGTAGTCAAAAAACACATTTTGTCAAAATGGATCATTTTACATTTTGAGACCTTTTTTATGGTGCAGAATGTGGTCTATAATGTTAAATGTCTATATGCACTTGAAATGAGTATAGGTACTGTTTTTTGTGGGTGGAGCATTATATAAATATGAATGAGATCCAGTTGATTGATAATGTTGTTGAAATCTCGTATGTTCTTAAGGGTTTTTTGTTCACTTGTTCTATCATTTATTGAGAGAGGGGTATTGAAGTCTCCAACTATAATTCCAGATTTGTTTTGTAATCCTTACAGTTCTAATTTTTGCTTTGTCCATCTCAAAGCTCTGTTGCTAGATGCAAAAATATTTATTATTATTATTATTATTATTATTATTATTTTGATGAAATGACCCCTTTTTCCTTATCAAATAACTTCTTTATCTCTGGTAATATTCTTAGCTCTGATCTACTGAGCTGATAGAAACATTGAGACTCTATTGGATTATTTTTATGTTATAAGTTTACATATTCTTATACCTTTAACTGATATGTGTCTTTATATATAAAGAGGATTTCTTATCGTTGAATCTTTCTCTTTTATCCAATATGACAATCCCTGCTTTTTATTTAGATAATGTAGACCACTTACTTTAATGTGATAATGATATGGTTACAGTTTTTTTCCCTTCATTTCTTAACATTTTTAGGTAATCATGAAATTAAAAATAGTACCAGTTTAAAATATAATCCACATTAGAATCATAAGTAAGGCATATATCATTTTCTTCATAAGGGCCTTCAAAATCCAGTGAATATGTCACAGCTGCAACACATGCAACTAGTAAGCTAAATCTGATCAGATATACTACGTATGTATCTAAATTGCATAGGTTTTACAGTCTAAGAAAAGATTCAACCAAATTGCCTGAACATACTTTAACACCTTTCCAATAAATTAAGAAGCTGTATTTAATTTTACTATTACTTTTAAAATAAAAATTGTGTATAGTTAAGGTGTACATTGCGATAATTATATGTTTATTTTATATGTATGCATATAATGTAATAATTACTACCATCAAGGTAATTAGCATGTTTTCCTCACATAGTTATCATGTATGTGTGATGAAAGTACCTGAAATCTACTCTTTTGCCTGATTCCTAGTGTTGAGTATCATTCACTAGAGTTACCATGGTGTATGTTAAATATCTAAACTTATTCCTGCTACATAACTGTAACTTTGTACTCTTTAATTAATTTTTCTTCATTTACCCCTCCTTGTAACCACAAGGGTTGTACTCTGCTTCTATGTATTCAACTTTTTAATATTTCATATATGAGATCATGCAACATTTTTTCTTTTTCTTTCTTATTTTACTTAGGATAGTATCTTCCAGGTCCATTTATATTGTTGCCAATGACAGGATCTCCTTATTTTATAAGGCTGAATGATGTTTTATATATAAATATATATATACACTTACATGTATATATATACACACACACATACATGCACACACACACCTATATATACCCACACACACCAAATTTCTTTATCCATTCATACGTCAGCAGACCCTGTGGTTGTTTCTTTATCTTTGCTATTGTGACTAATATTGCAATAAACATGGAATGTAGATTCCTCTTTGAGGTACCAACTTTATTTCCTTTGGGCATATTCCTAGAAGAGAGATTGCTGGATCATATAGTAGCTCTAATTTTGGTCTGTTAAAACTCTATACTGTTTTACATAATGTCTGTACCAGTTTACATTCCTAACAGTGCAGGAGGATTCCTTTTTCTACACATCCTGTCTAACACTACTTGTCTTTTTTTTTTTTTTTTAAATAGTAGCCATTCTGACAGAGATGAAGTAATGTCATCTCATTGGGGTTTTGATTTCCATTTCCCTGATGACCAGTGATCTTGATTTGCATTTCCCTGATGTCTAATGACATTGAGCATTCTCTTTATATACCTGTTGGCCATTTGTATATCTTCCCTGGGGAAATGTCTATTTAGGTCCTTTGCATTTTTAAATCAAGTTGTTTGTTTTTTGTTCTGTATTTTCAAAATTAACCCATTGTCATATATATTATTTGTACATATTTTCTCACTTTTGGCAGGTTGCCTTTTTACTCTATTGATCATTTCTTTTGTCGTGTAGATTTTCAGTTTTATGTAATCCTACTTGTTTATTTTTGCTTTTGTTAATTGCTCTTTTGGTATCTATGTAAAAAATCATTGTCAAGGCCAATGTCAAGGAACTTTTTCCCTATATCATTTTTGGAGTTTTATGGCTTCAGGTCTTATGTATAAGTGTTTAACCCATTTTGAGTTGACTTTTGTGTATAGCATAAGGGTCACATCTCATCATTTTGCATGTGGTTATCCAGTTTTTCTGGCATTGTTTATAGAAGAAACTATCCTTTTAATGTCATGTGCTTTTGTCAGAAATAAGTTACTGTGTATGCTTGGACTTATTTCTGGGCTCTCTATTCTGTTCCATTCATCTATGTGTCTATTTTTATGCCAGTATCATATTGTTTTGATTACTGTAGCTCTGTAATATACTTTGCAGTCAAGAAGTGTGATGCCTTTACTTCTGTTCCTTTTCAAGATTGCTTTGACTATTTGAGATCTTTTGTGGTTCCATACAAATTTTAGAATTGTTTTTCTATGAAAAATGGCTTTGAATTTTTGGTTGGAATTTTACTGAATCTGTATTATTACTTTAAGTAGAATAGACATTTTAGGAGTATTCTTCCAATCCATGAATATCCATTTCCAAATATTTTATTCTTTTTTATACTGTCACAAATGGAATTGTTTTCTTGATTTCCTTTTTGGGTAGATCATTATTGATGTAAAAAATGCAAGTGATTTTTGTGTGTTCACTTTATATCTTGCAACTTTTCTGAATTCTAAAAGATTTTTCAGAGAGAGTTTGTTTTCTACAAATCAAATTATTTTATCTACAAATTAAAATAATTTTACTTGTCCTTTTTTGATTTAGGTGTATTTTTTTTCCTTGTCTGATTGCTCCTCTAGGAGTTAAAGTACTATGTTAGTAGAAGTGGCCAAAGTAGGAATCCTTGCCTTCTACCAAATCTTAAAGGAAAAGCTTTTAGTTTTTTTCTCCATCAATTATGCTATTAATGGTGAACTTTTGGTAAATAGCCTTTACTGTGTTCATTAAGTTTTCCTCTGTCTCCATTATTTGAAAATATTTTTTGCCATAAATGAATGTTGAACTTTGTCGGATGCTTTTTCTTTTATCTGTTGAGATGATCGGATGGTCTTATCTTTTATTCTGTTAATGTGTGTTACATTAATTTTGCATGTCAAAACAATCTTGTCTCCTAGAGATCAATATCACCTGGCTATGGTGTATAATCTCTCCAGTGTGTTGTTTATTTTGTTAAATATTTTTGTACCTATGTTCATCAAGGATACTGGCCTATAGTTTTCCTGTCTTTGGTTTTGGTATCAGAGTGATACTGGTCTCATAAAATGAATTAGGAAGTATTTCCTCTACTTCTCATTTCTCTCTCATTGCTTTCATGTTTTTTCTTTGTCTTTAGTTTTTAGAAGTTTGGTTATGAAGTGTCTTAGTGTGGATCTCTTTTGGTTTATTTTGGGTTGAGGCTAGCTCTGCTTCTTGAAAATGTAGGTTTATTTCTTTTACTAAGTTTGTGGTGTTTTGTCATTAATTATTTGAATAACTCTCGAATCTTTCCCTTTTTGTCTCTTTCTATTACTCAAGTAACGCAGATATTAGATTTCTCACTATAGTCCCACGGGATCCTAAGGTGCTGTGTATATATTTTTTCAGTCTATTCTCTTTGTTTATATTAGATAATTTCTATTCTGTCTGTAAGATCACTGATTTTTATTACCTTACCTTGTTGATCCCATCCATTGAGTTTTTCCTATTATATTTTTTAGTTCTACAAATCTTTGCTTCTTTTTTATAACACTTATTTTTTGCTTATATTTTTATATAATTGACAATTTATTTTTTGTTTGTAACCATGATTGC
>NC_043709.1:34212410-34296142 GCF_006229205.1 Suricata suricatta | reverse complement strand
AAGTAAGACAATTTTATATTATTTGACTGCAAACATGTTTTGACAGTTTATTATGTTCAAGGCATAACTTATGATGCAAAATTTCAAGTGTAATGAAGGAATTGTACTAATTGAGCCTCAGGACAGTTATATGTCAACCTGTATAAATCTTTGAGCATTCACCCTTATGTGCTTTCTTCAAGTTTATTTTTAGTTTCAATGTAAAAAATAGTGTGGTCTTATATAAGCCAGTATCATTCAAGTATTACGATTTAATTTGAGATTTGTCCTTATTATTTTTCTAGGTCTGATAGTTGTTTGTTTCTTTCTCTCTTATTTCCACTTTCCTTCCTTCCTTCTTTCCCCCTTCCCACTCCTTCCCTACTACATGTCTTTTTAGGGTCTCTTCCAATACTTATATTCTATAATTCTCAGAAATCTGAGAAACATGTTATAAAACTAACAGTTTACTTATAATTCCTGAAAAATGACTTAAAATTGGTTAACTTTCAGAAAACTAATACTGAAAAAATACTATTTTCTTCCTAGATTAAACTAAATTTAGTTTGTAACATAAATCAAACTATACAGTTTAATTATTTTATAGTTTTAAAGTTTTAGGGCACATTCTTACCACTCCCTTATGAGATAGATAGTTTACTGTTTCCCTTTTACAGTGAGGAATCCAGTGAAAAAGAAGGTCAGGGAAGGTTACTTCCAATACGAGCTCATCTTCAACTTCCTGTTAAATGATACTTTTTCTGTTACGGGCAAGTGGTTATAAAGTCCAGTATACATCTGGTCTTTCCTTGAAAGATAAATAAGGGAGGGATAGACAAAATTAAAGAATTTGTTGGGAGAAAAGATAATGAAAAAGGAAAGAATAAGGGAATATCAAAGCACTATTGACCTACTTTCCTTCTTTTGACGGAGAAGGATTTCTGAAAGGAGGTATATATTCATGAGGAGATATGTTAATGGAATCACAGGGGAAAAGCTATCCATTCTTTGACTCATGTTACTATTGAAACTTGAACACTTTTGATAGTGAAAGGGGACATGATTAATATTTATTCTGGTACAGAAGACATAAATTATGACTCTCAGTTAATTAGAGATGCATAGTAACCATTGATAACAACCAGGAAGAGATTGGTCTAAGTGAATGAAAGGAGTAGACTTCGCTGTCACTATGGGGCTTCACTCGTGATCTTTCAAAGGGGATTCCTCAGTTGGCAAGAGATTTAGGTATAAATAACTTTGGAAAGCCAGGACAGGAGTGTTCTCTCTTCCTCTCTTCTTTCGATTCCCCCCAACTCCCACTCTCCCGTTCCCTTCCTCCTTCCCTCTCTCTCCCTTTCTTTCTTGCTTCCTTCCATAAATGAAAAAATGGAGCACTTATTGGAAAGTCAGTGGAAAAAATATGGGCTAATAATTAATTGCTATTGTGTTCTGGATTCATACGAGAATCAAAGAGTGATCAAGAAATTTGAAAATTATGAGTACACTGGTAACATGTTAGGGACTGATCAAATTATTTGGTAAATCATTGATGAGGGAAGCTATGTTTTGCTCCTGATTTTTATTGCTCGACTGTATGTGTCAATCACATTAATTGGAAATTTGTCAGATTTTTTTTCTTTCACTTTTCACATTATATACAATCTCTTTTAGGGGAGATGAAAATATACTTCCTGTGAATTTCGCAAGAGATAATGAGTTAATGTCAAAAGAATTAATCAGAAAGTCAATATTGTGCCATAAGAATAGACAACAGATATAACAATTTTTTTTCTGTTAGAAGGTAACTAATGGGTTAAAATCAATCTTGTTCAAATATACGGTGTTTAGTATTCTCCAGTGTCTTCCAGTCCTAAATCATTTATAAAGAATTTTTAACTCCATTTCAAATGTTTATGTTTTTAAATGGAATCTATATAACATCACCTTATTATGGCCCTTTTTCAAGACAAAGAGCAGAATGGAGGTAATTTCCTTATATATTTAAAAAACACAATTGCTAATATTAGATAACCATTTTAATACTTCATTTTTGTATGGATACAGATCTACTTAAAGGTACTTTTCTTTATCAAACAGACTGAAATCATGTTTGCAAAAAAGAATGAATTGGACTTAATGTAGTCAGCCCATCTGAAAATTTTAAACCACAAACCTCTACTTTTTCTTAATAGTAGGGCTTGGGAATTATTAGCCAGACAGTTGTCTCAACCCTCCATTTAATTTAGATCTATTCATGCAAAGCCTCAATGTTTGAAGAATCTGTATATTTCACTTAAAAGTAGTATGCATTGAACAATGTATTAATCCAATAATCAAGGATCACGGACACCATTCCACTAACTGTTGCCACATGTACAAAAGGAACATTGAAAATGTTTCAACTAAGGATATTCAGTAAGAGTTGCCAAAATCTTGAGCACTAAACACACACACACACACACACACACAAACACACACACATACACACAACCTTGAGAGACTATATGAAAAATATTGGAAGATATTTTTGTTAAACCCTACCAAGAGGTATTGTGTAAATAAAATTAGCTCTTAGTTCCAGAAAAACAAAAGTTTAGGGGAAAAAGTAGAAGTTGAAAAAAAAACTTCTGGTGAATTATATTTAAAGTAACATTATATTTTTTCTCATTGTCTAGAATCCTGTTTTGTGTTTCAAATTCTACAATTTTTAGGTACCCAAAACTACTACAAAACTGCATAAGAATTCAATGTAAAAATCTACCCCAAATGTAATGGTTTCATACAACAGTGATTTATTATTCTCTCTACTACAGCGGGGTTAATGCGTATTTGCTCTGTTGGTTCCTCTTGAGCTCAATAATAAGCCTACATTCAGGTGAAGGTCAGCTGAGCTGCAATGTGCAGGGTGGCCAGACTCTTAGGTCTCCAGTGGATGCTGCTTGTAGATTAGGACACCTCCGTGTTTTCTTGAGTTACTAGTTGTGCTTTCTATATACCATACGTGTATTCATTTATAGTATTAGATGCTGATATTCTACAAATGCCTATGCCAATATGATATCAAAATAATTACCAGCATTCTTGTTAACAAAAACAATAGCCCACAAGCACATTGTTATTTAAGCAGGATTTAACAGAATTCTTTCAAAGTGAATACAGATTGTGTACGCTTAAATGTGAACAGTAGCAACATGTTGGGAATCATACTTTTGATGTCAAGCTAAGGCTTCATCAATTGAAGGGTATTTTTAATTTTAATTTCATAATGGTCATTTTAGAAGAAAAAAATTACTGGATCCCAGTTTATGGCTAAAAAAAGGAAACTTCAAGAAATGAAATATCTTGCATAGATTCACATGTTATTTGAGCATTTATACATAACACCATATTTTAATGTTTTCATAATCTTATAATTTCATTGCTAATGGTTAATGTAATTGGCTATTTCTACTGTAACTGCATTGTTTTGATGGCTAGCACCTCCCCCTCTTTGCGGTAGTCACTTCATCTTAACTTTAGCTTAGAGTCCAAATTGGAACTGACATATTTTCCATGGCATTTGCTCCCTGGCCATAGCAGTGGTTTGAGAGTTGGTCACTAACTCCAACCCCGGCAGGTGCACAGACTCCTTTCTGCGGAGATTTCATACTTGTGGTGGAGGGAGAGTTTCTTCAGTTCCATCACTAAGGTGTGAAAATTTAAAACCAGTAGTTGCTGATGCCATGCTGACTAGCAGAAAGTATCTTTTAGCAGCAATGGAGAATTAAGCCAGCCTGCCAAGAAATGTGGAGATGAGAATGAAAGAGACAGTCTTGACAGTTTCACAGGCCTGAGGCCTGCAAAACTGCCCTGGGCTTCTTCCTTGACAAGAATCCAATGTTGCTGACATCACAGCCAAATCATTACATACTACGTATAATTTTATTTCGATATATGGCATTATATAAAGATTTAAAATACATATATTTCAAATTCTCAGTCAATATTTTTAGCATTGAGGAATGATCTTTCTCTTCGTGAACAATGACTTGTAGTATCTCTTTATGCATTCAGTTCATACATAAGTTCAGACTTTCTATTCAGATACCAAAGTGGACATTTTAACCTAGTTTATACCAAAATGGAACACAAATGATAAAGGATTATCCTAACGCACAGAATGAGTTGTATCTTTCTCCTCCACTAGAAAATGATTATAGTGGAAATATCCCCTATACAAGATGTATAAGAATATTAAAATGCTAATTTTGGAAGGAAGCATCAGGATTATGTAATGGGTATTTGAGGAAGTAAGGAATGGAAATAAATTGAAGTTGATATATTATGTGTGGATCTCAGACTTGAAAACTGGAGCAAAACACATCCCATCCCTGGTTCAGGCGTTGGATTTTACTGTTTTCCAAAGACCGTCTACTGATGTTTTTTCTTTGAGAGAAGAACTGAGTGGTTCAGCATAGGTGATTGATAGACTTGACTTTCTTTTGAATTTTTCTAGAGTTAAAATCCAAACTTAAACAATTTCCCTATCAGGATTTTTACAAACGCTTTGTAATCTTGGTAATCTGGTTACTATAAGTAGCACCTTTCCATCACATTCCACAATATCTTTTAATGCATTATTTTCTACTTAATTCAAACCTCTTTATGACTCCTATAATTACCTCTTGTTCAGTTTTCCTATTTTAAAAGTGGAGTATACTGACTAGCTAAGACCCTTAGAGGGATTAAAAAGACATGCATTCAAAGAAATTGAGAATTCTGACCTATTGTATGTATACTCTATAAACGAATGTGTTTGGTACTATTTGGTACGATTGATAGAGGCTGGAAACTAAACCAATAATTAGAAACAACTCTGAGAGTGTGGTAGTATCTTGATGGAGTTAGACATTAAGAACTGAGGGGTAAATTACACATCACAAATAATTACTAGATAGCATAATGTTCTGTTCTCAAACATCCAAATGTCTGTGCTGTTATTTTAACAGTATGTTAAAGGCATAAATGTGTTATATGTAGATGGCTTGTTATTTTTTCTCCTGATGAATTTTATCATTTCAGAGAGGTTAGAATCTAAAATATCGACCTCTAAAGATCTTTAATTTACATTTGTTCATTTATTCATTAATGCTTTCATTATTCCTTTATTCAAAAGATATTTATTTACTCCCTTTATGCATTGACTACTGGACTGGGATCTGAATGGAAGTGTTAGATTTCATTTCTGAATAAAAGAGGTT
This sequence comes from Suricata suricatta, assembly GCF_006229205.1. Lineage (NCBI taxonomy): Eukaryota > Metazoa > Chordata > Mammalia > Carnivora > Herpestidae > Suricata > Suricata suricatta. The sequence goes on along the minus strand of NC_043709.1, from coordinate 34,290,920 downwards.
TCTTTTTCCTGTGTAGTGTTCACAGGAAAATAGTTATTCTAGAATTTTTAAATTGTCCTAAACTTATTAGCATTTGAATGAAAAATGCCTCATGTAAAATCCATTTTCTTCCTTAGGATAACAGGAAACTCTCTTTTTCCCATTAACAACATAAAAAGCTCAGAAATTGTTTCGGCACGCTAACATTTTTGTGAAATCTATGGTTAAGGGGAAGGAGAAAAATCCTACAGTAAGATATAGTTATATTTAATTTTAAATGGATCTATAATTTTTAATTAAATTTTCCTGTCAATAAATGTTATAAATATCTTTAGCAAGATAGTATTTCCTGATCTTTCATTTATGATAAATACAAAAGATTCTACATCAGAATAGGTGGGAAATTATAATTAACAGTACTTCATTCCACAGGGTTACTTATGTTGGCCCAATACAAGTTGTAGTTGACCAGTAATTTTGAGGATTCAGATAAAATTATAATCACACAGACTTGGTTGGTACCACATGTCTAGGTATTCAAGGGGTCCTAATTCAAAATTACATATAATAAGATGATTTTTAGCACGTGTACATCAGAGACCATTCCAAGTTAATGTTTTTAATCTAACCCTGTCTGGGTGACCAAATACTGTGGGAAATCATGTTAACAGAAAAGTGAAACAATTTTACCTATATTATGATAAATCAACTTTTTAACAATTGTTCTTGATTTTTATAGTAAACCATAGTAATAGTTTCTAAACGGAGCCATTTACTTGTCTAAATGACAAAGTCCTTCAAACCAGCACAGAAGGATTATAGCTTCCTGGGGTATTTAGCTTTCAGAGTTCAACTTTTATATCAATACAGAAATTGAATTTAATCTGTTGACAAGTTAAGAAGAATGATGGCTTTAGGGAATGTCAGATTTGTTGTGGTGTAGGAATACCCCTGTGATTTTAGTTGACTTTGAGGGCTTTAGCAAACCAGAATAAAAATCATAACACCTCTGAAATAGGCAGCCAAATTTACTAAAATAAATACTTTGATGTATGCTGAGAGAAAGGTGATTTTTTTCATATTAAGTTGATAATGAAAAACTGAAAATATTGTTTATTTGTTTTCTAAATATTTACGGGGAAATGTGAATTCCTCTATATAGATTTGTTTCCTTTACTAAGAAATATATTAGAGGGGCGCCTGGGTGGCTCAGCCGATTGAGCCTCAGGCTTCAGCTCAGGTCATGATCTCATGGTTGTGGGTTCGAGCCCTGCATCGGGCTCTGTGCTGACAGCTAGCTCAGAGCCTAGACCCTGCTTCAGATTCTGTGTCTCCCTCTCTCTCTGACCCTCTCCTGCCCACGCCATCTCTCTCTCTCTCTCAAAAATAAATAAAAAACATTAAAAATTAAAAAAATTATAGAAATATCTTGCTTAAAACATAACTCAAATGTTTAAGTGGTTAAAAAATTTGGAGCACCTGGGTGCCTCAGTCAGATGGGCCTCCGACTTCAGCTCAGGTCATGATCTCACGTTTGTGAGTTCAAGCCCTGCATTGGGCTCTGTGCTGACAGCTCAGAGCCTGGAGCCTGCTTCCGAGTCTGTATCTCCCTCTCTCTCTGCCCCTCCCTGCTCATGCTCTGTCTCTCTTTGACTCAAATAAATAAAAAACATTAACAAAAACAACAACAAAAAGATCCTGGCCTCTGGAACCAGACCACCTTAAAAAAATTATTTTAATAAGTATTTCCCCACAGCTTATTATATGTACAGTACATTTTTATATTCTGTGGGGGACATATAGGTCTGCAAATCTTAGAACTTACCTTAAAGCGAAATATTTATTTGGTGAATTAACCAATATCACCTTATCTCTTTGAAAATATTTATGTTTGGGATGTGCTAATTGCCCATGGTGACTCTTAAACATCTTTGGGCTTTGCTCTCACTAATTGAGTTGTATGCTTACTAAATATCAGTTATGTATATTCCAAAATCATGGCATTTTAATTTAGAATCATATTTTGTTTTGAGTTGCCAATATTGCTCCCAAGTTGGGTGTTTCTCTGGAAGGACTCAGTATGGTTTTAATCGTACTTCATTGTGATCACAACTAAGATTTATTATAGCGAAGTCAGCAAATAGAAAAGGTATGTATAGTGGAAAGTTAGGAGGAGGCCTGGCACATATTTCCAAGAGTCCTCTTCCAATAGGATCACACAAGATATACTCAGTTCTTCTGACAATTAGTTATGACAACTTATATGAAGTGTTGTCTGCCAGAGAAGTTTATGTGAGAGTGAGGAGACATGGTTTTTCAGAGTCAGCCACATAGGCATTCTCTACTAGCACATACCCAAAATTCCAGACCCTCAGAAGGAGAGCAGGTGTTCATTATAAAGTATAGTGTTTACACAAACAGATTAGGCACAGTGAGCCGCTTTTACCATTTAGAGACAACTTTATACCAGTCTTAGGGAATTGTTTACTTGTCAAGCTCTCTAATACCAGACAAGGGTCAACTTTGCAAACACAACTTTTTAAGGATAGTGGTCTCAGGCTGCTAGAATGTCTTTTCTGTAGATGTATATATCTGTGTGTGTGTGTGTGTGTGTGTGTGTGTGTGTGTATACACACATACTTTTCTGCATATATATATATGTGTATATATGTATATATATATATATATATATATACACACACACATGCCAATGAAACCTAAAATGATTATAAAAAAAGATCAAGTGAGAAAATTGTTTCTATGACAATGGAGTTCAATATTTTAAAGAAATGTAATTTTTAAATGTAATTTAAAAAAATAATTGCAGCCAAATTATATGCTAGACCATTATTTATCTAATTTTTATGTTTATAAGAATCGGTTTGAAATATTGTTAAAGTGTGAATTCATTTGGAATTAATTCTGGTATAGAGCTTGAGATTGTCTCTCTAAGGAGTTTCAAAGTATACTGATGAGCATGCTGGTTGAAGTGTATTTTGAGCAGCAAGATTCTAGAGGAGACTAAAGGACTAAAGGACAAAATAATTTAAAAATTAAGAATTTTTACCTTGACATTTATCACTACACAGGCTTCTGTAAGTTGCTGCTCATTATTAGCTAAAATTGAGCTATGAGAATCATTTAGGAGAGACAATTATACAGACCTCTAATCAATAGATCTACACTCAAAAGATCTTGGTTCTACACTAAAATATTCATGAATGTATAATTACATATTTTAATCTAATATGAAATATTCATGATGTGAATGTCTCAATGTTAACAACTATCCATTTTTATATATCTTTTCAAGTATTTGATTACTGGGAAGTTGTGTTGAATAGTAGGGCATCTAGTAAATAATATAGAAATAAAGACTTAAGGAGGGAACAAAGGGTAGAGATTGAGACTGGAGAAATTACTCCAATCAGAAATGTTTTTTGTAAAGGAGGTGGCATTTGATCTTTGAATGCCTTGAAATATGAGTAGATTTGATAAGTGGTGATGGAAGTAATGGGGAATAATGACAGGATTTTTTCCTAGGGAATTAGGACTTATGGAAGACTGTGGTTGAGATAAGTATGGAAGGTCGATTCATTGGTTCCAGATTGTAGAGCTCTGGTGGACAGAGAAAAAGCATTAATAACAAAAATAACAAGCTCACTATTCTCTTAGATTCCTATTCAAAACCTCCATGGCTTTCCCTACACTTAGGATAAAACCCCAAATCTTGACAAGGACCCCAGTGGATACCTACTTGATCTGGATGCAGACTACTCTGATAGCCATACTGGTCTTCGTTATATTCTCAAATAGGTTAAACATAATACCACTGAAAGGATTTTGTATCTGCTGTTATCTCTGTGTAGTAGAGTCTTTACCCAGATATTCTCTTGGGTTTCTCTCATGCTGTTTAATTTTTACTTTGCTCAGGTGTCACTTCATCAAAGACATCATCCTTAATAGCCCTATCTAAAATAACAGCTACCCATCACAGTCTGCTCTTTCAGCCTGCTTTAGCTTTTCTGCATAGCACTTTTTACTAGGAAACTGATGTTATTTTTTATATTTATGTGTATACTTTCCCCCCCTGCAACTACTACTCAGACATAAGTTGAGTTCACTGAAGTATTTCTAGAGCCTAGAATACTTAATGAAACATAATAGACACTCCATAAATATAGATGAATAAACAGATATCATAATTTATTCATTAAACTTTTTCTTATGTCAGAGATGATTTAATGTGATATGATCAAAAGTCTTATGAAATGGATGGTTTTAGTGATATAAGATTTTTTTCCAGAGCTAGAACAATCCATGATATGAAGTAATTATTCAATAAAGTATTAGATAAATGAATAGGTATTCTCATTTATTATGCATTGACTTTTCAATTTCCATGCCATAGCTCATTGTATGCAATAAAATGTGGCCACATGTTCACAGGAAATGTATATCTCTCCAGTGATATTCTCCAGTTTCATATCTCACATTATTGAACTGTGAAGTATTGAATATCAGAAAAGGGGTCCGACCAGAAAACGTGAAGACACTGGTTGTACTTAAAACTAAGAAGGTGGAATCCGAGTAAATAGAGAAGTTTTATTAAAGTGTCCAACATTTAGGTTTACTAGTATGAGAGCAAATATGTATGTTGTGTGTTCCTATGTACATAAACCTAGAATATTTGCAGTGCAGTACCCATTAACATACATTTTATTTAGATCACCCTTAAGCATGACCATATGCACCAAACATCCCTTGGGGAACCTGGGTGGCTTAGTGGGTTGAGCATATGACTCTTGGTTTCAGCTCAGGTCATGATCTCATGGCTCGTGAGTTCAAGCCCCACATCAGGCTCTGTATTGGCAGCATAGAGCCTGCTTATCATTTTCTCTCTCTCCCTCTCCCTCCCTCCCTCTCTCTTTCTCTCTCTCTCCTTCTCTTCCCCCCACCCCTCCTCCACTCACTCTCTGTCTCTCTTAAAATAAATAAATAAACTTAAAAATATAAATTCTCTCTTTGCTTGAAGTAGAATTCTGAAAGCCCACAACTGCTACTGAGTGAAAGAACACCAAGTTGAAGAGACAAATTAAAAATGTAAAAATCCTGCAGTTGATGCCTCTGTGGGTTGTAGGATGGGCTAATATGCTCCCTTCAGCCTTCAGCTTTCAGGAATATGATAAGCAGACAGGTGTCTTCAGATGTGAAGATAAATGTCCTCCTACTTGAATTCTGGGCTCATTTATGTGATTTGCTTTGGTCAGAAACATGAGGCAGAAGCAAAATTGTTCAGTTGCAAGCCCAGGCTTCACGAAGCTGTAGATACTTTTACTTGCCTTCTTGTACCTCTGCCATTGCTATAAAGAGAACAGGCTGGATGCACCTACTGATCCCAGGAGAAGAATGAGAGACACGTGGAGCAAACCCACCCACAGATGCATGAATGAATAAACAACAATCAATCACTTTCTGTATAGATTAACTGAATGTCATATATAGGAGAAATGCATGTTTACTGTTTTAAGTCACTTAGATCTAGGGTGACCTGTTATGCAGCAAATGCCAACTGATAGATACATTATACCACTGAATATCCTCTTTATGTTGAAACCTCTTCTTTCCTTTACATTCATCGTACTTCTGTCTCTCTACTTCTTCAGCAGTTACACAATTTCCTTTTCAAGTTCTATTTTCCATTTATATAATTTTCACCTTAGATTAAGGTATTTTCTAAATTGTATGCCTTAATTTTCCCTTCTATCTCTCTTATGCTGTTTTATAAGATAATAAGAATATAGTAATAAAGTGTTTTTTTTTAAAAAGACAAAATTATTTGGTTTAAAACCAAATTAAATGTTTTTATTCACTGATTTTCCAGAAGGTTTTAGTATGCCATTATGGGTTGAATTGTGTCTCCTAAAAATTTGATGTCCTAAGCCCCAGGAATCAGAATGACCTTATTTGGAAATAGAACTATTGCAGATATAATTAATTTTGTTGAATATGGTTATCATAGAGTGGGAAGGATCCTTAATCCAATATGACTGGTGACCTTAAGAAAGAGAAATTTGGACATAGACATGCACATAGGGATAACAATGTGTCAGGACTGGAGGTAGGCTGCTACTAGCCACAGAACTCCCAAAAGCTGGAAGAGAGGCCTGAACATTGCTTCTGTACACCTTTAGGGTGATCAGAGCCTGGATCACAGATTAATTTCAAATGTCTGGATTTTAGAATTATGAGACAATACATTGTACTAAGACATCCAGGTTGGGTACTCTGTTACAGCAGATCTAACAAAGCAACATATTTGCTAATACACAATTGCTAATATTTAATTTTTAGGAAAGAAGTGTGAAATTTTCAAGATTACTTCATAAGCTACTGTTTCCCTTCCAATGCTCTATTATTAGTGTCTTCAGAAGTATTTAGTAGACTTCCAAGTTTAGTAAAGATGGCCTAGAAACTAGATCTCTTTACCAAGATTCTTAAAAAGTATTTGCTTGGTGGTGGATGTAACTCCTTGTGATAATTCTCAAGTGATATTTGGCAAAAACCATGATTCTAAGACCAAGATTAAAGAGTAAATAGTGAATCATGCTTCCAAAGCTCTTTTAATACTAAATGTGCCATGCTACTACTTTTTTAATAAAAACATATTATTCACATTCAATGCCTTTAAAATATTAATCAAAAGTACAAACTCTCAGAGCACTCTCAGAAAAATTATCTTTTTTTGAGCTGAATTTCCCATCATCATTTCCCATTGATAACCTTGGTGCACTCAGCCTATTAGGAGAGAGAAAATAGATGTGGCTCTTGGCCTTTCCATAAAGGGAAAATTTTATTAGCTTTATCATTGCTTGGCTGAAAATGAATTTTAGAGAGAGGGATAAAGTCTCCCGCAGTGTGTTTTATATAACGTTTTTTTTTTTTTTATCATCAAACATGAAGCCTATGCTGATAGATCACCTAGAATTTATATTGCCCTTTGTGTTTAATAGAATTTAGCCTAGGTATGATCAGTAATTCACTATCGTTTTAAGTTATTATTCAACAGAAATTGTTTGTATAACACTAATATATTCTTTTGAGCAGGCTGTGTTTGGAGATAATCATAAATTTCAGTATTTGATATTCAGTTGTTCATGAGACTGTGATTCTCAAGGGTTTCGGTGGCTTTTTACACATTCTCATGTTTCCTGTGGCCCCACTGCAGAGAAGCCATCCAACAATATCTTTCAAAGTTTGTTTCAAAGTCTTGCATATTTTTATTTTAAAGATTTAACATATGTTATTTAGGAAAAGTAATGTCTGGAGTCAAAGGTAAAAAAAATTAAAAGCATTAAAAGTAACTTGGCAGCATTGTCTTGTAAAAAGATAAATGGATTGCAAGTTGGGAATGCCTCTGCTCCAATTTGGACACTGGAGTAATTTTAGAACATTTCAACCTCTGACACGTTAGTTTTCTTATCTTTAAAGGAAGAGGATTGGACAAGATAATTTCTTTTTTTTTTTAAATAATAGTTTATTGTCAGATTGGTTTCCATATAACACCCAGTGCTTCTCCCCACAAGTGCTCCCCCCATGACCATCACCCCCTTCCCCCCTCTCCCTCCCTCTTCAGCCCTTGGTTCATTTTCAATATTCAATAGTCTCTCAGGTTTTATGTCCCTCTCTCTCCCCAGCTTTCTTTCCCCCTTCCCCTCCCTATGGTCCTCTGTTAGTTTCTCCTGTTAGACCTATGAGTGCAAACATAAGGTATCTATCCTTCTCTGCCTGACTTACTTCACTCAGCATGACACCCTCGAGGTCCATCCGCTTTGCTACAAATGGCCAGATTTCATTCTTCCTCATTGCCATGTGATACTCCATTGTGAATATATACCACATCCTCTTTATCCATTCATCATGTGATGGACACTTAGGCTCTTTCCATGATTTGGCTATTGTTGAAAGTGCCGCTATGAACATTGGGGTACATGTGCTCCTATGTATCCGCATTTCTGTATCCCTTGGCTAGATCCCCAGCAGTGCTATTGCTGGGTCATAGGGGAGTTCTATTGATAGTTTTTTGAGGACAAGATAATTTCTAATTGTAAAATGTTACAGTTTGAGCCTAAATGGAGCCTGTAGTTAAGTCTGAGGCATGTCTAAATATATCTAATGAAGAGGTAACATAGGCCTATTAAAAATGTGTCTCCTGATCTGATTAAAAGAAATTGGGCAGGGTCTCCATGGAAAAATGCTTGAATATAGGGCCTTAGGGAAAACACAGTTGGTGGACAGTATGTGATCTAGTTCTCAGGTCGATTGAATAAACAGTTTTCAATGCTTCATGAGTGATGCACTAGGCAGGACTTAAAGGTATTGTCTTCAGAGGTATTGAAATATCTCTTTCATTTTAAGATGCCATTCTTCATTACATGTACTGTCAATAACAAATTTTCAAAGAAAACAATGTAAACAGATGCACTACAGTATATTTACCTGTTAGAGTAATCTTGATTTCATAAGCCTTAAAATATGGAGGGATCTTGTGACTCAGACTGAAAGAAATAGGGCATTGAAGATATGAAACACAGGCTCTTCTCTATTACAGTTTAAAATCATAGATTTGTCAAATATTCATCAACTCTCCTATCACATATAAATGCTATAAGAGATACTTCTGCTACATTGGTCATTATTTTAACTTCAGTATTTTGTTCACTGTTGGATCTCTAGTGCCTCAAAACTGCTTTGCACATAGAAGACTCTCACCATATATTTGTTAGTTGAATAAATGAGTTGATGACAATGTCTGTATTTGGAAAGAACATAGTCCCCACTTTTATGTGGACAACAGTGTAGCAAATGAACAGTATTGACCGAAGGGAACTGGTACTGCTTTGGTAGCTCCAGTGGTAGCTTTGGGAATTAACACCCTCAGCAAGACCATCATTGTGAATGGTATCCAGAGCAGGCTGATGTGTGGCTTCCATCTCAAATAGTTTCACAGAGAAGGCAGCAACAATACTGCTGATGAGCCCACGTAAGCCCCTCCCCCCCCATCTAACCACACGCCACAGCAGAAAGCTGGAATTCCTGTAGTATGCAAGCAAATAGAGCAGGCCAGTGGCTTTTGAATTATGACTGTGAGAGCAACCTACCAGGGAAAAGCTAGATTAATAATCTACCAGTTTATTTTTCAACAAATCTCTCTCGAGTGCTTATCATGTAAAATTGTTAAGAATACAAGTTGAATAAGAAATAGCATCTGTTCATTGTGCTCTATCTGCCCCCGTCAAAATTTCAGTTTTCTTTGAGGGAGGACAATTATTTTTAAAAATACTGAAAATAAATATATTATATAAAACTTTTTGTAGGACCATAGAAAAATACAGACTTTTCCTATTGGGAGGAAAAGGCAAAGAAAAGCTGGCCATTTTGCATCCCAAATTGTGTGTGTGTGTGTGTGTGTGTGTGTGTGTGTGTGTGTGTGTGTATGAGAATATATATATGCACATTCAGTTACCTTCCAAAAGTTAAGCTTTGGTGGATTATCTATAGGAAAACAGACTAGGGAAGCTGACAATCTCTAGGAAAAGCAAAGTGTTGATATTACATGTAACTACAAACAAAGCTGCTATTTTCTTCTTTTACTGACAAAAGAAATATATTGGCATGATTTTAAAAAGAAACTGCAGCTTTAGAGGCAAACATTCTTCAATAGTACCTTCTGTGCCCCATCTTCTGTGTCACCCTAAAAGCAAAGAGGAGCATCTTGAAATAACACAATATTTGAAGGATACAAAGTGTATCCTCCAGAAGTATCCTATTATGAAACCAACTTGATACATGTGACAAAAAGCAAGAGAGATTTAAGAAGACAATCTAAATGGGACAAATATTAGTAGTTACACTAATACCTTATTTTTGTATAAAAACTGGATACTTCAAGGAGCTACTAAAATTTTTAAAAATATAATTTATTGTCACATTGGTTTCTATGCAACACTGAGTGCTCATCCCAACAAGTCCCCTCCTCAATGTCCATCACCTACTTTCCTCTCTCCCCCACCCCCCATCGATCCTCAGTTCTTTGTATTTAAGAGTCTCTTATGGTTTGCTTCCCTCCCTTTCTCTTTATAACTTCCTCCCCTCTCCCATGGTCTTCTGTTAAGTTTCTCAAGTCCACGTATGAGTGAAAACATATGGTATCTGTCTTTTTCTGACAGACTTATTTCACTTAGCATAATACCCTCCAATTCCATCCATGTTGTTGCAATGACCATATTTCTTTCTTTCTCATTGCCATGTAGTATTCCATTGTATATATAAGCCACATATTCTTGATCCATTTGTCATTTGTTGTACATTTAGGCTTTTTCCATAATTTGGTTATTGTTGAAAGAGCTGCTATAAACATTGGGGTACATATGCCCCTATGCATCAGCACTCCTGTATCCCTTGGGTAAGTTCCTAGCAGTGTTTTTGCTGGGTCATATGGGAATTCTATTGTTAATTTTTTTTAGGAAGCTCCACACTGTTTTCCAGAGTGGCTGCACCAGTTTTTCATTTCCACCAGTGGTGCACGAGGGTTCCTGTTTCTTCACATCCTTGCCAGCATCTATAGTCTCCTGATTTGTTCATTTTAGCCACTCTGACCAACGTAAGGTGGTATCTCACTGTGGCTTTGGTTTGTATTTTGCTGATGATGAGTGATGTTGAGCATCATTTCATGTGTCTGTTGACCTTATGGATGTCTTCTTTGGAAAAGTGTCTATTCATGTCTTCTGTCCATTTCTCCACTAGACCATTTGTTTTTTCATGCATGGAGTTTGGTAAGTTCTTTGTAAATTTTTGATACTAGCCCTTTATTCGATATGTCATTTGTAACTATTTTTCCCATTCTGTCAGTTGGCTAGTAATTTTGTTGATTGTTTTCTTTGCAGTGCAGAAGCTTTTTATCTTGATGAGGTCCCAGTAGTTCATTTTTGCTTTTAACTCCCTTGCCTTTGGAGATGTGTCAAGTAAGAAATTGCTATGGCTGAGATCAGAGAGGTCTTTCTGCTTTCTCCACTAGGGTTTTGATGGTTTCCTGTCTCACATTTAGGTCTTTCATCCATTTTGAGTTTATTTTTATGTGTGGTAAGGAGCTACTAAATTTGAAAAAAGATAACACAGTTTGTTTCTAGAGTAATAGAAATGACAGTGCTCTGTGAATACAGAATATAATAAATTCCTTAGCTGATATAAGCTAAAGTTTGTTCCAGTTTCTAAAAGCATTAATTTCCATCTCCACTGAATAAAAGAGGTGTCAAAATACATAAATCAAGATTAGCTTAAATGTTGAGCAATGGAGATGGAATGAATGAAGGATGACATAATTGACTAAACTCTGGGAAATTTCTGTATGATTAGAGCCCTTGTAGAAAGCTACTGCATGGTACAGCAAGCAGTCTCTCACCAGTATGCTTAGCTGGGAAAACCTAAAATAAGTTCGCCAATAGTCCTGTTGAAGAGGAATGAAATAAACATAATTATCTGCTGTTTTGTATAATCCACCTGCCCTGTTATTGCACTTCTTTTATGTATTACAGTTGACTTTTGAACAACATGGGGTTTAGGGAAGCTGACCTCTACATAGTCAAAAGTCCACAGATAACTTTTCAAACCTCCCAAAAATTACTAATAGCCAATTGTTGACTGAAGGCCTTGCTAATTCAACACATATTTTGCATTCAATATGTATTGTATACTATATTCTTACACTAAATCAAGCTAGAGAAAAAGATGAAGAAAATTACAAGAGAAAATTTATAGTATTGTACTGTATTTATCAAAACAAATTGCATATAAGTGGACTCATTCACATCAAACTCATGTATTTAAGAGTCAGCTGCATAATGTTAATTAGCAGATGTCTTTACAAAAGTATTTCCAATAACATAGTCATTTCTTTTTTTAATTTTTTTAAATTAAAAAAAATTTTAAATTTATTTTTGAGAAAGCATGAGCAGGGGAGGGGCAGAGAGAGGAGACAAAGAATCTGAAGCAGGCTCCAGGCTCTGAGCAAACTGTCAACACAGAGCCAGATGCAGAGCTGAAACCCATGAACTGTCTAATCATGATCTGAGCCAAAGTTGGACACTTAACATACTGAGCCACCCAGGCACCCCTTAAAAATTTTTAAATATTTATTTATTTTTTAGAGAGAGAGAGTATCAGCTGGGAGGGACAAAGGGAGAGGGTGTCACAGAATCTGAAGCAGACTCCAGGTTCTGAGCTGTCAGCACAGAGCCCAATATGGGGCTTGAACTCACAAACTGCAAGATCATGACCTGAGCCCAAGATGGATGCTTAACTGACTGAGCCACCCTGGTGCCCCATAACATAATCATTTCTAAAAAATTGTTACAAATTATAATAAAGTATCAAGTAATCAAATAGTGGGAAATATCAAATAAGTACGAGGAGGGGAGATAGGGTACAGCTTTCCTTTCTCTAATGTGGAAACTTGGGGCACATATATTAAAGTGTTATGACTACATAGACATATTTTGTGCATCCTACCTTCCTATGTCTAAATAGGAAGGTTTTATCCCAAAGGTATAAAAATTGGCTTCCTAATTGGTGGAGGCTAGTGAAAAATTAAAATGCAGAACCCTGTGTTCAAAAAGGAGGAAAAGATATTATGAAAGATTAAAAAATGGAAAGCTTATTCCGTTCTTTCACACTCCTAACTTGCCATTGTGTTTTCTGTGTTATTTAATGTCATTATAAGAAAAAAAAGTAATTATTAGCATAAATTTTACTATTCATATTTATATTGTGCCGTATCAGTTTATAACACAAACACAGGAACATTTCACTCCTATGCATAACCACCAAAATTAAACAATTTATATCTCATACAAATGGAAAGTCTGTAAAAAAAAAAAACAACTAACTCAGCTGTTTGTAGTTCACTTCTTGATATGCACATATTCTACCAACACGCTCCCTTCAGCACTCAGATGAATAAGGAAATTAAAAAGAATGAAAGGCTGCACTTTGTTTTCCTTTCCTTCCACATTGTCATGTTCACTGTAAATGCTTAGCTAATAGAGGAAAGTAACACAAATATGAAAGCATATAGTAAGACTCTGTTCATGTTTCTTAGAATGCCATTACCTTCTGCCTGCATCTGAAGCAAGTTCTGGTTCTCATACAAAGTGTGACCCCTCAGAGCTGGCCTGCACCATGTATTCAGTCATAGATGGGACACATTTACCTTTCCTGCACTTTGAGCCTGGCGCAACCCCCATGCAGTGTGTGCCCTCCAGAATTCTGTGCTCACAATGTATTACAAACGCTGCCTGTGAGTGAAGTGACAGCAAACAGTGGCTGACAAGCATGCTGTGCCTATCTTTTCTGCTTACGTGTATGCTCCACGGTTCCATTAGTCATCATTAGCAAAATGCAAGTTCAAAAATGAAGTTATTAAGAACTTAAAGAAGGTGACAACAGAGCATAAAACCAAGCGGAGGCCCTTAAGAGCTGGATTGTGGGATTGCCCAGATCACATACTATGTAGCTAGGCCTGGCAGCTTGTATACATTATTTTTACTTAGAGAAAATGTGAGACTCTGTTGTACCTTGAGCCCAAATCAGTCATACCTTGTTTGAATTGACATTGTAACTTTCATAATTTTTATATTGCATTATGTATATTTTAAGGAAGAGGTGTGGCTATCTAGGCATTTTTGCCTGAAACATATATTGCAAAATATGAGCCAAGCCTAGACCATTAATAACATCCAGTTCATAAATAACTTCAATAACCCAAATAACTTGTCTGCTAATATATAAATGTCAGATTCACCAGAAACCATAGCTCATCTGAGAAATGTGCCAGCCTATGCCAGAGCTTTCCAACAGGTGAATTCGAAAAGGCAGAGACCTGTGTTTATCTTGTTGCTGCTTTGTGTGTCTGCCTCTCCCTGTTTTATAATAATGAAATTCTTTTGCCACTTATCTTAGCCCTATCCATTGATGTTTGTTGTTGTTGTTTTTGTTGTTGGTTTTTTTTGTAGGTTTTTCTTTGTGTGTTCTCTTTGCATGTTTTAGCTGACCTTCCAGGATAAGTATGACAAGAATTGACTGAAGTGTATGTCCATGGTAGACAGGCTGAAAAAATAAAGAGTGAAATAAGGAGTTGAGGAGGACAGGCAGAAGTAGAGGGATGAGGTATCTTGGTGAGGAAGAGATTCTGTAACACTGAAGAATTGGTAAAGGGGAAAGATGAGAATTTGTGATTGTAGGGGGGGAACATGAGTTGGAATGGAACATGAGTACATGCTGAGGATAAGATAGGAGATGTGACAATGTGGGTGTGTCGGCTGACCTGGACGGAAAGGTTGCAAGTGAGTAGGACAAAAAACTTGTATTGTGTCTGATTACTAGAGAATACAGAATGCTTTTCAGAGGTTTTAATGATCACTGTGGGTTCTTCAAATCTTGAAATGTTTTTTTTGAAGTACTCAAAGGTAATTTCATGCTTAAAAGCTGCCCCATTAAGGGGGCTATTATTTTACCTTCTCAATGCCCTAATCATCCACAAATTGAATTAAATGCACTGGTTGCCAGATTTTCTTTTGAATTAATCATAATTACCCAGCAAATTGTTTTAAAAAATAATCATGTTGCAAAAATATATTTGGTTGTGGCGTTTGCTTTATTCTCATCTACATTTATCAGTTAGTCATATCCCCTGCTGACCCTTTTGGTGTTTTAGAGCAACCTAATGTAATTAAACTTACAGAGCAAGAACATCTTGCTGTACTCAGGTCTTTGTGATAACATAACTGTTTAGAAAATATTTGTTAAAAATTCAGCTCCTATTTAAGATTTCAAATAATTTTCTTGATTATTCTAATCAATCAATTCTTTTAGTTATAATTTTCCCTGGAAATAATTTTCTGCAAAGACTAGTCAGACTGCAAATATTCTAAATGGAATGTTTTGTCTTACTAGGTTGGTCTGGTACTATTTCACTGTTAACCTTTCAGTTTCTTTTTGGAATATAACACCTTTTCCCCCTGAAGGATCAATTGACAAAAACTAAAGGTGTTTGCAGACACATTTTAAAAGCTCACATACGCTTTTCTTTTAGTGAATCCCATGGAAAATGCAAGAATGTAATGTAAGAATTTACAGAATAGATTCATTATACATTGAATAAAGGATGTCAGTTTTGAAAAGTAGCACCATATATGAGCCACTGACTTTTTTTTTAATTTGAGGGAAAGAGTGAGAGAAAGAGGGAACATGAAAGGGGAGAGAGGGTCAGAGAGAGAGAGAGAGAATCTGAGGCAGCTGCCACGCTCAGCGAGGAGTCTGAAGCTGGGCTCGACCCCACGACTCTGGATTCATGACCTCAGCTTAAATTAAGAGTCAGATGCTCAATGGACTGGGTCACCCAGGTGCCCTGAGCTACAACATTTTTAATATCTGGGCCTATTTGAGAAGTAATATTAGAGCTATTCTCTAATTTTAAATATTTTAAATTTTTTAACATTTTAAAATAAAAAAAAATCAGTTCACTAAGGTATTTCATTTCAATTTTGCAATAACCCTAAAATGTACATATTATTTTCAATCTTAGGTGTATAAACTGCTTGCAGTAGTTAAAAGCCTTCACTTATAATTATTTAAAACAGACTTAAGATAGTGATTTCATTAAGTGAATTTGTCAGGAATGGATATGGAGCTGTAGACACAAACTTAGGAATCAGGAGGTGATATAAAATCCAGACACAAGAAGATCCCAGAAAGTACACCGAAGGGAACTCCAAAATTTAGTTTGCAAAGATAAGTCCACTTCAGGACTTTCCAGGAACTAGGAGTTGAGCCATGAGGAGATGACATCAGCGAGGCTAAGTGACTCTTAAGAGGAGACTGTGATTAACTGTCAAATGCTGCTGCTAAGACAAATAGGAAGATGACCAGGGGGGAAAAAAGCAGCCATAGCATTTAACGCTGAAGAAGATAACTTTCAAATTTGTTAACTGTTGTTTCAGTGGATACACAAAGATGAAAGCCTGACTAAATTCAGAGATGATTGAAATGTAATAAATCTTTTGTTTTCCCTAAAAAAGGAGTGCAGGTCCTAGATGCAAGCTGAAGGCCCATGTGAACATCACAGAAGGATTTTTGTTTTGTTTTGAGATGGGAGATATTTTAGAATGTTTGTCTGGGATGATCCCAGGCAGAGGAAGCATTATGAATAGGAAAAGAGGGAGCCATTGACTGATAAATGGATAAAGATGTGTTCTGTGGGTGTATGTGTATATATACATACATATATGTACACATATGTACATATACATGTATATATACACATACATATATAATGGAATATTAGAGACCAAGGAGAATGAAATCTTGCCATTTGCAACAATGTGGATGGAAATAGAGTGTATTATGCCAAGTGAAATAAGTCAGTCAGAGAAAGACAAATATATGATTTTTTTTGTAGGTTTTTCTTTGTGTGTTCTCTTTGCATGTTTTAGCTGACCTTCCAGGATAAGTATGACAAGAATTGACTGAAGTGTATGTCCATGGTAGACAGGCTGAAAAAATAAAGAGTGAAATAAGGAGTTGAGGAGGACAGGCAGAAGTAGAGGGATGAGGTATCTTGGTGAGGAAGAGATTCTGTAACACTGAAGAATTGGTAAAGGGGAAAGATGAGAATTTGTGATTTCACTTATATGTGGAATTTAAGAACCAAAACAGATGAACATAGGGGAAGGAAAGGAAAAATAAGATAAAAACAGAGAGGGAGGCAAACCATAACAGACCCTTAAATACAGAGAACAAATTGAGGGTTGGTGGAGGGATGTTTAAGTGTTGGAACAATCCCTGGCTATTCTGTATATATAAGAATACTTGCAAACACATACTCAAATCTTATTTTTAACATGAAGGCAGTCATGATCTGTAAAAGGTGCATGCATCACTATGGTCATAAAAACAATCCATTTAGGCCCCTCTTCTCATCCAGATAGCCTCACTGCACAGACTAGTTATTGAGGCCAATGTCATGGAAAAGTAATTTCCAAGACAGATTATTTGGCATATGGTTCTGGGATAGTGGGATGGTGACATAAGAAGCAGTGGTGTCACATGGTGCTGGGGAATTTGGGGAGTTTTCCCTACAGTTTGCCCAGGTAGGGTGGAGATGGAAGAAGAAAGAGAAATTTAAGCTGTTGAAATAATGCAAATCTGCAGTCACTGATAAGAACAGGCCAGTGTATGAGCGCAAAACCTCCTCCTTGAAGGAAGTCTTCCGGGGAGGAGTTTGCTCAGTAGAGCTCTCTAAGTTAAATATATGAGGATTCCTCCCCCAGCATCTTGCTGGTTTTCAGGGGTCACTTTAGGGATTTCAGTTTCTCTAAAGGCATTATAGAAAACTTGAACAACAAGGAGTGAAGTTAGACAGGGTCAGATCAGTTTCATGACATGGCACAGTGTTTCTCCTATTGGGTTGTCATGAAAAGATCTGTGGAGAAGGGGCCAATTTCTTTTCTCCATGAGGACCACACCATCCACTTAACCTGAATATAACTGGTGGCAGTGTGTCTCACCCAAGTAAAGCAGAACAGTCAGCTGCTAAGGACCCTGATGCAATGTGTTTTCTAGCACTGTGTTCATTGTGAGGGAACTTCTATGAGTCAGTGCCATCACATTTAGGCCTTTCTTCCGTTATAGCACACACATACCTTCCAGATAATCCTCTTAGATTGTTTCCCATTGTTCCTATATATTTGGAATGCCATCTAGTAACCATCCTGGTAGGTCCTGATAACTAATAATTCCCAAGATCCTTTTTAATTCCTCTACAATGAATCCTAGCTTCAATTTTTTCTTTTATTACAGATCCTAAGAAACCATTAATCCAGATCCCAAACTATTAGCAATCAAAAAACAAGTATCTTTTTCCTTGAGGGCAAAGAGGCACATCTTCAAATGTTCAAATATTTGCTGGAGGTGATGCATTTTCATGTCATGCAGGGCCTGACTATTCACCTTATCCTTTGAGAATGGGTGTAGCAATTCTAAGCCCACCAAGCAAAACACATAGTTAAATTCCAATTATCCAACCCAGCTTCATATTTATAACTTGCTCTATTTTTATCATCCATCTAGAACAGGAGATTCCGGATGTTTTCTGGGTGACTGACAGAGGATTGCTCAAGACAGATGCACCTTAATGCAACCAGACATATTTAAGATTGTCTGAAAAAGCATCCATCCACTCAGGTCTAATAAACAGAAGAGGAAGGTGGTACAGGAAGGGTGGTGGAAAAGAGGGAGAACAGAGAAGAAGGCAGAAAGAAGAGAAATGAAAGGCAAATAGACAAAAGTCCACAAAACCTTTTGTGGTCCAGGGACCTTGTAGTAAGGAATCAGGGGGAGCACTCACAGTATGAGACTTTAAAAATCTGTGGCAAAAGAGAAATTCTCTTGTTTGTTCAAGTTTTCTGCTTTACAGTGCACACCAGGGCTTCTGCGCGGGAAGGTCTGGTGAACCCTTGATGAAAGGTACTGACAGAGGTTAAATGCCATAGGTTGGAGAGTAATCTTGTTCAGAAGGATTGGGATGCCACTTACCAGAGAGGTTATGTAATAATTCTAGGCTTCCCCATCTGCAAACACTTTAGGCCGAAGAGCCTATTAGCCTGTGATTTCATGCAGCTGGGTGTCATATTTGGGTAGGTTTGGCAGCAGGAGGAGAGGGACAGGTTGTATTTGTAGCAGAAACCAGGTGTACAAAAGGGTAGAATTTTTTTGTTTTGTTTTGTTTTTGTTTATGACAAGAGTAGAACATAAAAGTCTGCAACCCAGAAACGTAGAACACTAGGAAATGGAGGGAGAGACTTTAGGAGGGAAGAGTCAACAGGCTCAGTGACAGAATGAAGATGAATAAGAAAGAAGAATAAAATATAGTGATACTGACAAAGCATGGATCGCCATAGTAATAATGATATCAGCTCACATAACAGATGCTTACTGGACTCAGGTTATGTACATTATTGAGTTCTTTACAAAAGTCTGAGTCAGGATGATATTATCCCTACTGCATGGAGAGGAGAACTGAGGCTGGGAGAGGTTGGGTTGTTTGCTTAAGGTCAAACAGCTAGTGATGGAAGAGGGCTCAGGGAGTTGTCTCATTCCAAACCTGGGGTCCCAACAGCTGCTTTCAACTGTGGAATCCGGGAAAATTGTGATGCTATTAAAAGAAACAGAAAAATGAATAAGTAGTCTGTGCAGTGAGGCTATCTGGATGAGAAGAGGGGCCTAAATGGATTGTTTTTATGACCATAGTGATGCATGCACCTTTTACAGATCATGACTGCCTTCATGTTAAAAATAAGATTTGAGTATGTGTTTGCAAGTATTCTTATATATACAGAATAGCCAGGGATTGTTCCAACACTTAAACATCAAACCTAAAAATTGTTCAGCTAAACCCATCCATTCTTATTTATTTCTCTGAACATAAATTAGTGGCCTGCCACAGCTGACATCTGTAGAAAATCACTGTGAAGAAATGCCTCTTCCTCAGTGTGATTTGGTAGTATTTGTTGCTTTTCATAACACATTGGGGAAATATGTTTTTCCACATGGCATATTTTTATTTTTTTCTTTCATGCTTATTTTTATAGTAGATTGTTTTGCTCTACACCTAACCCATTGTTTCTTTCTTCAATGTTTCTTCCAAATAAACAATATTGCTTTTCTGAAGTAGTTATTTTCAAATCTAAAAATAATCTCCCATGTGTCTTCAGGGTACCCTTTTAAAAATATGTCTCCTTTGAGATATTTTCAGTGGATGCTTATTTGGTCATCCAGTTCTTTATTATCTTCTGACTGCATCACTAAAATGTTCAAGAAGATCTGTGCTGATCATAGTGCTATGTTTAGGTGATTTAAGAAAGAAAAAATAAGCATCTGGAAAAGTTGAAATGGTGATTAGGATAATAGTCTGGGTGAACTATTGTGAAATCAAGGCCCATAGTTCATTAGTAAAATTTATCCTGGGCCATTTCATGGAATGAAAAGTAAAATATTTATTTTGAACTTTTGGTTTGAAATATAGCAGAGTCATTTGATTAAAACATAATGCCAAAAATAGACTTGAAATCACTCATGTGGCCCCATGATTGATAAAACTACATTTTTATCAATACTGTGATTATTATTTTTTGATTGTCATTTTAAGAGCACACTGAATCTGTTGTGACATTTTTTAAAAATTATTTTTCTTTAAGAAAGAGAAAGTGTGAGAGTGAGAGAGAGGAGCAGAGGGAGAGAGAGAAAGGATCCCAAGTAGACTCCACACTCAGCACAGAACAGGATGCAAGGATTGATCCCACAGCCTTGGGATCATAACCTGACTTGAAATCAAGAGTCAGATGCGCATCTGACTGAACCACTCAGGCACCACTGCAGTGACCACATTTGTAATTCTATTCAAAAATGATAAGCAATCTTTTATCCTCCCTCATACTTCCATAGGGCTCCACATTACTACTTGAAGCACTCATGCTTTCTATGATTTTGTGACATGTATCATGCTTGTTATAAATTGCTCATTGCTTGCTGAAAGCAGTGAACATTTATGTCTAGTTCACTATTGTTGATCTACTGTTCATTAGAACAATGTCTGAAATATAAGTATTCAGAATATGTGTAGAATGTATTAATGAATGTTAGATGTTATTTGAGAAGGTTATATACATAAACACCATGACTGTGAGTGCAGTTAAGTAGAAGATAAAAATCCTCTAAGCCACTCAAGCTGTGGGCTTGAAATATATGGTTATGTTTCTCAGAGAAGTTCAGAGCTTAACAGGAAATGAAGTTTCCATTCTGAATTACATTGTGTTTATTTTGATATAGAGCCTTACCAAATCTTTTAGATATTTTTTAAAAGTTGATTCATGACCACTGCTTTATAACAATTTCATATTGAAGATGGTTTATGGATTTGAGTTTATGATTTGTAATTATCTTTACCTTTCAATCTCCAATGATCACAACTTTCTTTTTTAATAATTTTAATGCAACATTCCTGGGAGTTGCTCTTCCATTTAAGGAAATTGAACTGTGGTCCTCTGGTTCTTCACAGAGAAATACTACTTAGAACAAATATCAAATTTTATATATTTATGTGATTATTCCATGGTAGGGTTATTATAATTCACTTTATTTTTTTAATACATATAAACCAGTATACTTAAGACACACAACTCACAATGTAATCAAGACATCATATAATAAAATTTTTTCTACCTTCCACCATCCAGGTTAGCTTTTCCAAGTGCATTAATTTTCCTTTCTGCTAGATAAAAATTCCATTAAATCTGAGTTTTCTGCTCAGACCTCTGTCCCTTTAAATTGCATATAATCCCAAATCAGAAATTAGAATGTTTGAGGCTTTTAATTAAAATCAAATTTGCACGCCTCAAATCTTTTCTTGTTCTACCATTACCCTAATTCAACTTGCAGAGATCTGTTCCAGACTGGAAATGACCAGAAAAAATGAAGAGGGATGGAAAGTGAGATTGGGGTCTCCTTTTCCTTTCCCCTAACAATTGCTGCTTTGACCTCAATAAGGGGAAGAAAGTTTTCATCAGAGGCTGGGACAAGATAAACCTTCATTTGCTGTGGTCTCATAATAGGCTCTGTCCTGCCCTGTGCCCTGGGAAATGGGACACTCTTTTGGGCTCTTTTCAGGTTTGCTTCTCGTCCCACCCTTCTTGGGAGGAGGCATCTCTATTGAGAAAGGTCTTTGGTCCCTCTAAGCAGCCTTAAAGAGGAAGACTTGAAATGGCTCTTTGCCCTTTCTCTCTCCCTGGTGTGGCATTCACTAGTCTGCTGGAAGCACTTTCTTGGATCCTGTGGCCTACCAAACCCTTACATGCAAGCTGATTCTTCCTGGATTTGTCACATTAGCAAAGACTGAACCCATCTCTCATAGGCAGGAACTAGATCCCATTCATGGTTTAGATTTCTCAGGCTTGAGCCAAGTACCAGACCTCTATATCTAACAATTTTAGAAAATAATTCTATTTATTCCTTCCTTCCTTTCTTGTTTCCTTCCTTCTTCCTTCATGAGCACAAGCAATAGAGGAGAAAAGAGAAGAATCTTAAGCAGGCCCCATGCCCAGTACGGAGTCCAGTGCAGGGCTCAATCTCATGAATCATGACCTGAGCCAAAACCAAGAGTTCAAAGCCCACCAGCTGCATCACTCAGGGACCCCAGCAAACAATTTTCAAAACAGTCTTTCTAGTTGGGGGGATTGAAGACCCTATCTCCTCCTACTGTGCTAGGAGTTAGAGGTAGGATTTTCTGACTGCAACAATATCTTTTCAGCAGTCCCTCCTTCTTTTCTCTTTGTTCTCTAGTAATATCTTTGATCTGTATCAGGGGCTCAAGGACCATAGGACAGGTTCTCTTGCCTTCTCATTCTAAATTCCATGGGTAGGAGGTATAAGAAATCGGACCCCTACTCATTATTGGAGCACTACTTGAAACAGATGTAACCAGGCACGTTCTAATATCCTGTTGCACCAACAATTAAAGGTATGAGGAGGAGCACCAGGGTGGCTCAGTTGGTTGAGCGTGTGACTTTGGCTCAGGTCATGATCTCACAGTCCCTGGGTTTGAGCCCTGCGTCAGACCCTGTGCTGATAGCTCAGGGCCTGGAGCCTGCTTCAGATTCTGTCTGTTTCTCTCTGCGCCTTCCCCTCTTGATCTCCATCTCTCTGTCTCAAAATAAAGACATAAAAAAATTTTTTTAAGTATGAGGAATAAGGACCAACAAGTTTGAACTATTGAAAAGTGCTGCTACTGGACCATTCTGCTTTACACAAAGAGCAATCTCAGCAGTATAGGATGATACCACTATAAATACACAGCTGATAATTTTACTAAATAGCAAGGGTCCTCCATTATCTGAAATATTTGGATTCAGATAGATTTCAGAATTCATAAGATTTTTAGATTTGAGATTTAGATTTTGGAATGTAGTTGAGTACATATTTTATAATATATCTGTGGCTCTGGATTATAAAGCTCTCTGATTTATGTATTGGGAATGTGTTTGGTTATGAAAAAAAATCTGTCTTATTTGTAATGATAACTGTGGTTTCAGGCTTGGAATTTGCACTTCCTAGAGAAATTTCTGTCATCTGGTGAAGCATCTAGGTCATATATGAACTATAGATAGAGGATGTACCTTATTCTGTCCAAGATGTCTTTATAACTCAGCAATGTGATAATATCATCATAAGACCTCCATCATAAATTCATTTCACTTCACACTGCATTACCAATTGATTCCACCCTCCAGTATGTGAACATAATAACTTATAAAATCATCATAAGAAATTGTGTTAAATTTTAGAGGCTTAATATTAAAATTAGCAGGGATGTTTCATAGTTTTCAATTTGCTCCTCATTCATTTGTTACTAGGAATTTTGATCATTAAAATCAAGTGTTTAAACTTATTAGCTGCTGCACCTAGATTTCCCAATCGTTTCTTCTTTTCTTGTGCTATCTTAGACTTTCTCAAATTTGAGTGCATAGAAGCATTACACTATGGGAGTGCACACAGACAATATGTATGTTGTTAAGTCCTGCTGATATTAAAAAATTTCCAGGGTAATTTTTACCTACATGTGGTTTTCACTTAAGGCTTTGATTTTAGAAAATGACTCCTGCCATACCTGACAGTTGGCATGACAGTGACAGGCTCCTAAGTGCAATACAACCAAAGATTGATTAGTGAGGACTTGAATGGCAGTTCCTCTTTAAGTATGTATATGCAGCTCCTTCCTACTGGCTTCTAGCTTGTCTTCTAGGTGTGCTCTACGCAGGGCCATCCATTTAGCTGTATCTCATTAGACTTGGCACTGTTGGACCTCACTTAACCTAATTTCTTCTTTACACTTTCTGTAAACAGAAACTATATAAACTTAGGGAACTGTTGAATATGACAGCTTCTGCAGTATGGTCAGAATACTGCTGTCGGGGATTTAAGAAGCCACTCTCATATGTCCACCACTTTAGTGGTGTGATCTTCAGCAAATCACTTACCATCTCTGCGCCTTTTTTCCTGAAAATGGAGCTAACTAAAAGCAATGGTAATGGGTTAGATTTGTATGCTTTTGCTTCTAAGAATTACACTCACTAACTTTGGTTCTCATAATATCCCTATGAGATAATAGCTCAGACAGAATTATCCCTATTTGGCAGGTAGAGCTTATACTCAAATATGTGAGATATCTTGCCCAAAACCACAGAGCCTGTTTGGATAGTCCACACAGTATGTTCTGGATTTGCATCTAGAATCTAGGTTTTAAACTCCAAGCACAGTTGTTTTCCCTCACTCCCTCACCCCGACTATATCACTTTTTTTTTTTCAAGTTTTGAATGGTGTCACAAATTACCTTACTTTTTGGTTTGTGTTTCTTTTTAAATTTAAAAAAAATTTTTAAAGTTTTATTTACTTTTGAGAGAGAGAGAGAGTCAGACAGACAGACAGAGGATGAGCAGGGGAAGAGCAGAGAGTAAGGGAGACACAGAATTTGAACCAGGCTCCAGGCACAGCTGTTTGCACAGAGCTTGATGCGAGGCTCGAACCCACAGAACATGAGATCATGATCTGAGCTGAAGTCAGATGCTCAACTGACTGAGCTACCCAGGACCCCCTCTTTCTAATTTTTTTTAAATATTTTTTTTTATTATTCTTTTAAGAGACAGAAACAGTGTGAGTGAAGGAAGGGCAGATAGAAAGAGGAAGACACAGACTCCAAAGCAGGCTCTGAGCTGTCCACATAGAACCCGAAGTAGTCTGTGTTTCAGACTATTATATCCTAAATATATTTTAATTGATTCCCTTTTAACCTAATTTTATATAAAGTAAGATTATATAGTTACTGAAAATGGATAATCAGTAATGTTTGCCATAAATGGGAGGATGTGTCCATAGAATACATCCACAGAAAAAAACAAAACTAAATCCGTGTCATTAAACACTAGCAAGAAAATCTAGCTAAGGTTTTAATCCTGAGGTTTGCTCTTTGTTAAAAAAAGGAGATTAGCAAGCAATAGAAAGAAGTTGAAGATATACTGGCATCAAATTGAGAACTTTTCTTAATGAAATCAAAAGTTTTGAAAAAGGAAAATTTTCACATTGTGTAGTTCAATGTTATTTAAAGCCATGCCTGTAGGCCACCTGAAATCAATTTATACGCCATCAGTGAGTATTTGTCCCACATTGTAGAGAACACTGTGCACTGTCTTACCTAGCATGACCTCTTCTTAGGGATATAGTGCATTTGAGATAATACATGTGAAAGCACTTTAACATTAGCTTATTTCAGAGAGTGTGAATGTAAACACAATGCCATGTATATGATTCACAATTAATATTACATGAAAACTAAAAACAGTGCTTTCATTTTGTTTTTTGGTCACTTCTGCATTAGGAGGGCTTTATAGATTCCTTTAATCCTTTCTAATTTTGTTTTATAATCCATGCCACCATATGTCCTTTACATAATTTTTATATTGATATGCAGTGAAACATACCCAAAAAAGTGCTCATACCATAGAGATACACAGGCAGATAGATTTTTTACTAACTGAACACAGCCATTTAGCAGATCAAGAAGCAGATGGTTGGTTGATTAGTGGCATCTTAGAAACTCTCTCCTGTCCCTTGCTGGTCCCAAACTTTCTGAGTAAATCAGAGGTTGGCTTCTAACAATACAAGTAAGCTTTACCTGTTTTCAATTTGATAATATAATCATGTATTAGGGATTCTTTACTATCTTGATTCTTTCCCTCAACAAGTTACTTTTGAGAGTCATCTGTGTTAGTTCATGTAGTATTTACCCATATTGCTGTAAACGGACATTTAGGTAATTTCCAGTATTTCCTACCATCAAAAATATTGCTTTGAATATTCTAGACATATCTTTTAGGAACATATATGTGCATTTTTTGGTGACTATCTAGGAATAGTATTTGTTGGGTCAAAGGCAATGCATGTATAAGGTTTAGAGAGAAAATTGTTTCATTTACTGTTCTCATCTTCTGCCAGCCAAGATCAAGTTTTTCTACTCTAGAAAAAGAAGAGTCCTTGGAGGCCTCTTTTACTAGACCTTTATTAGAATTCTCCTTTCTCCAGCAAGAATATAGAGGCCTAAGATCTAAGATTATTCAGTCAGTCTCTCTCTCTCACTTGCTCTTTCTCTCTCTGTTTCTCTTTTTCCTGAGTGGGGGAGGGATTTGAAACTTGAATAGAATGATTCAAACAGAAATGATTAGCATTCAGTCTTGGTAGCAGCAGTGGTGATTTGGAATGTCTGGTAAGATTTGCCCGTTTCTTATCAGTTTTAAGCCTGGTTGTTTGCCTTCCCTTGATCCTGTAAGCTCATGTATCTCCTTCCAACACATTCCTTTTTTGATTAAAATACCCATGCTGGGATCAATTGCTAACAACTAAAGAAATTTGTGTTATAGATAAGCTTATATACCACACACATCAATAACAAGTTCTCACTTGCTATGTTACAGTGTTCCATTTACTTATGTTCTGTTGAATATGATAAACTTCTAAATAATCTTAGCATCTACATATAGATGAGGACATCTAAAAAGTACTTATGCATGATTTCTGAAAAGAGTGAAAATGCTTCTTAAAATGAGGTATAGGG
Organism: Suricata suricatta; assembly: GCF_006229205.1. Lineage (NCBI taxonomy): Eukaryota > Metazoa > Chordata > Mammalia > Carnivora > Herpestidae > Suricata > Suricata suricatta. Next base: position 34,264,171 of record NC_043709.1, on the reverse strand, counting down.
GAAAATAGTAAAGATAATACCCCTCTGCCTTAGTCTCATGGGAGGGGTGAAAATTCAGAGAGGGGATTTGGTGGAACAGAAAATTTGTCTCCTATAGTTGCCATTTGCTAGCTTTAATCCTAATTATATATTATTTATGAATGTCATGCTGCATTTTAGAATAAGGGCCTTAAATGGTAGTGTTCTCTACCATTTTAACCAGTAGAGGGTATATATATATATATATATATAGTCAAGTTGGTTTCCATATAACCAACTTATTGTCAAGTTGGTTTCCATATAACACCCAGTGCTTATCCCAAGTGACCTCCTCCACATCCATCACCCATTTCCCTCTCCCCCCCACTCCCATCAACCCTCAGTTTGTACTCAGTATTTAAGAGTCTCTTATGGTTTGCCTCCTTCCCTCTTCTTAACTATTTTTTCCCCTTTCCCCACTCCATGGTACTCTGTTAAGTTTCTCCTGTTCCACATATGAGTGAAAACATATGGTATCTGTCTTTCTCTGCCTGACTTACTTCACCTAGCATAACACCCTCGAGTTCTATCCATGTTGCTACAAATGGCTGGATTTCATTCTTTCTTATTGCCATGTAGTACTCCATTGTATAGATAAACCACATCTTCTTGATCCATTCGTCAGTTGATGAACATTTAGGCTGTTTCCATGATTTGGCTATTGTTGAAAGTCCTGCTATAAACATTGGGGTACATGTACTCCTATGCATAAGCACTCCTGTATCCTTTGGGTAAATTCTTAGCAGTGCTATTGCTGGGTTATTGGGGAGTTCTATTGTTTTCCAGAGCAGCTGCACCAGTTTACATTCCCACCAACAGTGTCGGAGGGTGCCCATTTCTCCACATTCTTGCCAGCATATATAGTATTTTTGATTTGTTCATTTTAGCGACTCTGGCCAGCATGAGGTAGTATCTCAGTATGGTTTTGATTTGTATTTCCCTGATAATGAGTGATGTTGAGCATCGTTTCATGTGTCTGTTGGCCATGTAGACGTCCTCTTTGAAGAAGTGTCTGTTCATGTCTTCTGCTCATTTCTTCACTGGATTGTTTGTTTTTTGGGTGTGAGGTTTGGTGAGTTTCTTATAGATTTTGGAAACTAGCCCTTTATCCGATAAGTCATTTACAACTATCTTTACCCATTCCATTCATTGCCTATTAATTTCATTGATCCCTTTGCAGCACAGAAGCTTTTTACCTTGATGAGGTCCCAATTGTTCATTTTTGCTCTTGATTCCCTTACCTTTGGGGATGTGTCAAGTAAGAAATTGCTGTGGGTGAGGTCGAAGAGGTTGTTTCCTGCTTTCTCCACTAGGGTTTTGGTGGTTTTCTGTCTCACATTTAGATCCTTCATCCATTTTGAGTTTATTTTTGTGTATGGTGTAATAAAGTGGTCTAGGGGTGCCTGGGTGGCTCAGTCTGTTAAGCGTCTGGCTGCTGGCTTCGGCTCAGGTCTAGATCTCATGGTTCATGGGTTCGAGCCCCGCGTTGGGCTCTATTCTGACAGCTAGCTCAGAGCCTGGAGCCTGCTTCAGATTCTGTGTCTCCCTCTCTCTCTGACCCTTCCCTGCTCATGCTGTCTCTCTCTGTCTCTCAAAAATAAATTTAAAAACATAAAACATTAAAAAAAAAAGAAAATTATCTAGATTCATTTATCTACATGTTGCTGTTCAGTTCTCCCAGCACCAGCTATTAAAGAGGCTGTCTTTTTTTTCCATTGGATACTCTTTCCTGCTTTGTCAAAGATTAATTGGCCATACACTTGTGGGTCCAATTCTGGGTTCTCTATTCTACTCCATTGGTCTATGTGTGTTTTTGTGTCTTGATGATGACATCTTTGTAGTAGGGGCTAAAGTTTGGAATTGTGATGTCTCCGGTTTTGGTTTTCTTCAATATTACCTTGGTTCTTCGAGGTCTTTTGTGGTTCCATACACATTTTATGATTGTTTGTTCTAGTTTTGAGAAGAACGCTGGTGCAATTTTGATTGTATTGAATGTGTAGACTTTTACAGGTAGTATCAACATTTTAACATTATTTGTTCTTCTGATCCATGAGCATGGAACATGTTTCCATTTCTTTTTGTCTTCTTCAATTTCCTTCATAAGTTTTCTATAGTTTTCAGCATACAGATCTTTTACATTTTTGGTTAGGTTTATTCCTAGGTATTTTATGGGTTTTGGTACAATATTGAATGGGATCAGTTTCTTGATTTCTCTTTCTGCTGATTCATTATTGGTGTATAAAAATGCAACCGATTTTTGTACATTGATTTTGTACCCTGTGACTTTGCTGAATTCATGGATCAGTTCTAGTAGACTTCTGGTGGAGTCTGTCAGGTTTTCCATGAAGAGTATCATGTCATCAGTGAAAAGTGAAAGTTTGACTTCTTTGCCAATTCTGATGCCTTTTATTTCCTTTTGTTGGATGATTGTTGATGCTACAACTTCCAGCACTACGTTAAACAACAGTGGTGAGAGTGGACATCCTTGTTGTGTTCCTGATCTCAGGGGAAAGCTTTCAGTTTTTCCCCATTGAGGATATTAGCTATGGGCTTCTCATGAATGGCTTTTATAATGTTTAAGTAGGTTCCTTCTATCCCGACTTTCTCAAGGGCTTTTATTATTTATTTATTTATTTATTTATTTATTTATTTATTTATTTATTTATTTTTGAGAGATAGCACGAGCAGGGGAGGGTCAGAGAGAAGGAGAAACAGAATCAGAAGCAGGCTCCAGGCTCTGAGCTAGCTGTCAGCACAGAGCCCGATGTGGGCTTGAACCAACAAACTGTGACATCATGACCTGAGCTGAAGCCTGATGCTTAACTGACTGAGCCACCCAGGCGCCCCTCGAGGGTTTTTATTAAGAAAGGATGCTGATTGTGTCAAATGCTTTTCCTGCATCTATCAACAGGATCATATGGTTTTTATCTTTTCTTTTGTTAACGTGATGTATCACATTGATGGATTTGTGAATACTGAACCAGCCCTGTAACCCAGGAATGAATCTTACTTGATCATGGTGGATAATTCTTGTTATATGTTGTTGAATTTGATTTGCTAGTATCTTGTTGAGGATTTTGGCCTCCATATTTATCAGAAACATTGACCTGTAGTTTTCTTTTTTTGCTGGGTCTCTGTCTGGTTTGGGAATCAAAGTGATGCTGGCCTCATAGAATGAGTCTAAAGGTTTTCATTCATTTCTATTTTTTGGAATAGCTTGAGAAGAATGGGTATTAACTCTGATTTAAATGTCTGATAGAATTCCCCAGGGAAGCCACTGACCCTGGGCTCTTATTTGTTGGAAGATTTTTGATAACCGATTTAATTTCTTCATTAGTTATGGGTCTGTTCAGATTTTCCATCTTTTCCCATTTGAATTTTAAATATGTGTGTGCATTTAGGAATTTGTTTCTTCTAGGTTGTCCATTTGTTGGCATACAATTTTTCATAGTATTCCCTGATAATTGATTGTATATCTGAGGGATTGGTTGTAATAAATCCATTTTCATTCAGGATTTTGTCTATTTGGGTCTCTCTTTTCTTTTTGAGAAGCCTGGCTAGAGTTTTATCAATTTTGTTTATTTTTTCAAAAAACCAACTCTTGGTTTCATTTATCTGTTCAATGTTTCTTTTTTTCTTTTCTTTTTTTTTTGTATGTGTATATATTCTATATTGTTTATTTCTGCCCTGATCTTTATTATTTCTCTACTTCTGCTGGGTTTAGGGTATTCTTGCTACTCTGCTTCTAGCTCCATTAGATGTGCTCTTAGATTGGGTATTTGTGCTTTTTTTTTTAGTTTCTTGAAATAGGCCTAGATTGCATTGTATTTTCCTCTTAGGACTGCCTTTGCTGCGTCCCAAAGAGTTTGGATTGTTATATTTTCATTTCATTTGTTTCCATATATTTTTTAAAATTTCTTCTCTAATTGCCTGGTTGCCCCATTCATTCTTAGTAGGGTGTTCTTTAATCTTGTTATCTACTCTGTACCTGCACGTACTGGTATATTAAAAAAGGCTCATAGACTGTCCAGGGTCTGTCCATTCAGGAAGGATTCTTTTAATGGTGTCTCTTGGTTCCCTCTTGTTATGACTTTGGTTATTTTATTTCCCTACTTGTAGTGATATTTGGGACTCTCCACCATGTATACTTTGATTTATTTATTGAGGTAGCCCTGGAAAGGAAAACAGACAGACAAACAAGGAACAAAAACATGCAAACACACAGACAAGTCAAACCAAAACTGGAGAAAAAAGAAATAGAAAGAAAACCCGCAAAACAAAAATGTCAACAAGCAAAGGACAGTCTAAAAGTGTAAAACCAGAAATCCCAGCTACAAATAAAGAGCAGGGTGGAGGCAGTGGTGATGGAAGAGCATATACAAAGAGAGAAATGACAGGGTGGGGAGAAAGAGAGATTAAAACATTGACCAGGCAGAGAGACTAATAGGCTTAATTTAGAGAGAGAAAAAGGAGAATATGGCAGGAGGTGAGGAGAAAGAAACAAATGAAGATAATGTTACTCTGAGAAACTATATAGTCTGATTATTTCAGAGAGAGAGAAAAGAAAGTAATGAAGGAGGTATAGAACCTGTTTTGAGAGAATGGGTTAAATATGCCTGTTTAAACAAACCTATAACCAAAATAACCAGTCCAGAAGAGGATAGAGATAAGAATGAGATAAGGGAGAATATATATGAATATCAAGAAGTGATGTAGAGTTAATCATGGCAATGCATCACTGCTGGTCTTGGGGGAGGAGCTGTTTCCACAGCATCTATCTGGGCTCTGGTAACAAAGCAGCTACCCAGTGCAGATGGGCGTGGTTTTGTGTAGGCAGGTATTGCCTCCACTGTGGGCCCAAGGGCAAGCTGTTCCCTGAGGCCCTGCCTTGATGATTGTGGGGAGAAAAATGGCGACCCCCCCCAAGTTCCTTCTCAAATCAGGTGTTCCAAAACACTCCTTTGAGTCCAGTCTAGCTGTGCTGTGGGCACAGCCAGGATGAGCTGTGTTTTATGTGCCACACCCAGCCACGTTTTGAGCTCTTACTCTCTGCATATTAATGATACCAACTGAAATGTAATCCTGTAAGCAGGGGCACTTCCTAGCAGGGGTCTGAGCAGGGGATGGAGCACGAACAGGTTTCTCCTGATGCCAACTGAGTCCCTTGCATGCCATCTATCCTGGAGGAAATTTCTGGGACCAGGCACCCAGCTGAAAGAAAGCTTTGCAGTTAGTGATGGGATCTCTCTCTGAAAGCTCTGCAGTTAGAGATGGGATAATACAATCCTTCTCTGTCCCAGGCCTAGGTTTTTCTCTTCTCCGGGGACCATCATAGCCACTCTTTCACTTCCCTTTGCCTCTCCGCAGAGGAAGCTCCCTCTCCTCCTTGTCTCCCTGTCTCGGTTCCTTTGTTTTTATCTTCCCCAGTTCACAGTCACACACCTATGAGTCTGTCTTCTTAGTGGGCTCCGTCTCTATTCTTCCCAGACTCTTGCAGTTGAGTCCTTCGGCTTCAGCCCTTCTTTGTTTGAGAGATGCAGGCAGGAAGTATGGAGCTCCCTATTTCTCCGACATCTTGCCCCCTATTGTAAGAGTGAATTCTCTCAGTACCAGTTTTTATTAGGAGTGATAAGAAGAGGTAAATAAGTATCACTTGCTGTGAAATTAACAGCTTAAGAAAAATTTCTATCAAGTGTAGTATTTCATCTGTCCAAATTATGTTATGTCTGCTTAAGGATTTAACATTGTATGTTTTGCTTATTAAATTTTAAACCTGACTACTAAAATTTGGAGTTGATCGTACACAAATGAGCATTGTGAGACTCTGCCCTTGTTTTACAGTTTTTTGTAAGCTTGAGCTTCTTTGAAGCATGCATTTATGGAGTTGGGTAAAATTTGCTTCAGTTCACGTGTTGAATCTCAGGTATCGGTCCTAAACTGAAGAGGAACTTCATGTCCCAATTCACAGGATTGATTATAAGAACAGAGATGAGAGCTCCTTGCGTCAGCCTAGATTAAATCCTTTCTTTGCTGACTGACCATGCCATCCAGTGTCCGTATTCTCCAGCTCTGCTTTCCCCAATTCAACCTTGGTTTGCAAAGAAAAGGGCTTATTTGAAAACATCCTAGGGATATTTTTTTTGAGATTCACCTCCTAGGGTTGTGGATGTTAGCCCTGGAGTTCCAGGCCATAAAGGAGAAGTCAGAGTCCAGCAATCCAATGCAATGCAAGCAATGGCTAAATGCACAGGTGCTAGAGGGAGACTGCTGGGGTCCAGTTCTGCTACCATTTGTCTGCTTTGTCTTCTTAGGCAAGTTATTCAGCCCATTAAGGTTCAGTTCCTGATAAGTAAGAAGGGGACTAGAATAGTGTTTACTTAGCTGTGATGATTAAATCTGTAAAGTACCTAGTCCAAGTTACATTAGATATTAACTATTATTATAGAATCCTCCATTGTAGTCCTGAAATGCTTCAAAAAATCTGGATTTCTAATGACAAAATATACACTCTCAAAAATCTGTCAAAGCCTCTTGTGCCTGTTTTTTAATGCACTTACCACAGTGTTTATACTTAAAATATTGTGAGGGTTGTTTGTTTGTTTAATGTATGTTTCCCTGAGATTTAAATTTCATTAGGGCCGAAATTATGTTTCTTTTGATAATGAATTTATTTGTGATACATAGGCAAATACCTGGTAAATATTAAGTGGAAAGTAAATATTTGTAGAACGAAAGAATGGATGAGCTGATGGATGAGTTGAAAATAGTCATCTAGGGCGTCTATAGAGATACTAACAGTCCATTAAAACTGAAAAGGATTAATTTACTTAGAGACTCTAATTTTGCTCACATTATATCCTCAGTGCCTATAACTGATCCCCAAACACAGAAGTTACTGAATAAAAATTAAGTTGAACCACATGAAACTGCCAATATCCAATTACTTCTGCCCTACAAAAATGCAATTTCATGTAGATCAATGTGATATTTGTTTAACAGTTTAGTACATAAATGTTTGAATCCTATAGTAATTCCCCATTGTGGCTTTAGTTTTATATATATGTTTATGTGTATTTGTGTGTCTTAATTTTGCAGCACAAACCATTAGATGCTGTATAATCAACATTGACAAGCTCTAACTATATTTATAACCTGGAGATTCTAGTACTAAATACTAAAACTTGATGTTTTAAGTAAAGTGTTCTAAGAAAAACTCTTCAGATATTTACCATATATGGGAATTGCAAATCTTAAATTTTTCATTTGTGGATCAAAAGATCAAAATAAAATTAAGCCTCCTTAGGATGGTCTCCTTCAAGTGTATTGCTTTTTTTTTCCCCCAAGTCAGGCTGTATTTAGGAACTGATGATCTATCTCACGGAATTTTGTATCAATACTCTAATAGCATATATATATATTTTTATTTTTAAACTTAGAGTTTATTAAAGATGCCAAATGATTTATGTAATGACTGAACCCACAAAGAAATGAACGCTATGCCTATTTTCTACTCTGTCATAGTGATAAACAATCTTGCATCTATGGATTGGGTTTCTGATAGCAACTGGCAGTTTCCTCTCACATAGAAAGTACTTATAACTATTAACCTTGGAGCTAAGGGACTGATCCCTCCTGTGGTGTGATTGAAATTATTCTTCTACTGGTGCTTAAGTGGCTCAGTCAGTTAAGAGTGCGGCTTCAGCTCAGGTCACGATCTCACAGTTTATGGGTTCGAGCCCCATGTAGGGCTCTGTGTTGACAGCTAGCTCAGAGCCTGGAGCCTGCTTCGGATTCTGTATCTCCCTCTCTTTCCAACCCTCCCCTGCTCACGCTGTTTCTGTCTCTCAAAAATAAATAAAAAACATTAAAAATTTTTTAAAAAATTATTCTTCTAAATTTTACTTTTTCTCCTCTGAGTCTCAACAACTATAATATTCCGTTTTTGAATTTGGTCCATTATTAATAATCATGTTTAAATATTTTAAAATTTTTATCTATTCGATAAAAGTATCTTTATAAAATAATGAGGCATTATTTGTGATTTATATAGAAGACTTTGTGTCCCTTCCATCACTATGCATGTCACAAAGGCTAAGGGCTTGTTTTTTTTTTTATGTTTAAATTTGTTATTTATTTTTAGTTACTGGTAATGGGTGTAGTTTCTTGGGAGTGTGTGTGTGTGTGTGTGTGTGTGTGTGTGTGTGTGCACGTGTGTATGTCATTATTTCTTCTCACTAACAAATAACCTTATTTCTTGATACCATGGCCCCGTAGAGTGAGAAGACTAGGTCAGCTAGAATGCAAAGTCAGATTCTCCGATTCTAAATTACAAGTTTTTTTTTTAAATTCCAAAACATATTCTAAGCTCATTAAAACCAATCAGCTACAATTGAAAGTAGAGACCAGTCAAAAGAATTTTATTAAGTGCCAAGTGAAATGTTTGATTTGTCTTTTTTTTTTAAGTTTATTTATTTTGAGAGGAAATGTTCACATGTGCGCCTGAACTCGAGCAGAGAAGGACAGAAAAAGAGGGAGAGAGAGAACCCCAAGCACACTCTGCTCCATTAGTACAGAGCCCAATGTGGGGCTCAATTCCCCTAACCATGAAATCCTGACCTGAGCTGAAATCCAGAGTCAGTCACTCAACTGACTGAGCTACTCAGGTGCCCCTGGTTTGTCTTTTAATAATTATGTTTGAAAGGTAATCTTAAAGTGAACATCTTAGCATTTTAGAAAGAACTCTGTTCCAGCTGTCTCATCAGTAAAGACCTAGTCTGTGTTAAAACCTCTCTAAGCAAATGATGCCACAACTTTCCTAAAATCAATCTGATATTTACCCATTTTTATTATCAGAATATTTCACAATACGATTAAGCATCTTTTGTTGCTCTTTAATCTTCTATCTTGTTCAATCTGCAGAGTACTTTGGAAATTATTCCTGATTTTCTGGTATATTAAGTCTTTTGAGTATCTCAAACTCTTATACTAGATCTTTCCTCTGAGTTCTTCCTACCCCTTGTACATCTTTCTTTACTTAGGTAATTTAGAAAGCTTCAGTTTCCATCTATGCTGCTATTCTATTATAAAAACGGCTTAGTAACTCATTAGCTTTAATAGCAGAAACACACCACTGATTTATATTTATTTAGCATGTTAATCAGCATGACCTTCACCACTGCAATTTCATCTTGGAAGACTTATAGCATAGTGTTTCCCTTAATTATTTGCTTGAATACTGTATTTTTATTCAGTTTCATTTCTATTGTCTATTTGTACCTTGTTCAGTAATCCAGTTAAAGTACAAAATGCCTGCATTTTCACACTATAATTTAACACTATTAAGGTACTAAAATTTAGCATAAAATATGTGACTAAGTTTATTCTTTTCACTTGTAAAGCTTACATTACATTTTTGACCTTCAAACTTATAAATATGTAAACACATTTAAAATTTAGAGATGGGCACCAGTGGGCAATTTATACATTAAAGTGGATATGCTAAAATCAAGGTTTTTAAAAAATTTCCAGGGAATACACTCAAACATAAAACACAACTGAGCATAATACTTATAATCTTGTTCTAGTTGAATGTTTTAGACCAGTCCAATAGGGAGGAGGAGTCAACATGGTGGAGAAGTAAGGGGCCGAATTTCTCTTGTCCCTCAAACACAGCAGTATTGAGGCCAGAAGAGTTGGAATTCAAGGAATCCAGGTTACAGAGTGACAGAAACATTTCCAGGGGCTCACTGGGACAATTTGCAGGCCATAAGTGCATGATTGCAAATTGGGAGAGATAAAACGGGCAGCACAGGCACAGAGGGGAGGGATTTCCTTCCATGGAGAGACAAAAGGAAGAGAGAGAGAGAGGCTGTGGAACTGTTGGTTTGTATTTGGACAAGAGAAAAACCTCTCCAGACCATGGACTGGGAAACAGAAAAATCAGAGAAAGAACCAGTTTCTAACACAATCCAGGGTTGCGGGACTTTCTCCAGATTGAGCCCAGCTGGCCAGTGTGCATGCCTGGGGATGAGGGCTAGCCAGCCCTGGGCTGGATAGCTAGCTCAGGGGTGTAATTAGAGGAGTCTCTTCCCTTGAGTGCTGTGGGAAGAAGACACATAGCTACTTCAAGGACAAAAGACCCTGCTGGTGCCTGCCAGCCAAAGGCTTTTTGCCAACTGGCTGGCCAGAGTGGCACTGCCCTAGAACCAGGGTACGTGGAGAGGGATCCTTTAAAATATCAGAGTTTGAATCCCAGCTGAGCACCTAGGAGGTGTAAGAGACTGTGGAGCTGGACAAACTGGCCCCATCACACCCACATGACACAGTGAGGACTACCAAATAGAGTGAGTGGTCCAGGGAGGAGACACTGGGTTGTTGCTGTTTCTCTACCCATCACCAACAAGGTGGGGCTTCAGGGAATGGACAGCAGGTCCACAGTGGAGGCGTACCCACCTACACAAACCCGCCCCTCTGGTATCTGGTAATTGTGTGTCTACTGGAGCAAGATTGACACTGACCGAACCAGATGGCCCTTCCTCCAGAGCACAGCCACCAGTTCCAAGGCAGCATCAATTATTGGTCCAGTGGTTTTGCATTTTCTGATTTTATTCTTGATAAATTCTTATATGTATATGTGTTTATATATGTGTGTATATATAATTATATATAATATATAATAATTCTTATATAATATGCATATAAATATACATATATTTTCTTCCTCTTATTTCTTCCATTTTCTATTCTGGTTTTTGGTTTGTTTAAGCAGACATTTTCAATCTATTCTTTTTATAACTCTTCTGTATCTACTTCTCTCTCTCTTTCTCTCTCTCTCTCTCTCTCTCTCTCTCTCTCTCTCTCTCTCTGGATTAACCTGTATAGTTTTTCCGATTCTCTGCCTGGTCAATTCTTTTTTCTTTTCTTTTCCCCACCCCTGTCATTTCTTTCTCTGTATGGGATAAGACTTCTTCCACCATCACACCTTTTTAAATTTTTTCCAGGGTTACTTCAATGAACTAATCAAAGCACATGTGGTGGAAGGTCCAAACCACCACTACAAGTAGGGAGATAAAGCAACCAGAGTCACAACAACAGAGACCATGCAACACACTCCAAAAACACCTCCTGAAGAGCCATGCCCTGGACAGTGTATGACCCCCTTTTAAAATAGTAGTGCTCTCAGGTGTAGGACACAAAGCAAGCTATTAAAACACGTGAAAGACAGAAAACTAGTCAAAATGATGAAACAAAAGAATTCTCAAAAAAAAAATTCCAGGAAGAAATAACAGCTAGAAAATTGGTCAAAACAGATATAAACAATATATCTAAGCAAGAATTTAAAATAGTCATAAGATTAATAGCTGGGCTTGAAAAAAGCATTGAAGACAGCAGAAAATCTATTGCTGCAGAGATCAAGGAACTGAGAAATAGTCATGATGAATTAAGAAATGCTGTAAATGGAGGTGCTAAATTAGATGTGGTGACAGTAAGGATGGAGGAAGCAGAGAGTAGAATAAATGAAATAGAAGATAAAATTATGGAAAATGAGGAAGCTGATAAAAGGAGAGATATGAAAATACTAGACCATGAAGGAAGAATTAGAGAACTAAATGATTTAATTAAATGTAATAATATTTGTATCATAGGAGTTCCAGGAAAAGGAAGAAGGAGGGAGGGAGGGACAGGTAAAGGAAGGAGCAGAAGGTTTACTTGAACAAATTATAGCTGAGAACTTCCCTAATCTGGGGAAGGAAGCAGACATCCAAATTCAGAAGGTACAGAGAACTCTCTTCAGATTAAACAAGAATAGATCTTCATCAGTCATTCTATAGTGACACTGGAAAAATAAAAAGATAAGGATAGAATTCTGAATTCTGAAATCAGCTAGGGACAAATGGGACTTAACCTACAAAGGTTAAACACATAAGGAAATTGCAGACCTGTCCACTGAAACTTGGCAAGTCAGAAGAGAGTGGCAGCAAATATTCAGTGTGCTAAATAGGAAAAATATGCAGCCAAGAATATCCAGCAAGGCTGTCATTCAGAATAGAAGGAGAGATAAAGGCTTTCTCAGACAAACAAAAACTAAAGGACTTCGTGACCACGAATCCATCCCTGCAAGAGATCCTAAGAGGGACTCCGGGGGTGAAATGCTGCAAAGACTACAAAAGACCAAAGATATGACCACAAGCATGAAACCTACAGATAACACAATGACAGTAAATCCGTATCTTTCAATAATAACTCTAAATGTAAATGGACTAAATGCCCCAATCAAAAGACATAGGGTATCAGAATGGATTAAAAAAACAACAACCAAACTAAGATCCATCAATATGCTCTCCATAGGAGACTCATTTTAGACCTGAAGACACTTTCAGATTGAAAGTGAGGGTATGGGAACCATCTCTCATGCTACTGGAAGTCAAAAGAAAGCTGGAATAACCATACTCCATATATCAGACAACCTAGATTTGAAAATAAAGACTGGAACCAGGGATAAAGAGGGACATTATAGCATACTTACAGGATCTATCCATCAAGAAGAGCAATTATAAATGTTTGTGGCCCCAACTTGAAAGAACCCAAATATATAAATCAATTCCAAACATAAGCAATCTTATTGATAAGGATACAGTAATTGCTGGGAACTTTAATACTCCACTTACAACAATGGAGAGATCATCTAGGCATAAAATTAGTAAAGAAACAATGGCCTTGAATGATACACTGGACCAGATGGACTTGACAGATATACTCAGAACTTTTCATCCAAAAGCAGCAGAATACACATTCTTCTTGAGTGCACATGGAATATTCTTTAAGATAGATCACATACTGGATCACAAAACAATGCCCAATAAATATAAAAGAATTGAGATCATATCATGCATATTTTAGATCTCAATTCCATGAACCTTGAACCACAAGAAGAAATTTGGAAAGCCTCCAAATGCATGGAAGTTAAGGAACATTCTACTAAAGGATGAATGGGCCAACCAGGCAATTAAAGAAGAAATTTAAAAGTATATAGAAACAAATGAAAATGGAAACATGACAATCTAAACCCTTTGGGATGCAGCAAAGGAACTCCTGAGAGGAAAACACATTGCAATCCAGGCCTATCTCAAGAAACAAGAAAAATTCCAAATATAAAACCTAACCTCATACCTAAAGGAACTAGAAGCAGAGCAACAAATAAACCCCAAAGCCAGCAGAAGAAAATAATAAAGATTAGAGCAGAAATAAGAAATATAAAAATTAAAAAAAAAAGTAAATAAATGAATCCAAGAGCTGGTTTTTTGAAAGAATAAATAAAATTGATAACCCCCAAGCTAGACTTCTCAAAAAGAAAAGAGAGAGAACCCAAATAGATAAAATCATGATTGAAAGATGAGAGATCACAACCAACGCCACAGAAATAGAAACAATTATTGGAGAATATTATGAAAAGTTATATGCCAACAAAGTGGAAAACCTGGAAGAAATAGACAAATTCCTAGAACCCACACACTACCAAAACTCAAATGGAAGGAAATACAAGATTTGAACAGATTCATAACCAGTGCAGAAATTGATCAGTTATCAAAAAACTCCCAACAAATGAGTCCTGGGCCAGATAGCTTTCCAGGGGAATTTTGCCAGACATTTAAATCAGAATTAATACCCTTTTCAAGCTGTTCCAAAAAACAGAAATGGAAAGAAAGGTTCCAGACTCATTCTACGAAGCCAGCATTACCTTTATTACTAAACTAGACAACCCACAAAAAAAGAAGAGTTATAGTCCAATATCCATGATAAACATGTATGCAAAAATTCTCAGCAAGATACTAGCAAAGCAAATTCAACAGCATATTCAAAGAATTATTCACCATGATCAACTGTGATTCATTCCTAGGCTGCAGGGCTGGTTCAGTATTTGCAAATTAATCAGTGTGATACATCTCATTATTAGAAGAAAGGGTAAGAATCATATAATCCTGTCAATAGATGCAGAAAAAGCACTTGACAAAATACAGGATCCTTTCTTAAGAAAAACCCTCAAAATCAGGATAGAAGGAACATACCTTAACATCATATAAGCCACATATTGAAAGCCCAGAGCTAATATCATCCCCAATAAAGAAAAACTGAGAGCTTCCCCCAAGATCAGGAATGCAACAGGGATGTTCATTCTCACCACTATTAATTAACATAGTGTTGGAAGGCCTAGCCTCAGCAATCAGATGATAAAAATGAAATTAAATGCATCCAAACTGGCAAGGAAGTGAAACTTTCACTTTTCATGTATGACATGATATTCTACATGGAAAACCCAAAAAACATCACCAAAAAGCTACTAGAACTGATGCATGAATTAGGCAAAATCACAGGATATAAAATCAATGTATGGAAATCAGTTGCCTTTCTATATACCAATAATGAAGCAACAGAAAGAGAAATCAAGAAATCTCATATACAATTGCACCAAGAAACATAAAGTGTCTAGAAATAAACCTAACCAAAGATATGAAAGATATGTATGCTGAAAACTATAGAAAACTTATAAAAGAAATTGAAGAAGACACAAAGAAATGGAAAAACATCCCAGTTCATGGATTGGAAGAACAAATATTGTTAAAATGTCAACACACCCAAAGAAATCTACACATTCAATGCAATCCTAATCAAAATTGTACTGGCATTCTTCTCAGAGCTAGAACAAACTGTCCTAAAATTTGTATGGAACCACCAAAGACCCCAAACAGCCAAAGCAATGTTGAAAAAGAAAACCAAAGTGGGAGGGATCATAATCCTGGATTTAACCTTTACTACAAAGTTATAATTGTCAAGACAGTATGGTATTGGCACAAAAACAGACACATAGACCAGTGGAAGAGAAAAGAGAACCCAGAATTGGACCCACAGATGTATAGCCAACTAGTCTTTGACAAAGCAGGAAAGAGTATCCAATGGAAAAACACAATCTCTTTACCAAATGGTGCTGGGAGAACTGGAAAATAGAAGAATGAAGCTGGACCATTTTCTTACACTATACACAAAAATAAACTCAAAATGAATGAAAGACCTAAATGTGAGACAGGAAGCCATCAAAACCCTAGAAGAGAAAACAGGCAATAACCTCTTTGACTTAAGCTGCAGCAACTTCTTCCTCAACACGTCTTTGAAGGCAAGTAAAAATAAAGCAAACATGACCTATTGGGACCTCATCAAGATACAAACTTCTGCACAGCAAAGGAAACAATTAACAAAACTAAAAGGCAACGAATGGAATGGGAGAAGATGTTTGCAATCGACATATCAGCTAAAAGGTTAGTATCCAAAATCTATAAAGAACTTACCAAATTCAACACCTGAAAAATAAATAATCCAGTGAAGAAAGGGGCAGAAGATATCCAGATGGCCAACAGATAATGAAAAGATGCTCAACATTGCTCATCATCAGGGAAATACAAATCATCACCTGACACTGGTCAGAGTGGCTAAAATTGATAACTCGGGAAACAAGAGATGTTGGTGAAGATGTGGAGAAATTGTAACCCTCTTGAACTATTTGTGGGAATGTAGCTGGTGCAGCTGCTCTGGAAGACTGTAAAGTTTCCTAAAAAAATTAAAATTAGAACTACCCTATAGCCCAGCAATAGCACTAGTAGGAATTTATCCAAAGAATACCAGAGTGCTGATTCATAGGGTACATGCACCCCAATATTTAAAGTAGCACTATCAATAATAGCCAAATTACAGAAAGAGCCTAAATGTCCATCAACTGATGAAAGGGTAAAGAAGATGTGGTTTATATATACAATGGAATAGTACTTAGCAATGAGAAAGAATGAAATTTTGCCATTTGTAACAACGTGGATAGAATTGGAAAGTATTATGCTAAGTGAAATAAGTCAGTTGGAGAAAGACAGATATTCTGTTTTCACTCATATGGGAATTTGAGAAACTACACAGAAGACCAGGGGGAAAGAAGGGGAAAAATAGTTTCAGAGAGGGAGACAAACCATAAGAGACTCTTAAATACAGAAAACAAACAGGGTTCATGGGGTGAGGGAAAAGGGGGAAATGGAGGATGGGCATTGAGGAAGGGACATGTTGGGATTAGCACTCAGTGTTGAATATAAGTTATGAATCAGGGGAATCTACTACCAAAGCCAAGAACACATTGTATACACTGTATGTTAGCTAACTTGACAAAAAAAATTATATTTAAAAATAAACTAGTCCAATAAGATAGAATTATTGTATTTTAAGGGTAGCAATAAAAATATATTTTGGAAGATTGCATTTTTAATTTAGCAAATGATCTATAACTGTTTTATTTACTTTAATTCCAAGAGTTTAAATCAAACAGTGTAACATAATATAATACTTTCTACTAGATTTTAGGGGAACTAATTAGATTCTGAGAATAACTGCCCTCTCATAAAATAGTTCTGAAATGCCAAATAAAATTAATTAAAATTTTTTAAATCTTTATTTTTGAGAGGGGGGAGAGAGTCAGAGAGAGAAAGGGAGGGAGACACAACATATAAAGCAGGCTCCAGGCTCTGAGCTGTCAGCACAAAGCCTGCCATGGGGCTTGAACCAAATAAAACTCATTTAAATGAAAAATCTTTTTGATTCAGGGATTTAATCATGCCTATTCACTGTACTCAATAAACAGCATTAATTTCAGAGACATGTAGAGAAATATATGTAAAGAAAAAAGAATTCTCTATAAAAAAACTAATAGTATAGATGCAGACATGAGTTAAAATTCTGTTATTTTATCTCTAAATCCCACAAGGAGCATAAAATTTTAAAAAATGGTAAGAAATATCACATATTAACCCAGCAGAATACATTTGTAAACTTATAATGAAACAGTTAGAAATGGGTCAGGATCTGACAATAGCAACCAGAAAAATAATTAACAAAGTTTGTGGCAGAGAGATAAAGGTATCAGATTTAAGACATGCAAAGATGTGGCAAATGGCAGGCATTGTTACTTGACTATCCAATAAGTAGTCAGGAGATAGAGAAAAGTAGGC
Organism: Suricata suricatta; assembly: GCF_006229205.1. Classification (NCBI taxonomy): domain Eukaryota; kingdom Metazoa; phylum Chordata; class Mammalia; order Carnivora; family Herpestidae; genus Suricata; species Suricata suricatta. The sequence continues at coordinate 34,247,117 of NC_043709.1, read as the reverse complement.
AAAGTCTGGGAGGGAGAGACTGACAGATCTCTGAAGTCTAGTTAAGCCATTAGAATTCAGAATCTGAGGGTCAGATATTTAGGAGTAATATCATGACCAAGTAGAACTAGTAAGTTCTTTCTTATCTTAGAACTCCTGATTTTAAAAATCAAACAAGGGACACCTGGGTGGCACTCAGTTGATCTTCCAACTCTTGCTTTTGGCTCAGGTCATGATCCAATGGTCATGTGACCAAGCCCAGTGCCAGGCTCCACACTGAGCGTGAAACCTGCTTAAAATTCTCTCTTTGCCTCTGTCCCATTTCCCCACTTGTGCTCTCTATAGAAAAACAAAAACAAAAAATAAACAAAAAACAAAAACCTTGCAAAAAAGTTCATACTTTCTGAAGTTCATAAAATAACTGACAATTTTTAAATGTAAGTTGGGAACCAGGTACTACATGCTAGTACCTTATATGTGTTATTTCTCTTAATCCTTAATTTATATTATGGGGATTATCTCCATTATAGTTATGCAAAAACAGGAACAGAGAGATTATTTTTTTTAATTTTTATTTATACTTTATTGTCAAGTTGGTTTCCATATAACACCCAGTGCTCTTCTCCACAAGTGCCCTCCTCCATGACCATCACTCCCCTTCCCCTTTGCCCCCTCCCCCTTCAGCCCTTGTTTGTTTTCACTATTCAAGAGTCTCTCATGCTTTGCCTCCCTCCTTCTCCCTAACTCTTTTCCCTTCTTCTCCTTCCCATAGTTCCCTGTTAGGTTTCTCCTGTTAGACCTATGAGCGCAAACATAGGGTATCACTCCTTCTCTGCCTGACTAATTTCACTTAGCATGACACCCTCGAGGTCCATTCACGTTGCTACAAATGGCCATATTTCATTCTTTCTCACTGCCATGTAGTACTCCATTGTATATATAAACCACATCTTCTTGATCCATTCATCAGTTGATGGACATTTAGGCTCTTTCCATGATTTGGCTATTGTTGACAGTGCTGCTATGAACATTGGGGTACATGTGCCCCTATGCATCAGCACTTCTGTGTCCCTTGGGTAAATCCCTAGCAGGGCTATTGCTGGGTCATAAGGGAGTTCTATGGATATTTTTCTAAGGAACCTCCACACTGTTTTCCAGAGCAGCTGCACCAGTTTACATTCCCACCAACAGTGTAGGAAGGTGCCTGTTTCTCCACATCCTCGCTAGCCTCTTTAAGTCTCTTGATTTGTTCATTTTAGCCACTCTGACTGGCATTAGGTGGTATCTCAATGTGGTTTTGAATTGTATTTCCCTGATGATGAGAGATGCTGAGCATCGTTTCATATGCCTGTTGGCCACCTGGATGTCCTCTTTGGAGAAGTGTCTGTTCATGCTTCTGCCCATTTCTTCACTGGATTATTTGTTTTTTGCGTGTGGAGTTTGGTGAGTTCCTTGTAGATATTGGATACTAGCCCTTTATCTGATATGCCATTTGCAACTCTTTTCCCATTCTGTCAGTTGCCTGTTAGTTTCCGTGATTGTTTCCTTTGAAGTGCAGGAGCTTTTTATCTTGATGAGGTCTCATTTTTGCTTTTGATTCCCTTGCCTTTGGGGATGTGTTGAGGAGGAAATTGCTGTGGTTGAGGTCAAGGGGACTGTTTCCTGCTTTCTCCTCTAAAGTTTTGATGGTTTCCTGTCTCACATTCAGGTCCTTCATCCATTTTGAGTTTATTTTTATGTATGGTATAAAAAGGTAGTCTAGTCTCATTCTTTTGCATGTTGCTGTCCACTTCTCCCAGCACCACCTGTTAAAGAGGATTTTTTCCATTGGATACTCTTTCCTGCTTTGTCAAAGATTAATTGGCCATACATTTGTGGGTCCGGTTCTGAGCTCTCTATTCTATCGGTCTATGTGTCTGTTTTCATGCCAATACCATACTGTCTTGACGATGAGAGCTTTGTCGTAGAGGCTAAAGTCTGGGATTCTGATGCCTCCCATATTGGTTTTCTTTGCCTCCCATTTTGGTTTTCTTCTTCAATATTACTTTGACTATTTGGGTTTTTTTTTGTGGTTCCATATGAATTTTAGGAGAACAGAGAGATTAAATCATTTTCTGAAGTTCACACTATTAATAAGTGAAGTCTGGATTGAAATTCAGGTAGTTAGACTCCAAGGCTACGAATACACTATTTTAGAACAAGGTCTGGTGAGAATCTAAGGTGAATATGATCATATTAGAGTGTAATTCATCTTTGGGCATCATGATGAAGTAGTGTGGACCAAAGTAACTATAGCTCCTATATTTGAAATTATTAGTTAAGAAAAAATATATACTAATGAATATTCTACTTAAGTCAAGCCACAATCTACCTACTATTCACAACAGAAAAGAATTAAGTACAGAATCCTTAACAGAATGAGAAAGTTGCATTGTTGAAGTTTGATTTGGATTAATCTAAAATCACTTGCTCTCAGATTCATTCTTTACAATTATTCTCCTCTGTGGGGCAGATACTGTATTAGAGACAGAAGATTTAGCATGACAGATAGCATGTCCTTATGAATTTATAGCTTATTGTAGAGATAGTTGATAAACAAATACATATATATGTGCATTTCGATATTTATTTGAAATAGGCTATGAGAAAAAGATAAGGAAGTAAGTTTGAAAAAATATTGAAAAATGAATGAACAGGTCTTCCAAATATGTAGAGGAAAATAATTTAAGAGAAAAGGATAAGTGTAAGTACATTGAGTTTAGAAAACAAAGTAAAGACTATTGAAAGATGAGGTCTGAGAGACAGGTAAGAGTGAGATCATTGAGGACCTACTAGATCATAGCATAATGTTCCCATGGTGAACCAGATAAAAAGCCATGAGGGGTGTTTTACATGAGAAGTGTTATAATAAGATTAAAAACAATTAAAATCATTCCAGCTGCTGTGGAAGAAATGCCTTAAACTAAGATGCTAACAATGAGGGTAAAGATTAATAGATTGATATATTCTAAAGGCAGAGCATAATATAACTGCTCATGGTTTAGGATTTGGAGTTTGTATGTTAAGAGAAAAAAAGTATTTCAGAGTTTTTAGCCTGAGCAACAGAATGAACGTGGTAACAGTTTTAAGGGGATAGAAATAATCACATTTGCGTTTTAGAAACATTAGGTGGTAAATGTCTATTACGGATCCAGGTGAGGATAGAGATTTGGCAATCCAATGAACAGTCAGATAGTGGGGATGTTTTAAGATATGCATACAAATTTACATTGATGGTTTCCAAAGTTTTAAGACTGGATGGCACTGCCTAGGAGGTTAAGGTGGATAGAGAGGGCAGAGAGGCAATGATTGAGTTCTGGGCTATTCTAATACTTAATAATCAGGAAGAGGAATAAAATGCAGAAAGTGAAAAGTAATAGTACAATAAAATAAAACTCAGGAATTGGTAGTGTCTTAGTATTGAAGAGAAGAAAATGTTTCCAGAAGTAGGAAATGTCTGTCAAATAATGCTCAAAAGTTGAGTAAGTTAGGAGTAAATATAGACCATATAACCATAGGATTTACCAACATAGAAATTGTCATTATCCTTGAGCGAAACAATTTCAAAGGAATGACTGTGATCAAAGTCCTAAGAAATCAAGTAGAGGCAGCAAACATAAACAAACCCCTTCGAGGGATTTTGCCAAAATGCAAATAGAGAAATTGGGCAGTAACTAAATAAGCACAGAGGGTATAGATTTCTTTTTTCTTTACTGCAAGTTGTTATAGAATCTTTAACATCAAATAGAAATGATCCAATAATCAGAAAAAATGAAATTTACATCTGAAAAAGAAAACCAAAGGAACAAATTCTTGAGATGGAGAGGAGGATGAAATACAAGTAAATGAATAGGTCTTCCTTAGGAAGATGTAGGGACTTCTCATTTGCTGTAACACAAAGGAAACTCAACATATATAGGTACAGATGGAAGCATGATGGCAGATGATGTGAGACAAGAAGTTCCATTTTGGTTCCCTCACTATGCTCAGTGAACTAAGAATGTGGTTATCACTTAAGAGTGAGGTGGGGAGGTGGGTGCTGGAAATTCGAGGAAGTCTACAATGGTGTGAAACAATCTTCTTTGTGGTTAGGAAAGTATATTCCCTGTGATGTGTACTAGAATCAGAGCACTGCTGAGTCTCACGTGAGATAAATGGTCCCAAGTATAAAGTGAGAACAGTCAGCATGGTTGTATATAGTTTCCAGTCATGTGGAGCAGCATGGGTTCAGGCGTGGTGTGATAAGATATTTGGGTTTAATGAGGATTGAGGTTTTTTTTTTTTTTCTTTGTTTTGTTTGCTCAAGTAAATAGAATAGATGAAGGTTGTAGACTGGGAATCTAGACTGGAATTTTTTTTTGGGGGGGGGGATGATAAATGAAGGGCCTGACTGCCAATATGAAAGTGACAGATCAATGGATTAGTGGTCTCAATGGATTGAAGAGTTATTGGAGCGGAAGTAAAGATTTGAGTAAGTGAGCTGGAAAGATAGGAACTGGTGTTTAGAGGTCTCGACCTGTCTGAGAATGTAAAAGTAAAAGAAAAATGTGAGCTATTATAGGCTACTGAAGTCACCAGCAGCTGACCTGCTACTGAGGCTGCCTGAAATGAAGGGCAACATTTTTTTCCATGTGAATAATTTAGAAAGGTGGATGGACAATTCACATGTTGTATGACCTTCGATTCAGCCGTCCTAGGAAAAATTGAACCTTATTTTTGAGATGGCATTTGTATATCCCAAAAATGATAATAAAGGTAAAATTAACACACCTGTATTAATTTTTAGGGAAATTCAAATCAAAACTGCAATGAGATACCATCTTACACCTGTCAGAATGGCTAGCATCAAAAAGACAAGAAATAAGTATTGGAAAGGATGTAGAGGAAAAGGGGACCCCCCCGCCTTGTGAACTGTTGGTGGGAATGTAAACTGGTGCAGCCACTATGGAAAATAATCTGCAGCTTCCTCAGAATATTAAATGTAGAATTACTATATGATCTAGTAATTTCACTATAGGGTATTTACACAAAGAAAATGAAAATACCAATTCAAAAAATATGTACTCCCCTATGTTAATTACTGTATTATTTACAATAGCCAAGATATGGAAGCCGTCCAAGCATCCATCTATAGATGAATGCATAAAGATGTAAGATATATCTATAGATATGATATCTATGTATATAAAGAAGAATGAGATGTTGTCATTTGCAGCAACATGAATGGACCTAGAGGGTATAATGCTAAGTGAAGTAAGTCAATCAGTGAAAGACAAATACCACAGTATTTCACTCATATGTGAAATTTAAGAGAAACAAAGAAAAAAGATACTTAAAAAAATACTAGACTCTTAAATATAAGCTGATGGTTACCAGAGGGGAGAAGGGTAGAGAGATGGGTGAAATAAATAGGGGATTAAAACTAATCCATCTTAAATTAGGATGGATTTCTGTTTGTTCTGTTTCTTACTGTAATCCATGCACTTAAAGCAACCACTCATTGTGAAATGAGTAATATAGAAAAAGATGGAATGATCTCTCAATTGTTTTTTTTAAATATTTTAAGTTTGGTCTGTCAGAAATCATAAATAAAAATTTTTTTAAGTACACTTACCTTCATGAGCACTGAGTGTAGAATTATTAAATCATTATACTGTATAGCTGAAATTCATATACTACTAGATTACACTTCAATTAAATTAATCCTTATGTGAATTACTATTGAGATATTCTGTGTTAATGTGATTTTTTAAAAGATATCTAGTTTGGTGGTACCTGGGTGACTCACTTGGTTAAGCATCCAACTCTTGGATTTGGCTCAGGTCATAATTTTGTGGCTTTGTGAACTTGGGCCCCATTGGCTCCTTGCTGGCAGCACAGACAGAGCCTGCTTAGAGTTCTCTCTCCCTCTCTCACTCTCTGCCCCTCACCTACTCATGCTGTCCCTCAGAATAAGAAACTTAAACACACACACACACACACGCACACACGCACACACACACACACGCACACACGCACACACGCACACACACAGCTAGTCTATAACTTAATTCAGAATAATTTTTACTGAAGTTCTAAAGTTTGGATAATTGTCTTTATATATATGACCACACAAAACATTGATGCAGACCTGAAGCCAATACAGTGATAGATGATTTAGCAAGTATCTCTAATTTTGAGAATGGTTTAGTCAGTATCTTATCAGTACAAAATTATTCTTGAAGTTCATTTGATTTCTTCTACTTTATCTTAGTGATCTTCATAAATTACGCTTTTGTGTTGGATATAATTTATACATTCATAAGCTCCAAAAGTAGTACATTAAAAAATATGTTTGCTGGGGTGTCTGGGTGGCTCCATTGGTTGAGCATCTGACTTTGGCTCAGGTCATGATCGCACAGATTGTGAGTTTGATCCCCACATCAGGCTCTGTGCTGATAGCTCAGACCCTGGAGCCTACTTCTGATTCTGTGTCCCTCTCTCACTCTGCCCTCTCCTGCTCATGCGCGCTCTCTCTCTCTCAAGATAAATAAATCAAAAAAATTAAAAAATATATTTACTATAACTTTTCAATTTTTCTCTAACATACACTCTTAGTACATGAAAATACTAAATCATTAATGAAATATAAATTTAGAGGAGTTTGATAAAAATATTCTAGGGTTATCACTAATTTTACCTATATGTATGTACATATATAAAAATATAGTACTTTTTGCAGAAACTACATGCCAAATTCATTGAACTTAGTTACTTTGGAAAAAGACTCTATATACAACTCATCTTGATACTAAACAAAATAGTTTAGTTTTATTTCAGAGATTTAAAAACAAAACATTTACTATCAATGCACATTTATTATAATTTCCAAAAGGCATGTACTTTCATCAAAATAATTTTAAGTATGTGGGAATCATAACAAGTTCTTGGCATAGTTCGTCATTATCATTTAGAACATGTTTATTTTTTTATACAAATAACATATCAGATGTTTTTATGTGATTGCTTCCCTAGAAATCATATGGTTGGATATATTTTATGAAGTAAGCAAATCTTAATATGGCCAACTAGTACCTTGCTAATGTCTTTGAACTTAATGTAAGATAGTTTTCAGAGTATATATACATTTATATATATATATACACACACATATATACAAATGAAAATTTTTCTTCCTGACATTCTCAATGATAGTCACACTTACATGAAAATTCAATGCCCCAAAGCAAAATCTGGGAAATTTAGTACAAAAGTATTGATAAAGAAGCCTACATTCTTCTTCTATGAGGATTTTGGCATTCTTTTTAATCCTAATTTGTTTATATAATCTACTATTGCTGCTTCTATGTGTTTATTAGTATTAAGAATTTTGTGTTTGAATCACAGAATCATTTTATTTTTTTTAAGTTCATTTTTGAGAAAGAGAGAGCATGAGCGGCAGAGGGGCAGAGAATGGAGGAGACACAAAATCTGAAGCAGACTCCTGGCTCTGAGCTGTCAGCACAGAATCCTACGCAGGCCCAAACTCACAAGTGGCGAGATCATGAACTGAGCTGAAGTCAGAGGCTTAGCCTACTGAGCCACCCAGGTTCCTCTGTATCACAGAATCTTTCAGGTTGAAGGGTGAGACTCTTAGAATTCTGTTTACTATCTGGGGGAAACTGTAGCCCAGATAGATTGAAATTTGCCCAAGGGTCACATAGCTAGCAAAAGGCAGATTCTGAACTCAAGTTCTCTGACTTTAGATCTTGTGCCCTTTTCTGGTCAGCTGGAACAGACTTTGAAGGATTTGAAGGGTTTATTGAAGAAGCCTGATCCAGAGGAAATTATTCTGGGAGAAGAAAGCAAGAGCTTTATGATGTTCTCCTCGGGAAAAGGCAGAATATAACGTAGTGTTACTTGAAGGTTGGTGGGAAAAAGAATAAATAAAATATGAATAGCTTTAAAAGAACATCACATAAGTCTGCTAGTACATCAATCCAGTGTTTATTTTGAGCAGTTGGTGACATTTAGAAAGAAGTGAGACTTCCAGACATTTTCACTAGGTGGTCAGTTTGACATTTCTATATAATGTCTCTCTGGGCTAATAAACCCTGTCTATTCCTGCTGGTTCCATTTTGATTTTATTCTTTCTGTTCATTTAAAGCAACAATTTACTAAATCACAGTAAATAGGCAAATGCTGAAAGTCAAGTGTTTATACGTGCTAAAATTTTTTAAGCCTGGACTTTTTTTCCCCCCATAACAGATGGGAGAATTGTGAGTAATTTCACTGGAATTCTGTAGTGTTATTTAAAAAAATCATTTAGTAACATTTAAATATTCAGTTTATGTCTAATAAAACTGTATTTTTAAATAAGCCCCTCAGTTATTATCAAAACAGATTCATGTGGCTCGGCAACTAGCAAATAACATGGACATCTGTTAACTGGGAAAAGAAGTTAAGCCAAAATAAATTGAACCATAGTGAATGTTGCTATAATTTAGTAATTATTATTTTAAACTACAAATTTATCCACCTAACATCAGCTGGACTTTTGCAGTGATGGTCTCTTTGCAGATTTTCATGTCACCCACACATCTGTTTCAAAAATTGCCCAAATTTCTCAAACCCCAGATCTTAGACCAACTACTCTACCCAGTACCATCTTCACATAAATTGTCTAGTCACCTATACTTATGTGACTATTGTTCCAATCCAGTTAGTTCCTTCGCTTTTCTTATTTTCTCCCCTGTATTTAATTTACCTTGATTCCTTCTCACCTCCAAATCAGGAAGTATTCCTGCTTCCTCATATGAGACTGGGCATATATCTTTGTTCTTGACTACATTGTGCCTTCTAAGATCTTTTCGTATCAGTCATCTTTTTTAAAGGTGTGATTGAAATGGGAGGTTTGGGGACTCCAAAACTGGCTCTGCTTGTCCCTATCCAAGTCCAGATGCTTACGGAACATTGTCCTTCTCTTTACCTTCAGGTCTCTTGTTATCCAGGACTTTACCCTATTTGCAGAACAGATAACTATCTTAAGACATTAAAGAAGGGATTCCCTGATGCAAGTATTTATGGGTGGAATTTATCCTGCTAAAGACTAGCCAATATCACACCAGTATCTGTAGAGGTTTACTTTACCTGCTTGCAGTAAGAGGAAACTGCTTAGTAACAGCTAGGCACAAGTAGTGTGTCCCTTCTACAGGGGCTGGTGTAGACAGGATTTGCTCTTGGAAGAAGTGAGGTAATCTTATTGATTTTTCCGGTCCCTAACTAGAATGATCCACTCAGTTTTGGGAGGCTCTCTCTTTTCTGCCTTGTGGGTTTTCCTTACCTTTTCTGCCAGAATTAACACTATCAAAGAATAACTTAAAATACTGTTGTTAATATAACTCTAAAACTGATGCTAATGAATAAATCTAAGGCTATACTCCTTCACAGCTTTGATTTCTGAGCATTGATCCTCCTACTGTTTTTAGTTTCTGGACAGTGCCTGTTCTTGCAAATTAAAAGACTTTACTCTTACATGGATATCAATGCAATGAGCCTCACAAGCCAATTTGGAAGACAAATCTGTTCATTAACTCTTTAGTTTTTCAGCAATGGCAGTCTTAATTCCCTCTAATTGACTTGTAATTGAACAGGGGAAAGTTTTGCATAAATATTTGCACATAAGAAAAGTATTCTATTTAAACTATTATACATCTGAAATTGCTCTCATACTCTTTGTATTGGATCCTTCAACTTTTCATGTTTGAAACTTTCCCTTTGAAATGCTCCAACAACACTAATGATGATGACAAACAACACAAGACCTTGGGCTTCATAACTAATGAAGGCATCAGCCTACTTCTCTCCTGTTCACAATCTCAGTCTCCAAGCCTGATATTTTGAAACATTAACTCTATTTATTGGCTTCAGTCCTTAGTGTTCATAATTTTCTCCCTGTTCCTAGAAAACTTTGGTTTCTTGCTATAGATACCTTAAGTATATATTGGTTTAAATACATCCCTTAATACGTGTGACTTTTCCCTGAATTTGCCTGTCGTCATTTCTGCAAGGCAATGTCCATCTTCAAATCTGTTCATGCTGAGATGATCCCAATGCAGGTGAATTGTTTCTCCTTTTAGTCAAGGTTAATTTTTGTCCTTATACTCTGGCTCCCACTTCCAATACCGTTTCCTCTCCATCTCCAAGCCATTCCAGAATCAATTGTTTGCTTTTCTCTACATCTTCAAACTCCCTGGCCCTCTCTGCTGGTTCATCAGCTTTGTTTCCTTTTCTGTCTGTGTTGGACCCCTAAGCAGTAGTATTCCCCAAATTTTTCCTCTCACTGCTTTTCTCACCTTGCTCTTTCAGTCTTTCCAAGGGTTTGTATTTACTTTCAAGGCTTAAGTAACCCATATTCTTATTTGGTCACTCCCAAATCTAAATATAAAGTAATAATACTTCAATGGTATTATTTTAACATTTCTTCAGTAGCTATATTAACTAAGCTAAAAATGCTAAGAGATAAGCACACACAAGCCTATATATTACCCAAATCTTATTTTCTCCCTTCGAGCCCAACATTTTGCTAACTGAGGCACTCAGTAACACAATGTTTTAATTTTGCATTTGTTTTTGTATTCTCTAGTTTGAAAACCAATCACCTGTGAATGCTGGATTTCAGTATGACTTGAAGTAATATGTGGTATAAAATGCTTTTTGAGCTGTTTCTGAGCACAGCATGGAAGTTTGTTATTGACTTTTTGCTCACTATGATTGAGACAGCCCCTTCTAAATTATTAAAGGACAAGTGATTTCTTCAAGATATTATTTTAGGATTTTTCTTGACTTGGGGCTATTTTTTTTACCTTGTTCTTTTCACACAGTTAGTAAATAACTTGTTAGTTTCTAGTTTTCTTCCTTGTGGAATTGTCTTGAGGAATCTTATTAGTATTTTTGATTCAAGCATTAGAATATGAACAAATTAGTTTCATATCTTTGCACATATAGGAGAAAGGAATTTCACTTCTGCTACTAAATAAATAAGTATTTTCTAAGCACTGAATAAAGCGAACATATTTCTGATTTCCATAATGTTATCTAAGGCCTAACTTTATTATGATGCTAACAGTATCAAAACTATCTAGTTAATCTTTACATTAGGTGAAAATACTGAAATCAATGGAAGTAAATAGATACGAACTGACACACCTTAATTTTAGTGAAATTTGTAGGCCTCAATTCTGGCATATATTAGGGACATGGGTAGTAATTTAAGAGAGGAAGGTGTAAAATTCTCTACATGAGAGAATATGAATTGTTTAATTTTAAAAAGCCTACCAACTTGCCCAAAGTTAAATATTAAAATTTCTTCACTTATTACTCTTAAATTTGACAATTCTTTCAAGAAGGAATAATTAGTAAGTAATATGAAGTAGATGAGGTGTTGTGGAATATCTAGATTGTTTGCTTAATTTTCTCTAGGAGAAAGAATAGTTACTCAAAGTTCTATATAAAGATATGTAAGGAGTCAATCAATGTCAAGAATTTTACCACACAAAAACACTTTAATCAATAGAATATACATTATACTATATGCTTTTCAAAATACAAAGGATGGTAAGAATTAAAAAACTTAAGAGTACATGTTTTTGTCTTCTAAGTTTCTAGCAATGTTTAGTTTTAAAATGTAGCTTTTTTAACTTAAAAAACATTTACTGTTTATTTATTTTTGAGAGGAAAATAGAGCATGAGCAGAGGAGAGGCAGCGAGAGAGGAAGACACAGAATCTGAAGCAGGCTCCAGGCTCCCAGCAGTCAGCCCAGAACCAGAGGTGGGGCTCAAACTCACAAACCCCAAATTCATGACCTGATCTAGAGTCAGATGCTTAACTGACTGAGCCACCAGGTGCCCCATTTTTAAAGATTTTTCTAAGTTTATTTATTTGAGAGAGAAGAAGCACATGCTTGCACCAGCAGGGAAGGAGCAGAGAGAGAGAAGCAGGGAGAAAGAAAAGACCACTCAGGCTCCCTGCAATGAGCACACGGCTTAACACGGGGCTTTTGAACCCTGAGATTATGATCTGAATCAAATTCAAGACTCAGATGCTTTGGGCACCTGGATGGCTCTGTTGGGTCCAACTTTGGCTCAGGTCATGATCTCTGGGTTCATGGGCTTGAGTCCCGCATGGGGCTCTGTACTGACAGCTCAGAGCCTGGAGCCTGCTTGGGTTCTGTGTCTCCCTTTCTCTCTGCCCCTCCCCTGCCTGTGCTGTCTCACAGTCTCTCAGAAACAATATTAAATTATTTTATTTTAATTAATTAATTAATTTAGTTAGTTTTATTTTTGAGAGAGAGAGAGAGAGAGACAGACAGACAGACAGACAGCATGAGCAGGGGAGGGTCAGAGAGAGAAGGAGTCACAGGATCTGAAGACAGGCTCCAGGCTCTGGGCCAGCAGTCAGTCCAGAGTCTGACGTGGGGCTCGAACCCACGAACTGTGAGATCATGACCTGAGCTGAAGTCGGAAGCTTAACCAACTGAACCATCCAGGTGCCCCCAAATTATTCTTTTTTTAAGAAAAGAGCCAGATGTTTAACCGACTGAGCCAGCCATGTGCCCCCAAAATATCTTTTTAAATATTTTATTTATTTATACCTTTTAAGAGACAGAGACAGCGTGAGTAGGGGAGGGTCAGAGAGAGAGGAAGACACAGAATCTGAAGCAGGCTCCAGGCACAGAGCCTGACTCGGGGCTCGAACCCACAAACCGGGAGATAATAACCTGAGTTGAAGCCGGACCCTTAACCGACTGAGCCACCCAAGGCACCCCTTGATTATTTTTTTAACTTATTGTTTTCATGTATTATTCCTAGAATAAATAAACTAAATCATAAATTTAATTAAAACCATTAAACTTTGATTTGGGGGAAAGTGGGGAGTTTAAAAAGATGAAATAATTTTCACATGAAAACTGGTGCTGCTAGAGAAGACCACATTCGTTTCTCAACAAACAAAAGGACATTTTGCAGGACTTGAATATCAGGAACTCAGAGCTGGTAAATCGAGAGTTTGAATGAATGTTTGAAAGTGCACATTTTAAACCATAGTAATTTTCAAAATAAAAAAAATAATTATTTCTTAATTTATTGAAACAAAACAAAAATAAAGATTTTACAAGTAAAATCAGGCTATTGTTTCATAGCCTAGAAATAAATTATTTCAATTGATGGAGAAATCTAAAATCTCTGTAAAAATAGGAAATGACATATTCTGAATCCCACAGACTAAATGAGGAACCTGTTGTTGACATCAGGAGTTGCTCAGAAATTAAGCCACATTATTTGGTGCTTGACTATATCAGCATCAGTGGATTGTGGATCCTTGCATATCTATGGGGATGATGTCTCAGGAATTGGTTTCTAAAAGATCATATTTTTTGTTAAGATATAGGTTCTGATTCAGTAGCCATAATGTACACATAAGAATTTCTTAGGAAGTGGTTACACACACACACACACACACACACACACACACACGTGTGTGTGTGTGTGTGTGTGTATGTATAAATTTACCATGAAAAAAATTTACTATGAATTTAGGTTATAGGATTTGTATATATAGTTTAATTTTTAGTATAAGTTTATTTAGCAATGGACAAATGGGTTTGCTATGTTTTAGATGATTTACTAGCTATTAGAGATGGTAGAGTGTTGAGTAGACCATAAGAAGTTTTAATATAGAAGGACTTGGAACATTATATCTATAAATAGAACACAATAGATTTTGTTCAACTCTTTTTCATTATTGACTAAAACAATGCCTCTCACATAGTAGTACTCCATATATATTTGTTGGATGAATAGATATGATAAGTATCATAAGAGAACAAAAGTATTCCAAGTGTTCAAAGCATGGGTAGTAGTATATGATATTTTCAGAGTGCTTCATGAGTCACATTCCTGGATATTGCTCAATGCTGTGTGCAGTGGTGTTGGACATGAAACTTTGTGATGCATAGTAAGCAGATATGAGGTATTACATTTCTTTCTCTCTCCTTTCATTTGTTCATTCATGATTCGATAGTTTACTGAACATCTCTCAATGATAAGACCAGAACAAAGATATAAAAGAGATCTGCCATTAATGAGGTCACCATGTACTGGAGGAGACAGGAAAATAAGCACTTAAAATCATGATAAATGCTATGATAGGTTCTATGAAAGAGAAGGAGGAGAGAGAGAGAGAGAGTATATGCAATGTGTTGGGTTTGGTTCATCCAATTTTGTGTCCTGTCTTCAAAATTCAATTAGGATGAATAGGAATTAATCTGTTTAAATTTATCTCTCAGAGTAACATTAACCCTGAGTTTTGTTCCAACTCCCCTCTTACCTTCTTAAATTACGTTGTTAGCATAACCATTATACACTTCATGTTGAATGGATACAATTGTTCACAGTACACTTCCCATTTTGATTTCTCCTTGGCTGCAACATAATTAAGACTCCATTCCATCTTCTCCTGTAATTTCTTCACCTTATTATGTGTCTGTCCTAATAACAAATATGGAACCTGTCTTGCTAATAGACTCTATATATCTTTGTAAGTCACATTATAAATGCATGTTTGGATTTTCACTTTGATACACGGTGGGAAATTGATTCAATTTTCATTTTGCTTGGCATTTCTTTCATTTGTTCCCTTTTCACTTATGAGGCCCACCTTAGTGTTTGCTAATTCAAAAGTTGTGGCAAACTCCCATACTGACCCCATAGGCCCAACCAAGCAGTTTTTCACAATCTTCAACATCTATTCTCCCTGCACCATTATTTAAAAAAATTACTTGACATTTCTCAAACTAGCATAAAGGGCTATACTATATGTTGAGCTTTGAGAATAATCTAAGAGGATGAACTACATAGGGATTCCAAACACGCCATGTAGAGTCATACTGCTTGTGGTCATATTACATCTGCTATTTGCTCTCTGTAAATTAAGTCCTTTGACCTCTGTGGGCCTCACATTCCTCATCTGGGAGATAGTGATGATGATAATACACGATAAAGTTCATGCAAAGGTTACGTGTGTTAATATCTGTAAAATGCTTAGAATGACATTTACTAATATTTGTTACTTATCCACATGTTCTAACCAGATCGCTACACTCTGCAGAAATTATGGATGCTACTGACAAAAATGATGACTTATATTCAGAGGTAGATTTATACAAATATAATAAAGATTAATCTTTAGGATCTCTCACTTGGACAAGTCCCTTACTGGTCATGCATCTTTGATAAAACCTCCAAAAGTAGTGTGGTAACAGCAATCAATTGAGACCATTGTCTCTCCCTTATGACTTCCCTAGTATAATGACTGTGGATTGGCCACAGACATTATTGGGATATAGTTAAGGGAAAGTTGAGTTGGTAATGTATGTACATTGGGTTTTGCAGGCTCTAGTTGATTAGTTTATGACACCTTTGATTAATAGCTAAATAGTTAGCTCTGTCAGTTATGAAGAGCTTTTAGGAATACTTCTACTGTCCATGATGCAAACCCACCATGGCATCCTAACAGTGCTATGGGATTGTAATCAAATGTGAACTTATCCTATGAATCGTAACACCAAAAATATGTGCAGTAGAGGAGATAGAATATGAAATGTGTGAAGCCAGAAGCAAGTTTGTAGAAAACTTTCTATCATACAACATATAAAATTGTGTGTCTGGGGGGAAATTTTGTGTCTAATCAGTATCTTGTTAAAACCATCAATATTAAAATATATTTCAATAATCTTTCTAACCTTTACAGAAAAATTACAATATAAATTTCATGGGAAAGGACAATTAAAGAGTATGCATCCACATGTAGAAGAACATTTGTGTTAAGAAATTCATGTTCTTATTTTTAGATTTTGTGATGTGGATAATTTTCAGCATTTTAACTTTGTAGTTCTTTGTGTTTATTTTCATTTTTTAAATAAATGAACAAAGTACATTTATTTTGAATTTATATTATTATTCTTTTATTTTTCAGTAGAGTCCTCCAAGTTATAAAACTTAGTACTCACAAAATCTGAGTCCACCTCAGCGAACATATAATGGCTGTTTTATGTGCCAGGTGTTTTTTTTTCCTCTTCAGTTTTGGCATACAGTTTAACCTACAGCACTGTATAAGTTTACAGTCTACTGTATAGTGATTTCACTTACATATATTGCAAATTTGCTTAGCATCCATCATCTCATATAGATACAAAAAAGTTTTATTCACGGTAAACTTTTAGGATCTACTCTTTCAGCAACTTTCAGTATATCATATACCAATGTTAACTACAATCATCAGCTTGTAAATTTCATATTTATCTCTTATAACTAAAGTTTGTGTCTCTTGACCATCTTCACCCAGTTCCTGTACCCTCGATGCACCATCTCTGGCAACCACAAATCTAATCTTTTTCTTCGAGTTTGTTTTAGGTTCCACATAAGTGAAATCACACACTATTTGTCTTACTCTGTCTGACTTATTTCCCTTAGCATAATGCCCACAACGTCCATCTGTATTGTTGTACACAGCAAAATATGCTTGTTTTATGGCTGAATAATATTCCATTATATGAAACACAACTTCTCTATTCAGTCATGGATGGACATTCAGGTTGTTTGTGATTCTTGCCTATTGTAAACTGTGTTGCAATGAATGAGGGGGTGCAGGTAACTCTTAGACATAGTGTCTTAACACTGAGAATTTTACCCCCTGGTTCTCTTCTCCTTCTCTGCCAGCTACCCTTCAATCTGTCTCTTTTTCTTTCCACTAGTATAACAATAGATTTCCAGACTTCTATGAGGCATTTATTTCCCTCTTACATTTTTCTTCAAAGTGTCTGATACTTTGAGAAATTATCCATAATTTTATCATTTAACTTAAATCTCTGATCCTTTTTTCAATTGAAAATATAGTTGACACACAATGTTACATTAGTTACAGGTTTACAACATAGTGATCAAATAACTATATGTTATGCTATGTTCATCATAAGTATAGCTACCTGTCGGGTCCCACCCCGGCCAGCAGGGTGGAAAATCCTTGTGGGTTCTTGATCCTGAGAGAGAGAGAGAGAAAGGGCAGGAAGGGGGAGCACAGAGAGTAAGGACACAACACGGTATCTGATCAAGCCTCTTCTTTATTGAGAAAACACCCTATCTTATAAAGGTTTCAAGGTGGGAAAACAAGGCAGCTGACCTAGGTCGGTTGCTAGGAAACAGGGTTAAGGGATTAAGGCTGGAGTAAAAGAGGAACCAGACTAAAGTGTTTTAGCACAGCGCCTGAGGGGCTGATGCTACCCTGCCTGCAGGCAGTTAATCTTTGATCTGCTGGCTTCTCCTGACAGGGAGTGGCACTCCCCTGCCTATTTGCAACTCCCCTCAGGGAGTGACATATCCGGCTAGCAAATGGCCAAGCAGCTGAATCTTTGCCACTTCCCACAGCTACCATGTGTCACCATATGATGCCATAATACCATTGACTATATTACCAGTGCTGCACCTTTTATCCCCATGATTTATTAACCCATAACTCGAAGTCTGTATCTCCCACTCCTGTTTACCCACTTTGTATATTGCCCTATCCTCCCTCCTCTATGGAAACCATTAATTTGTTGCTTCTTTTATTCATTTTGTTCTAGATTCCACATATATGTGAAGTCATATGAATTTTGACTTATTTGACTTAGCATAATACTCTCTCTCCATTCATGTTATAAAAAATGACAAAATCTCGTTCATTTCTATGAGCACTATTCCTGTGTATGTGTGTGTGTGTGTGTGTGTAATATGCACACACGTGCGCACAACACACATACCCTACGTCGTCTTTATCCATCTGTAAAATGGACATTTGAGTGGTTTCCATATCTTAGCTATTGTTAATAATGCAGTAAACATAGGGGTGAATATTTCTTCTTAAAATACTGATTTAATTTTCTTTGAGTAGTGGAATTACTAGATTATAGAGTATTTCTATCTTTAATTTTTGAGGAAACCCCATACTGTTTCCCCAGTAATTGTATCAATTGATATTTCCAACAGTGGATGAGGGTTCTTTATTCTCCATATCCTTGCCTACACTTGTTACGTTCTCTCTTTGACTCCAGCTATTTTGACAGCTGTAAGTAATAACATTGTTTTTTTGATATGCATTCTCTGATGATTTGTGATTTTGAGTCTCTTTTCATGTGTTTTTTGGCTATTTGTATGTCTTATTTGGAAAAATATATATTCAGGTCTTCTCCCCATTTTTAACTAGATGATTATTATGTTTTTTAAGTGTTCAGTTGTATGAGTTCTTTCTGTAGTTTTGATATTAACCCCTTATCAAATATATCATTTCCAAATATTTTCTCCCATTCAATATGTTGCCTTATTGTTTCATTGATAGTTTCTTTCTCTGACCTTTTTATTGTGGTGTTGTCCCAGTAACTTTTACTTTCCTTTTGCTTGCCTCAGGAGACATACCTAGAAAAATGTTACTAGGGCTGATGTCCAAGAGATTACTGCCTACGTTTTTTCCTAGAAGTTTTATGGTTTCATGTCTCACATATAGGTCTTTAATCCATTTTGAGTTTATTTTCTTGGATGCTGCAAGAAATAGGTCCAGTTTTGTTCTTTTGTATGTATTTGTACAGTTTTAATCAGCACCATTTATTGAGGAGACTAACTTTTCAACACTGCATATTCTTGCCTCCTTTGTCATAGATTGACCATATAAACGTAGGTTCCTTTCTGGGCCTTCTAGACTGTTCCTTTGATCTATGTGTCTGTTTTTCTGTCAGTCTTATGTTATTTTGATTACTACAGCTTTGTAGTGTAAGAAATTGGAATTATGAAATCTCTAGCTTTGTTCTTGTTTCTCATGATTGCTTTGGTTATTAAGGGTCTTTTGCAGTTCCATACAAGTTTTAGGATTATTTATTCTAGTTCTGTGAACAATACCACTGGCATTTTGATAGAAGCTGATTGAATCCATTGATAGTTTTATGCAGTATGGACATTTAATAATGTTAATTTACCCAATCAATGAGTATGGAGTACCTTTCCATTTATTTGCATTATCCTCAATTTTTTTCTTCAATGTTTTATGACTTTCAGAGTTCAGGTCTTTCACCTTTTGGCTAAGTTTATTCCTAGGTATTTTATTTTTTTGTGTGTAAATATAAATGGAATTGTTTTCTTAATTTCTCTTTCTGTTACTTTATAATTAGTACACATAGAAACACAGCCAATTTCTATAAATCAATTTTTTTTCTTCAATTTTACTGAATTTATTTATTCTAAGTTTTTTGGTGGAGTCATTAGGGTTTTTCCATATATAGTATTATATCATCTGCAAATAGTGATAGTTTTACTTTTTCCTTACTAATTGGATACATTTTATTTTTCTTGTCTGATTGCTGTGGTTAGGATTTCCAGTACTATGTTGAATAAAAGTGTGAAGAGTGGACATCTTTTTTTTTTTTTTCCTGATCTTAAAGGAAAAGCTATCAATTTTTTACATTGAGTTTGATGTTACCTGTGGGTTTTCATATATGGGCTTTATTATGTCAAGGTATGTTCTCTCTAAACTTATTTCATTGAGAGTTTTTATCATGAACAGATGCTGGATTTCGTTAAATGCTTTTTCTGCATTGATTGTGATGTTCATATGGTTTTTATCTTTTGTTGATGTGGTGTTTTGATTGATTTGCAAGTAATACATACTTGCCTCCCTGATATAAACCCCATTTGATCATGGTGAATGATCCTTTTACTATATTGCTGAGTGCAGTTTGCTAATATTTTATTGAGGATTTTTACATCTGTGTTCATCAGAGATATTGGCCTGTAGTTTTCATTTGCTGTAGTGCCTCTGTTAGTTTTGGTATCTGGGTAATGCTGGACCAACAGAATGTATTTGGAAACCTCCCTTCCTCTTCTGTTTTTTGTTTTGTTTTGTTTTGATTGTTTGTTTTGGTTTGTGAAGAATACATTAGCATTTCTTTAAGTGTTTGATAGCATTCACCTATCTGTTCCTAGACTTTTATTTGCTGAGAGGTTTTGAATAATCTATTCATTTTATTACTGGTAGTTTGTTCAGTTTGTTTATTTCTTCCTAATTATAGTTGAATATTGTATATTTCTTAAAATTCATTCCTTCTGAGTTGTCCAATTGGTCAGCCTGTAATTTTTTAGTTTTTTATAATTTTTTGTATTTTCATGTTATTTGTTGTTACTTCTTTTTTTTTCTGATTTTTAACATATTTGTGTCCTCCTTTTTTCCTCATGAGTCTAGCTAATGGTTTATTAGTTTTATTTATTTTTTCAAAGAACCAGATCTTGATTTCATTGATCTTTTCTATTCTTATTTCATTTGTTTCTTCTCTCATCTTTATTATTTTCTTTTTTCTGCTAAACTTGGGCTTTGTTCTTTTTTTTCTCAGTTCCTTTAAGTGTAAGGTAATATTGTTTACTCAATATTTTTGTTTCTTGAGGTAGGCCTGTATTAGTGTGAACTTACCTCTTAGAACTTCTTTTCCTGTACCCCAAAGATGTCATTTGTCTCTGTATACATTTTATTTCCATTTTTATATCTTGGTTGATCCTTTGGCTCTTTTATTTCCCCTAATGACTCATGTTTGTGAGTTTTTCTTTTCCCATTTTTTTTTCTGTGATTGTTTCTAGTTTAATACTGTTATGGTCAGAGAAGATTCACAAGGGGCGCCTGGGTGGCTCAGTAGGTTAAGAGTCTGGCTTCAGCTCAGGTCATGATCTCACGGTTCATGGGTTCGAGCCCCACATCAGGCTCTGTGCTGACCGCTAGCTCAGAGCCCAGAGCCGACTTCAGATTCTATATCTCCCTCTCTCTCTCTGACCCTCTGCTGCTCGCATTGTCTCTGTCTCTCAAAAATAAATAAAAAACATTAAAAAAAGAAAAAAAGAAAAGATTCATGATATGATTTTACTATTCTTAAATTTATTGAGACTTGTCTCCTGGCATAACATGTGCTGTCTTGGAGGATGTTCCATATGAACATGAAAATAATGTGTATTCTATTATTTTTGAATGGAATGTTTTGTACATATCTGTTAAGTCCATATAGTCTAATGTGTCTATAAAAAACGTTTAATAGTCTATAAAGACACTATTTCCTTATTGAGTTTTTGCCTGGATGATTTATGAATGATGCAAAGGTGTGTTTAAGTTCCCTGGTATTACTGTATTACTGTCAATTTCTCTTTATGTCCATTAATATTTCCTTTATATATTTAAGTGATTTGTGTTAGGAGTAGAGATATTTATATTTTTTTGTTGTTGTTGGGTTGACTCCTTTGTCATTATCATTTTAGAAAAATGTTTTTTTAAATTTTATTTTAGAGAGAGAAAGCATGTGGGGGAACAGCAGAGAGAGGGAGACAAAGGATCCAAAGTGGTCTCTGTGCTGACAGTGGAGAACCCAATGCAATGCTTGAACTCACAAACCATGAAATCATGGACTGAGCCAAAGTCGAATGATTACTGGATCATATGGTAATCAATTTTTAACTTTTTGAGAAACCTCCATATTATCTTTCACAGTGGCTGCATCAGTATGTGTTCTCACCAGTGGTGCCTGAAATTTGCTTTTTCTCCACATCCTTGCTAACCCTTGTTATTTCTTGATTTTTGATTCTAGCCATTCAGACAAGTGTGAGGTGATATCTCATTGTAGTTTGGTTTCCATATCCCTGATGATGAGTGATGTTGAGCATCTTTCCATGTCTGTTGGCTATCTGTATCTCTGCTTTGGGGAGATGTCAGTTCATGTCTTCTGCTCATTTTTAAATAGGAATATTTGTTTTTGTTTTATTGTTTTTGGTGCCCAGCTGTATAGGTTTATTACATATTTTGGATATTAACCTTTTATCAGATATGTTATCTGCAAATATCTTCTCCCATTCAGTAGGTTGACTTTTAACTCTGATGATTGTTTCCTTTGCTGTGCAGAGACTTTGCATTTTGATGTAGTCCCAGTAGTTTATTTTTGCTTCTTTTCCCCTTGCCTCAGGAAACCTATCTAGAAAAAATATTCTCGCCAATGTCAGAAAAACTACTGCCAGTGTTCTCCTCTAGGTCTTCAGTGGTTTCGGGCTTCACATTTAGGCCCTTAAACCATTTTGCATTTATTTTTGTGTGTGGTGTGAGAAAGTGATCCAGTTTCAATCTTTTGCACGCAGCTGTCCAGTTTTCTCAACACCATTTGTTGAAGAGATGGTCTTTTTCCCGTCTCTGGTACCTCTAGCTCTGTTCTTCTTACTCAAGATTGCTTTAGTCATTTAGGGTCTTTTGTGGTTCTATACAAATGTTAGTATTGCTTGTTCTTGTTCTGTGAAAATACTGTTGGTATTTTTATAGGGATTGCATTAAATCTAGATTGCTTTAGATAGTATTAACATTTTAATAATATTTGTTCTTTTACTCTATGAGCATAAAATATATTTCCATTTCTTTGTATTCTTCAGATTCTTTCCTCAAAGATTGATTTTCAGAGCACAGATCTTTCATCTCCTTGTTTAAGTATTTTCCTTGGTATTTTTTTATTTTGAGTGCAATTGTAAGTGAGATTCCTTTCTTAATTTCTTTTCTACTTTATTACTAATGCACAGAAATGCAACAACTTCTGGATATTGGTTTTGTATCCTGTGATCTTACTGAATTCATTCATCAGTTCTAGTAGTTTTTTGGTGAAGTCTTTCAGGTTTTTTATAGATAGCATTATACGATCTGCAAAGAGTTTTACCTTTTCTTACTAATTTCAATGCTTTCATTTGTTTTTATTTTCTGATTTCTGTAGCTAGGACTTCAAGCACTGTGTTGAATAAAAGTGTTGAGAGTAGACATTCTTATGTTTCTGACCTTAGGGAGAATGCTCTGTTTTTCATCATCAAGGGTGATGTTAGCTGTGAGTTTGTCATATATGGTCCCTATTATATTATATTCCCTCTATACCTACCTTTTTGAGGAATTTTCTCATGAATGTCTGTTGTAACTAATCAAATGCTTTTTCTGTATGTATTGAAATAATCATAGGATTTAAAATCTTTTCTTTTTTTGATATGATGTACCACATTGGTTGATTTGTGAATATTGAACCATTCTTACATCCCAGGAATAAATTCCACTTAATTGTGGTGAATGATTTTTTTAGCATGTTGTTGGACTTGGGTTGCTAATATTTAGTTGAGGAGTTTTGCACCTATGTTTGTCAAAGATATAGGCCTGTAGTTCTCCTCTTTTGTAGTGTGTTTATCTAGTTTTGGTATCAGGGTAATGCTGCCTCATAGAATAAAATTGGAAGTTTTCCTTTCTATTATTTGGAATAATTTGAGAATAATAAGTATTAACTCCTTTTTAAATGTTTGGTAAAACTCACATGTGAAGCCATTTGGCCCTGGATTTTTGTATGATGGGAGTTTTTAAATGACTGATTCACTTTTATTGCTGGTACTTGGTCTTTTCAAATTTTCTATTTCTTTCTCATTCAGTTTTGGGAGATTATATGTTTCTAAGTTGTCCAAACTGTTGACATATCATTTTTATTTAAAAAATTTTTTAAATGTTGTTTATTTTTGAGAAACAGAGAGACAGAGTGTGAGTAGGGAAAGGGCAGAGAGAGAAGGAAACACAGACTCCAAAGCAGGCTCCAGGCTCTGAGCTGTCAGCATGGAGCCTGATGTGGGGTTCAAATTCACCAACCACAAGATCATGATCTGAGCTGAAGTCGGCCACTTAACTGATGGAGCCACCCAGGCACCTTTGGCATATCATTTTTAATGATATTCTCTTAAAATATTTTGTGGTGTCCATTGTTTTTCCTCTTTCACTTCTGATTTTATGTGATTCCCTCCCCACCTTCTCTCTCTTTCTCTTATGAGTCTTGCTAAAGTTTTATCAATTTAGTTGATATTTTTAAAGGCTACTTTCTGGTTTCATTGATCTATTGTGTTTTTAGTCTTCTATTTCACTATTTCTGTGCTAATATTTACTATTTATTTTTATCTATGGTTTCGGGTTTTATTCCCCTTTATCTAGCTCCTTTAGGTATAGTGTTATGTTATTTATTTTGGTTTTTTTTCTTGCTTATTGGGGTAGGGCTGTATTACTATAAACTTCCTTCTTAGAGCCCCTTTTTCTATATCCCAAAGATTTTGGACCATGGTGTTTTCATTTTCATCTGTCTTCATATAATTGTTTATTTCCTCTTTGAGTTTTTGGTTGACTATTCATTATTTAATAGCATCTTATTTAACCTCTTTGTATTTGTGTTCCTTCAAGATTTTTTTCTTGTCATTGATTTCTAATTTTGTAGCATTCTGTTTAGACATGTTGTATGATAGACTTCAATCTTTTTGAGTTTGTTGAGACTTTTTATTTGTAGCCTAATATTTATTCTGGAGAGTGTTCCATGTGCACTTGAAAAAGATGCATATTTTGCTGTTTAGGATAGAATGTTCTGAGTATATCTGTTAAATCCATCTGTCCAATGGTGTTATTAAAAGCTTGTTGCTTATTTGATTTTCTGTTTAGATGATCTGTCCATTGATTTAAGTGGAGTGTTAAAGTCCCCATACTGTTATTTTATTGCTATTGATTACTTCCTTTATGTTTGCTATTAGCTGTTTTTGGGTGCTTTCAAGTTGAGTGCATAAATATTTACAATTGTTATACCTTCTTGTTGTATTGTTCCCTTTTATTATTTATAGCATTTGTTTTAAATACTACTTTGTACTATATAAGTATTGCTAGCCCTTCTTTCTTTTCACACCCATTTGCAGGATAAATGTTTCTGTATCTCTTCTCTTTCAATCTTCATGTGTTCAGTACGAAGTGAGTCAGCATATCGATGGATCTTGTTTTTTGTGTGTGTTTTGTATTCTGTGTGTGTGTGTGTGTGTGTGTGTGTGTGTGTGTGTGTGTGTTTATCCATTCTGTTACCCTATGTTTTTTTGTTGGAGTGTTTAGTCCATTTACAGTCATGTAATGAATGATTAATAGGTATGTATTTATTGCCATTTTGTTACATGTTTTATGTTTGTATTTGTAGTTCTCTGTTCCTTTCTTCCCTTGCTCTCGTCTATCAAAACAAGTTGGCTTATTTAGTGATATGCTTGGATTCTTTTCTTATTATTTTTTGCATATGTATTATTGGTTTTTAAATTTTGATTTATGGTTACCTTTGGTGTGTATATAACATCCTTTGTAAAGGAATCTATATTTGATTGATGAATTCTTAAGTTTGAATCTATTCTTTATTCCTTTCTCCTCCATATTTTAGGTATATGGTGTCATACTTAAATCCTTTTATTTTGTGAGTCCCTTGACTGACTTTTTAAAATATGCTTATTTTTACTGTATTTTTTTGCTTCTACTTTTCTTGCCCAGATTTGAGAAATATTCAGTTATTATTTCTTCAAATAAATTTTATGCCTCATTTTCTCTCTGTTCCTTCTGGGATCCATATCATAGAAATGTTATGATGTCTGATGATGTTGCTGAGTTCTCTAAGTCTGTTTTCATTGTATATAACTTTTTTTTTTTTTTATCATACCTGCTCATCTTGATTACTTTCCACTACTCTGTACTCCAGGTCACTGCTTCATTCTTATGCTTCTTCTACTCTACTATTTATTCCATCAAGTAAGTTTTTAATTTCTTTTACTGTGTTTTTCATCTCTGATTGGCTCTTTTTTTCTCTTTGTTAAGCATCTCACTGATGTCCTTCCTCCTTCTCAGATCCAGTGAGTGTATTCATAATCATTATGTCAAATTCTCTATATAGCATATTACTTATATTCCATTTTGCTTAGGTCTCTTGCTATGATTTTGTCCTGTTCTGTTTATTTGGGATATATTCCTCTGTTTTCCTCATTTTGTCAAACTCTGTGCTTGTTTCTCTGTGTTAGGAAAGTCAGCTTTGTCTCCTGCTCTTGAAAGTAGTGGCCTTATGAAGAGGTCCTCTTATGCCTTGTAGTGTAGTGTCCCTTTAGTATTAGAAATGATCATTTCATAGGTGTCTCCTATTTGTGTTACATGCATTCTGCTGTTGTGGCTGAACTGCTTTGTCATTTAGTCCAGTCATCTTCAGTGGCTCTCTTTGCTTATTATGGACAGTGTTTGGTCCTTGTGGTATTAATGGGCTAGTCTGGGGCCAGCTTGGGCCTGAGTTGAGTCAGCAAATGCATTTGCTATAGATGTAGTAGCACCAAACTTTAGGGCGCTTTCCCTATTTTGTCTCTCAAGAAGAGACATGGGATGAGGTGAGCTTAGGGTCTTCCTGCTCGTCCATCTTCCCAGACACTTCCCTGTGATTGCTGTCTGACTATTGTGTTACACTTGTCTTTCTTTCTCTTTATTTTTAATGTATTTATTCAAGATTTTGGATTAGTTGTTACAATAAGGTTCATAAATCACATCCTAAGTATACCTAAGTATACAGCAGTCTATACTACATTTATGGTCACTTATGTCAAACAGATTTTATAAGAATTTCTTTTTTACCCTCCCCCATGTTTTATGTATATACTATCATATTTTACATCTTTGTATTCATAATTCTGTTACTTTTAATTGTGGCCTTTCCCCCCTTAAATGTTGGAAATTTATTTTTTTTTAATTTTTAACATTTATTCATTTTTGAGAGACAGGCAGCACAGGGCCTGAAGCAGGGCTTGAACTCACAAACCGTGAGATCATGACCTGAGCCAAAGTCAGACGCTTAACTGACTGAGCCACCCAGGTGCCCCTGCACATTTCTTATAAAACTGGTTCAGTAGTGATGAAGTCCTTTAACTTTTGTTTGTCTGGAAAACTTTTTACCTCCCATATTGTGAATGATAACCTTGCCAGGTAGAGTATTTTGGGTTTTAGTTTTTTCGTTCCTTTCAGCTCTTTGAATATATCATGCCACTCATTTGTGGCCTGCAAAATTTCTCCTCAGAAATCATTGGATAGTCATATGGGGTTTCCCTTGTACCTAACTTTTTGCTTCTCTCTTGATGCTTTTAAAATTATCTCTTTAACCTTTAACATTTTAATTATTTTGCATCATCTTGGATCTTCTTGGGTCCACCTTATTTGGAATTCTCTGTGCTTACTGAATCTGAATATCTGTTTTCTTCCTCAGGTTAGGAAATTTTCAGCTATTATTTTATCAAATAAATTTTCTGCTTCTTTCTCTGTCTCTTCTCTTTTTCAGGTTCCTATAATGTGAGTGTTCTATTCACTTGATGGTTTTTCATTCACTTGATGGGGTTTTTTTTCTTTTTTACCTTTCAGCTTGGGTGCCATCGTTACCCTGTTTCCACATCACTGAGTTACTATCCTGTATCTGCTAATCTACTGTTGATGCCTTCTAGTGTGTTTTTCACTTCCTTTATTGTTATCTTCAACTCTGATTGGCTTCTTTTTCCCCCCCTTTGGTATTTTCTGCCTCTTTGTTGAAAGTCTTACTGAGTTCTTCCACTCTTTTCTCTAGTCCAGTGAGCATATTTACAATCATTAATTTAAACTCTGTATCAAGCATATTGTTATATCTATTTCATTTAGTTCTTTTAGATTTCATCCTGGTTTTTTATTTGAAGCATATTCCTCTGTCTCTCCAATTTGCTTGATTTTGTTTTAGGTGGAATACCTACATCTCCTAAATTTGAACAAATAGTCCTGTATATAGTCATCTCCTTTGTAGACTGTATGTGCCTCGTGACTTTGGCCAGCTGGCTAGAGCTGTGGCTATTGTTGTCTGGGTGTTCCAGGGCACTCTGTGATAGGCTGCCCTGGTGGGAAGGGTGGAGCTAATGTATGAGACAGGATGGTCCCAGGGCTTGCCACATGATGGGGATCCTGGCAGGATAATTAAAGCTGAGGTAGGTACAAGCTAGGGTGTGCTGGGGTTCTCCACACAGAAACTTCCATGATGGGGTGGTTGGGGCTAAGGCAGAATGCAGGCCAAGGAGTCCCAGGGTGCTCTGTGCAGGGGGCACCCTGATGGTACAACTGTAGCTGAAGTGGCCAAGGTCTGGGTTGGTCCCAGGAATCTCTACACAGACAGAACCCCAGAAGAATAGCTCAAGTTAAAGTGGGTGCAAACTACAGCCCCTTGGGGCGCTCTACCTAGCACACACCCTGGTAGGACAACTGGAGCTGAAGCTGGTGCAGCCAGAATGTCGCAGGGTGTTCAGTGAAGGGGATGCCCTGGCTGAGTGACTAGAGCTGAAGCAGGCACAGGGCCGGAGTTCCTGTGATGCTCCACCCAGGGGAATCCTGGTGGAGCAACTAGAGCTAAAGCAGGTATAAGCTAGGAGGTTCTGGAGCCCTCCCCTTTGAGGGTGCCCTAACATGCCATTGGGAGCCAAAATGATGTGGGCTTAGAATGTTCTGGGGGTGGTCTTCACCTGATCGCCGTGCCACAGTGGCTAGCACTGTAATGAGCATTGACCAATGGTATCACAGTGTGCATTAGCCTGGGATTCCTTCCTTGGTGGGATGGCAGGGGCCTGATGTTCACTGAGGCAGTAGGCCAATTAGGGTGTCTGGATCCTACGACCATCCATGCTATCAAGGTAAAGGGAGAATGTAACCCATGATGCTTGCCAGCCCATCTGATCCAGAGAGTGTTCCAGCAGGAACCCTACCATTTGGCAGGGTCTGGGGCTAGATCGTCTATAGTCTAGTTATTCTTGTAAATGGTGGGTTTTTATTTCTGACCCCAGGGTGTTCAGGGCTGGTATGGGCTAGGGGCCCATGGCCCACTGAAGTGGCTTGCCAGGGGTGACACCTGGACCTATTTCCTTGTGTACTATCATGGTGAATGAGGAACAGAAACCATAGTGCTTGCCAGCCCTTCTGATCTGGAGAGAGTCCCAGCAACTCCCCTGCCTTTTGTGGCATTCTAGGACTGGATCTTTTATATGCTAGTTGTTGTTTTACACAAAGGCTTTTTTTTTTTTCCTTTCTGTGCTCTAGCGCAGACAAATCTGCTTATGGTATTTCAGTACTATCTCTCCCCACCGCTTTTCACCACATCAATAACCCCTTTGTTGCTGTGTTTCTGTCCTCTCATTCTCTATGTGGTCTCTCTATCTTTTGTTGTGCAGAAGATGTTGTCAGCCTTCATTCTCCTTCAGGAGGAATTACTCCATAAATAGGTATATATTTGGTGTGTTGGTGAAAGAAGTGAGTTCAGAGCCTTCCTGTATTGCTATCTTGGACTAGAGCAACTGTTTTAAGCACAACACTGCCCAAGCAATCAACGATATCTTACTTTCATTGATTATAAACCTTCACAATGCATTAAATGCACATGGGGAACTTTAAAAAATTCCAACCCCCAGACAATATTCCAGACTTACTAAATCAGAATTTCTGGTGGTAGGACCCAGATATCAGTATATTATAAGGGTGAATCCAATGTGTAGGTGGATTTAAGAATTGGTTGAAGAATCTCTTTTTGATTTGGAGTAAAAATAAGGACTGGTTCCCTGAGAGGGAAGAAAGCACCAAGAAATTTAAAAATGTGCAAAGTACAGAATCTACAGATTTCCAAAAAGGGAACTCTGTTTTGTAACAGTGAATTGAATAAAGGTAGAAATGTGAACTCTGAACCTGTTACTCCACTAGTGGTGGGAGCTCCGAGAAGCTATTCTGTGCAATCTCAATATGTTTATTTCTAATAGGAGTTAAATATATACACCCTGTAATTTGTTATAAAGATAGACATAACAAATGTAAGGTGACTATTAAATTGACAGTTTATATGATACTGTTAATTATAAAGGCTTATCTCAGTGGTTGCTTCAAGGCCACTTAATACTCATTAGTGGTGGAATTCTCTAAGGGACAGGTCTCTTGCCTTGTCCACTGCTAGAATCGTAGCCCTTCAAAAGTGGCCTTATACAGACTATCACTTAGAAATATTAACTGGGTGGGTGCCTGGATGGCACATCCGACTCTTGATTTGGGCTCACATCATGACTTTAGGGTCAAGGTCAAGCCTTACATCAGGCTCTGTGCTAAGCATGGAGCTTGCTTGAGATCCCCTCTTTCCTTCTGGCTCTCTCCCCTACTCATGCACACAATCTCTCAAATAAAAAAATTTAAATGGGTGAATAAATAAAAGTGTCATATAGCTTAATTTCATTGGTATATAACAGAAGGATGACAGCAGGTTGTATGTTTCTTTTATGCTCTTTTATAATCTCTTTTCCTCTTGATAACAAAATAATAATAATAATGATAATAATAATATCCTTCTATGAGTCAGGTACTGTTCTAAGAACTTTACAAGATTAGTACTTGCAATCCTATGAATTAGGTATTTCGTTATTTTGCAGATGAGAGAGGTGAAAATTAGAGAGGTTAAGTCATTTATTCATTTTTTATAGATAGAGAGCTCTTGCTCTGGGATTTGGGTGTAAGAGAATAGACCTGAGAATAAATATTATCACTTCACCTGTGCAAAGTAGCCATTGCCATTTTTGTGAACTACTGGAAGTCCTTGAATCAATTGTTAATCTCTTAAAGTTCCAAATAATTTTCATCCTCTAGGTTTCTTGAGAACTAGTCATAACTGAGGGGGAAATTATGTAAAGAGATAACAATTATTTTATTTGCCTGAAAAATACTTTTTACTTTATGATATTATTAATTTTTATTTGGCTTGGACAAAAACACATGGACCCAAATCAATAAAGCTATTATTTCTGTTCTATTTGGATATTCTACTGCTGGAAGCAATGATATATTTAGACTTTTCCTTTTTAATATTATGTCACAGTTCATTAAAAATTTAACAGTCATATTTAAGAGTCTTTACATTGGGATATTAGGTTTTACTTATTAAAAAATGCTCATTACTTGTAGGATTTCACTAAATAAGAGCTCATAGAGTTTGATTTTTCTCCTAAAAAGTAGAGATGGAAAGATGTAGGAGATGGATTAGGCAATTTGATTTTCCTTAAAACTCTTTAGAAGATAGAAATCATATCAAGATAAAATTTCTCTGGACAACACAGAACTCAAGGAAACCAGATATATTTCTAACATTTAATTTATAATGAGAAAAATATCCTCCAAGTCTGAAGTTACTTTCAGATGGATAAGTAAAAGGGTTGATTGCCTTTTAAATTATAGGGTTTTTCCCCCCATTACTGTATTTATAATAATTTTTAACTGAGTTGTAAGTCAATCTCAGCTTTATTAGTTTTGGGTTGTATGGAGATAGGCAAATAAAAAGATTATAGAATTGCAAAAAATGTTTTCATGTATCTCAGCAAAACACAATGGGAATTCCAGGAAATGTCAAGGAAATTGCTGCCATTCCGAATAGTATAAATATGTTAGTCCAAGATGGATGGAACATGGTTTTGATGATGAGCCACTGGCCTATGTGAGATTTGGAGAAATAAAGTGGCCAATCTCTCTCATTCCAACAGCAGATGTTTCTCTGCTAATATTGAAACAAACATTTCCCTTGGAAATATTTGTCAGAATAACATGTCTGTAACTGAAATGAACATTGAGGATATTAGAATGTGTCAATTAATAAACACTCATTTGCGGAAAAAAAGATTTAAGAATAAAGACTTTGAAACATTTAAATGTATAAATCTAAACTGTAAATCCCAGTTAACAATATATATCATGAAATGTGTAGAGTAGAGCACATTATATGCAGGCAACTGCTTTTATGTGATATTTATCCTGAAATACTAAATATATCTGTTTATGGTTTCTATTTGTGCACTTTGCCAAGCAATATGGCTAATATTTTAATTTGCATAATTTTCATTTAATCTCACAAAGAATTAAAACATTATCTCTGAATAAAGTGTAAGAGAGATGTTTAATATTGTGGAAAGTGGGATTTAAAATGGATACTCCATTTGTGCAGGGATAACATGGGGCTGTATCTCTACAGAGGCCCATACTATATTTAAATCAAAAAAATGAATTTCAACAAACACAAAACAAAACACTAAATGTTTTCTTAGAAGTTGAATTCAATGGTGGATAAAACTAAAGAACTTGGATCTCTTCAACCAGTTCAATGTATTGATCTCATTTATCTCATTGGCAAAAAATACTTAGTTAATAAAATTTGTACTCACAAAGATTAATATTGATAAGCTTGAAAAAAATTACATCTACTCTTTCTCCTTAAGTACCACTGCATTTTAAGGTGCAATTTTAAAAAATGTTTTTATTTATATTTGTGAGAGTGTACATGCATGCACATGGGTGCACACAAGTTGGGGAGGGGCAAAGACAGAGGGAGACAGAGGAGCCAAAGCAAACTCTGAGCTGACATCAGAGAGCCCAATGCCGGACTCAAAATCACATGAATAAATTATAAATTATCATCTCAATATTTATATGCAGAATATAGCATCATTTCAAATTCTAAAATCTCAGAACAGAGTTTTAATATTTGCTTCCAGTCAGTTCTCCTTTGCAACCTTCTGTTTTTTTCTGTTAATGTTATCATCATGCTAGAAGTTAGTTGTCAAAAAAAAAAAACCACGATGCAACCTCAAAATCTGAGCATAAAAGAATTAACTCCTCTATAGATATTTCATACAATCAGTTGTTATATTTTTAGGAGATATGATTTGGCAGCAAATCAAATTCTTTATCATGATATTTATGCTATACTATAACACTTTAGAATTTGGAAAGGCAGCCAGGTAAGGCTATCACAAACTACTCTTTGTTCTAGTACAATAAAATTTAAAATCTTTGAGATTATTGTATTAGTTCATGCTCATCAGAATTAATTAGAATAATGTATTAGTATTATTATGAAACTATCCAGATACTCGGTTCCTGATTCAATGGCAGTGATCACTCCTATGGATATCATGAAGGAGTAAGATAATGTAAGAAAAACCTCCAATCACACAAGTCATGCCACCACCTCTCTGCATGTAGACGATGTGTGTAATTCTTTGTTTTAATTTTTTCCTCTCTCTCTTGCTCTTGAAAATAATCAAAGGAATAGCTCCAGACATGTGTATTACAAAGGCCTGGTAAGTTTCTACCACTGTGGCAAGGCTGGCAGCTGGGCTACAGTTGTTAGAATGCCAAATCCCAGACGTGGTGTGATTAAATCCAGTATCTAATCATTTTGTTATAGTAAATTCACAAAGCAGTCTGATTACAGCATGCCCTGCCTTCATGGTGGGACACATGTTATACATTTGCTATAAAATTGCTAGTGTGAATTTGTAACCAAAACATATTGTTTAAAATGTATTGTTTACAAAAGAATTGTTTCCTTTATTTTTTTAAAACTGATTTACATATTATAGTCCTGTTGGTAAAAGCCATATTAATTAGACTTCTCACTATTTTACTATTAGGTTTTTGCTTTTATATTTAACTATAAGTTCATTTTTCTCTGAGTTTTTCTTAATGCTTACTATATTTTTCTATCTAAGTGCAGAAGTTTAAAATTATAATCTTCAAATAGCATTTAGTAGAAATATATATTAACTTATTTTCTGAAATACAAATATTAGAGTTGTTTAATATGTACATATTAACAAGTTCACAAAAATAGATTCTGTGGCCTTAGGATATAATAGAAGAAATAGAGTTACAAGTTACTTTAATATCTTGGCCAAGAAAATATAATAGAAACATTTTAAGAAAATATATCACATCATTTTGTTTGCTTCTGCATACCACATTAATGGGCAATAGAATACATTTATTAGCTTTCTTGACAATATGAAACATGTTAAATTAATCATCAAAATTTGGCTGTGAATCTGTTTTTATAGTGCTCTTTGTTATGAATTATAGTGTATTTGCTATAAATATTCTTTTAGCCCTTTTCTGCAGAAAAACATGTCTAAAATTTGACTTCTATTTTTCCTTTAAGGCAGTTTCCTTCCTTATTTTGTCTGTACTTAAATGGTTTCAACCCTGGTTAATTGGTATAAAATCTGTGGTTTTTTTTGTTCACTGAGAGGCTAGTATGGAATGAAAATTTGGGGTCCTATTAATTTATCAAATTAGCCAGAAACATGTTTGTGAACTATCAACACACATTTTAATGGATGTTTACCCCAAATCCTGCCATTTAGTTTCTAGCTGGACATTTCACGTCACACCAAGAAAGTTCCATATTTGGCTTCTTCCCTGTAGACACTCTTCCTGCTTGCACTCCTGCTGTCTTCAGAACTATTTTGTCTCTTAAATCATGAATTTCTCCTGATTTTTCTCACCAGCTTGCTTTTCCTCTCCAGCCCAGCATGAAACATCCAACTCTGTATTCGTACTTGGATAAACAGATTAACATGTCCAAACTGAGCTCAGTGTCCCCTTCCAAGCCTGCTGCTGCCACACTGATCCCCATTTCAATAAAAGGCATTGATAGCTCTTCACTTTTTCAGCCTCCAATCTTAAAAGTCATCTTGTATCCTTATTCTGTCATATGTCACATCTATTCCATCCATTAATTGTAAGTTATAACTTTTTTTCATTCAAAATCTTTTATTTATGTATTTTTATACAATTTATTTTTTTAACATATGCAATTATTTTCCATCATTTACAATACAGTAGTTTCAATGATACTCCAAACAGAAAAGCAAAGTAAAAAATCAAAACCCCCACTTCTATTTCATGTAATTAGACTTATACAG
>NC_043709.1:34194371-34212310 GCF_006229205.1 Suricata suricatta | reverse complement strand
GCATGAACAGACCAATAACCAGTGAAGAAATCGAATCCGTTATCAAAAATCTCCCAACGAATAAGAGCCCAGGGCCAGATGGCTTCCCAGGGGAATTCTACCAGACATTTAAAGCAGAGCTAATACCCATTCTTCTCAAACTATTCCAAAAAATCGAAATAGAAGGTAAGCTTCCAAACTCATTCTACGAAGCCAGCATCACCTTGATACCCAAACCAGACAGGGACCCAGCCAAAAAAGAGAACTACAGACCAATATCTTTAATGAATACAGATGCAAAAATACTCAACAAGATACTAGCAAATTGAATCCAACAGCCTATAAAAAGAATTATCCATCATGATCAAGTGGAATTCATTCCTGGGTTACAGGGCTGGTTCAGTATTCACAAATCCATCAATGTGATCCATCACATTAACAAAAGAAGGGGAAAAAAACCATATGATCCTGTCGATAGATGCAGAAAAAGCATTTGACAAAATACAGCACCCTTTCTTAATAAAAACCCTTGTAAGTTATAACTTTAAAACATGTCCGTAATCTGGCATGCCTTTGTATCTCTTCTGCTCTCTCTCTCAACCAAATTACCATTTACTCTTGTTTTGAACTCTATCCTAAACTCCTAAATGGTCCTACCATTTTCTGCCCTTGCCCTACTTGTAGTCTTTTCACACAGCAGCTGAGCAAATCATGTCAATCTCCACACTGAAAAATTTCCAGTGAGCTCATATAATATTTGGAATAAAATCTGACATCCTGGAGATGTCCTCAAGGCCCTACATAATTTGGCCATTGTTTCTGTTTTATCTCCTATTCTCTCTCTCTCTCTCTCTCTCTCTCTCTCTCTCCTTTTTGTTTTTGTTTTTTTTTGTTTTTGCTAAAGTCCACTCTAGTCTTCTTGCTGTTCTTTAAAATGTTCAAGCTCAGTTCACCCCAAATAATTTGCATTTATATGTTCTCTCTGCCGAATGTTATCTTCAAATTAAAGACATCTTCCTAAACCTCATTCATTTTTCTGTTTAAGTATTCCCCTTTCCTAGGCACCTGGGTGGCGCAGTCAGTTAAGCAGCATCCAATTTCAGCCGGGGTCATGATCTCACAGTTTATGAGTTTGAGACCCACATTGGGCTCTGTGCTGACAGCTCCGAGCCTGGAGCCTATTTTGGATTCTGTGTCTCCTCTCTCTGTCCCTTCCCTGCTTGCAGTGTGTGTGTGTGTGTGTGTGTGTGTGTGTGTGAGAAAAATAAATAAACCTTAAAAAATATTCCCTTTACTGCTCATCTCATTCTCCAGCTCCAGTCATTACCTAAACCCTTACACATACTACGTTTTCTTAATAGCTTTTACTACCACCTAGAATTATACAGTGTTTAGTTTTTATTGTCTGTCGTCTCTGTGAAGTCGTTCAGAACATGTCAGCCTAAAATATGCCACTTTCTCACATACTATTTTGAATTAAAGTTACTTGAGGAAAAGCAGGTACAAGAAGGGCCCTATGAACCTCTTTTTACTTCCTGAAAGTAGGAGATAATAGTCCTTCACTATACCACAAGGAAGAAAGACATTCTAATCATCATAGATGGAAAAATCAAAGCTGAGAAATCTGTACAAACTAACCTTGTGAAGTTAACCCTTACCTTCCTATTCAGTTCTTAACAATTTACTGCCTCTAATCCAGCCCCTTTGGGGGCTTTACCAATTTATTCGTAATGCTGGCTGAATAAGTAAATGAATAAATCAAACTATAAGTTAAAACTCACCTATAATTATCATGGCTAGTTGATAATGATCCCTTTAGTTATTCTGAGTAAAGTACAACTTATTCTTCTACCTCTGAGCCACTAAAACACCAGGAAAGGACCTACAGTGCACAGCTCTAGTTTTTTCATGGCTTCTCTTTTAATTAACTAAGTGATCTGCTTCCAGCTCAACTCTCTTCCTCAGCTACTAACTAGCTTTCAGGGGAGAGTTAACTTCATTGAGCATCATCTGTAGCAGTAATCTTTAAACTTTATCATGTATCAGAATCACCTAAGCGCTTATTAAAACAAAAATGTCAGGGGCTGAACCCCAGAGTCTCTCCTTTAGTGGGTCCTAGAGTGTAGCTGGATAATTTGTATTCTTAATTAGTTTTCAAGTTTACTGGTCTGGAGACCACAATTGAGAATCCTATAAGAATGGATGATGGCCATCTCCTTTAGATGACTTCCTTCCAGATAGGCCTCGGGTGAAAGTTTTCTGTAGAACAGGATAAGGAATGGGGCCTTGGGCTCTGCTAGTCATGCGTACTTGCTGGAAAAGTAAGCAGCTGTGAAAGGAAGGGTCCTGAAGAGTTTTTTGGGCAGTATTTCAAATTTCAAATTTAAAAAAATGAGGAAGAAGAGACTAAAATTAAAAAGGTAGATATAAGAACAAAGAGATAAAAGGACAGAAAGGAGGAGGAAGAAGAATTGAGAGGGGATTTGGAACAACTGAGATGCTGACATATGTAGAGATTCTGAAAATATAGAGAATGATTGAAATGCCTAAAGGAACCAGCTGAAGCTAATTTGGAGAAGTTGGTGTTTTCAGTAAACAATCCTATGGTATTTATGGATTCAGATTTAGAATTGTATGGGGGCATGAGAAAGAGAAAAAAAGAAATTAACACAAAGCAGAGATCCCTCATCTCCATCATGTTTACAGACTTTGCTACAATTGGTGGATTCTTACAACCCCAATCTGTTATTCGGTTCCTAGGGTTGTCTTAATAAAGTACTTGGTGGCTAAAACAACAGAAATGTGTTCTTTCAGAGTTCTGTAGGCTCAAAGTTCAAAATCAAGGTGTCAGTGAGGCCATCATTCTCTGTAGATCTAGGGGAGAATGCCTTGTCTTTTCTTAGCTTTGAGCGGTAGCCCACAGTCCTTGGTGGTGTTGGCTTGTGGTTGCATTATTCCTATCTCTGTCTCTATGATTACATGGCATTTTCCTCATGTTATCCATTTTTCATATTGTTTCATATTGGTGTTTTCATGAGAATTAAGTTTAAAAGCACAACTATTTTGAAATAAATATTTTAAATGAAGGATTTGAGCCTTATTTTCCTCTTGGGTGTGATTCCCCCAAAACTTACTCTTTGCAAATAATCATTTGCGACCTACTTGTCACTCTCCCTATGTTGTCTCACCTGTCTTCCGTGTGTTCCTTACCCCCTGGTTAACCTAAAATTGAGAGTTTCTAATTCTTTATCACAAGTATTCATCAGACATAAAGTCTCAACCATCAGAACCATTTAACTAGTGGATTTTGATGGGAATATGCAAATCATCATATCCCAGAGATTAATCAAAATACCCAAAACTTACATATGTGTAATGACGCCTAGGTGTTTGTTACAGTTCAGAGTGTTTTATACATTAATGGGCTGATTTGATATTTTTTTTTTACAAATTTTTATTTTTCAAATAACAAAGTAAAAAAAATGCCCCCACCCGAACTTTATTATTGTAATCACAGTGTGGTTTTAGTAGCTATAGTGAAGGATAAGAGAGTCAATTTGCTAATAAATGGAATGGGTAAAATTAATTCTTTATCTGATAGGTCTTTTAGTGTTCATCAAACAGCACTGTGGAGGTGGTTATCTCCTCTATTATTTCTACTCTCCTATGCAATCTAATTCATATAAAATAAGGATATAATTATTATTTTGCTAAAATATGACTTGATTTTCCAAATTTTGCATATGTATGTATATGTACATGTGCAAAGAAAGGCATACCAGTCAAGGGAAATTCCTGAGTTTAATGAAATTATTTATATTGGGCAAAAAGTCATTTTAATTTTAGACTTTTATCATTATGGCAATAAGATCAAGGTAAGCTGTTTTGAGTGGCTTCTGGTGTCTACAAAATCTTACTGATTTTTTTCCAACTTGATGAAAATATTTTAAATTTTGAAGATTTTCCAAGCAGAGCCCTTTGAGTGCTACATCATGCCCCTCCTATGTCAAAGCTTCTTTAGAGCTATATAGAGTACTAACAGGTTTATTGGAGATTCTCAGCTTTATGAAGTACACACTTGAAAAGAATTTATCTTCTCTAATCAATGCCTCTGACTGTGCAATGTCAATCTTCCTTCCCTGCCGGGTAGCGGATGTCTTAATGACATCTTGGGCAGATTCCATAACATGTCTTTACTTTATTAAAAAATATAGTTTGCAACTCCAATCTCATATCCTCTCCTCATCACAAGGCAAGCCTGATTTGGGGTCTAGGAACTTGTAAAGAATGTGATCTGCCTTCTCATTTCCTTACTATCAACAAGAGTCAAGTGGAATGTCATAGTATGTCTCTCTGGGACATATCCCTCTGTTCTGTCTGCAGCTCTGGGAACAGACAGAGTAAAGGGACAAGAATCTCTTTGTTTTATTTGATTTGAAAGAACAGTATTCTTTCTTTTACTGTCAACTATCTTATTCTGGACATTGCTGATAGGCCATCATAGTCCTGGGTGACAGACCTCTAACTTGGAAGCCCTGTTGGGAATATCTACACTGCAAGTTTCCCTTATTTATTATTACATATATTTATTTAACACACTTATATAACTCTTTCTCTGTATGATACCATGTTCTGCATGGTTTACAAATAATTATTAATTGAATTGTCTGAAAATCATATGAAGTAGGTATTGCTATTATTTTTCTTTTTCCTTTTTTTTTTTTTTTTTTTAGTGTTAGAGACTAAGCAGGGGAGAGGGGCAAAAGGAAAGAAGGGAGTAAAGTGGGTTCCATGCTCAGCACAGAGCCTGATGTGGGGCTAGGTCCTGGGCTCATGACCTGAGCTGACATCAAGAGTCTGGTGCTCAACTGACTCAGCCACCCAGGTCCCTCAAGTACTGCTATTATTTCAATAGGAAA
This sequence comes from Suricata suricatta, assembly GCF_006229205.1. Classification (NCBI taxonomy): domain Eukaryota; kingdom Metazoa; phylum Chordata; class Mammalia; order Carnivora; family Herpestidae; genus Suricata; species Suricata suricatta. The sequence continues at coordinate 34,207,412 of NC_043709.1, read as the reverse complement.
ACTGAGCAAATTGTGTAAAATTGCATATCTAGCAATTAACTGACTTTGGCTTTGAACCCAATTAGCCTAGTACCAATGCTCTTAAATAGTGTGTTAGGATACCTTCATGTGATTGTGTCTGGCTTGAAACAACAGTTCAATAGAAAATTGGTAATAATGGTCTGGAGACAAAAATTTTCTATACTAAAGATATAATTTTATAGATTTTGGAGTCATCCATATATATATATTTAATTTTTGACTTAGAGTAAATGGCATTTCTGAAGGAGAGAACCCAGATAGGGAAGACCGTACTATTTAACAAACATGAAGGACACCAGAGAAGATTTTAAAGGACCAAAGAGATCAGAAGATTTAGTATCTACAGGATACAGAGACATGGACATCTCCAGACAAGTCAATAGCTGGGTGTCTGTTCCAACCTCACTATAAGTGGCTATTCTTCATTTATTCAAAGAAGAGGCTAAACATTTGTATGGAGCGTATTTTGAAAAAAGACATTGCTGCAGTTTGCACAAACTTAAGCAAAAGAAGACTTAGACTTGATAAAACCTACTTCCATGAAACACTGTTGTTATTGGAGGGTGAGTCAAAGCAGTTTCCCTCTGTCTTAAGTAGTTTCATCAATGATATACCCAGGAGTAGTCTTAGAAATTCATTTTTGTTCACATATTCGGTGACATTTTAGTGTTCTTTATATATTGGCATCCTGAACAAGTAACTGCCTGTCTGGCCTAAGTCTTCATTGAACCCTGAAATCCCTGGAGCCAAAGACTGAAGAGTTTCAAGTGGAAATGAACAGCTGCAAAATGTTCGAGTATGTCCAGGGGATCAAGAATTGGGAAATTAGATTCTGTAATTATAAGGTCATTCTGGTTTTGCAAGAGAAAATTAGGGTCATTCATTTCCCAGCTGTACTATACGCAATTGTTAAAATTTGACATCTCAATATTTGGTTTATTTTGGATTTTTTCTAATGTATGATATGACAAACAGTTCCAAATTTATTTTTGTATTGATGGATATCCAGTTTTCCCAAACTCTTTAAAAGAATGGAATTTTTTCTTTTCATAATTTGAGATCCAAATGTTTTCATAAAGTGTTGTGTATATGTGTATATATATTATATATCTTCATTTGTGATGTTTTAGTCTATAGTAGTCTGCTATTAATACCCTATTTTGTTTCAGTTATAGAACATTAGAACATATTTTAATAGTAGGGGCTAGTTATCCTAACTGTCCCTCATTTAAAAAAATTTTCCTGGCTATTCATATTTGTCTATTTTCCATATGATCTTTAGAATAATTGTTTAAAAATGTTTTTTCATTGACCTCACATTACATTATAAAATTTTTAAGTCTTCTTCCTTCATGAGTATTTTTGTTTCTAGTCAAAGACTTTATTCATTTCTGGTTAAGCTTATTTATAGATAGTATATCTTTTTTTTTCACTCTTATAATAGGTTATTTTCTTTTTTATAATTTTATTATCTCTTTTTGCTGGTTGCTGTTGATGGTGGTTAATTTAATTGCTCATTCTTTATGGATTCTGACCCCAAAATAATCCTTAAATAGGGTTCAAACTATTTTATTTAAAACATTATCATGATGCATATTACTATTTTATTCTGGACTCTGTTATTTTCCTTTTTAAAAGAAACATTTATTTATTTTAAGAGAGACAGAACAGAGTGTTAGTGGGTCAGGGGCAGAGAGAGACAGAGAGGGAGAATCTGAAGCAGGCTCCAGGCTCTGTCAGCACAAGGCCCAAAATGGGCTCAAACCCACCAGCTATGAGATCATGACCTGAGCTGAAGTTGGACACTTAACTGACTAAGCCACGCAGGTGTCCCTCTGTTATTGTATTACATGATAATTTTTGTTGATTCTCCTGTGTTTTACAGTTATGTAGTCATATCACCTGGAAATAGTAAGGCAGTCTTATTTCCAAATTTTATCTCTTTTCTTTTTTGTATCAAAGTATTTTTGGCCAGTAACTTAAGTATAGTTTTAGATACTAATGTGATAGAGAACACATTTATCTTCCATACTTTGCTAGAGGAAATTGTATTTGTTCTCCATTAAGCTTTTTGAGCTGAGATAAATATATTTTTGTCATGTTAAGAAAATGTCTATAAATTCCTATATGTTGAGTATATTTATATTTAATTAATATCTATAGATATTATACTTCTCCTGAGGCTTATTAATGTGCTAAATTATATTAATCACTTATTTAGTTTTGAACAGTCCTTATATTTGGAACAAAAATCTCATGAAAATTATATATTATTTCTGCAATGATCTGCCAAATTCTGTTTGCAAATATTTTATAACTGATGTTTCATTATAATTTATAAATGATCTGGGTCTGTAGTAATTTTATGCAGTGATTGACAGATTTGGGAACTTGTGCTATGCTGGCTTTGAAAAATAAAATTAGTATTTTTTAAATATATTGTCTAGAAAAGTTTAAATAGCTTTGAAATGCTCTACAAATTAAGAATTTTATGTTTCAATGTAAAACCATCTACCACTTTGGGGGGAGATCTCATTTTACCAACATTAGTTCTCAGGTGGGAATTGCTATGTTTAGGGTTCTATTGCAAATATTGTCAGTGTCCATTCTTCTAGAAACATTTTTACATTTGACCTGAGTTTTAAATATATATTATTAATAAAGGTTTTTGTGGCTTTTCTAATTTTCTATTCTGTGTTTGAAAACTGTATGTATTCGTTCTATATTCTTTTTTTTTTTTCATGACCAAATTGGCTAGTAGTTTGTTCACTGTGTGGTTATTTTGAAAACTAGCTTTTAGTTTTATTGGTTATACTTTTTCCAGGTTTATAAATAATTCTTGCTTTTATCAATAATAATCATTCTCTATTTTCTTTTGGCTTAATTTGTGTTTTTTAAACATTTTAAATCAGTTTATTTTAATTAATTTTTATTGACAAAACTTATGGCTATGGATTATTAACATAAAATTTTAATTAGTAGCTATGAGCTATTTTTTAATATGGCTTTAGCTATATTCTATAGATTTCAATATAAAATATCTTTATTCAAACATTTTCTAGATTTTATAAGGTTTTGGTTTGATTTGATTTTTAAATTTTTTTTTCTTTATTTTTTTATTTTGAGAGAGAGAGACAGAGAGCAAGCAGGGAAAGAGCCAGTAGAGAGGGAGAGACAGAAGCAGGTTCCAGGCTCTGAACTGTCAGCACAGAGCCCCATGTGGGGCTCGAACCCACGAAATATGAAATCATTACCTGATCCAAAGTTGGCCGCTTAACCAACTGAGCGACCCAGGCGCCCCTTAAAAAGATAAACATTTAAAAAAAAGATTTATCCTTGGCAACTTTCAAGTATACTATATTATTAACTGTAGTCACCATGCTCTATAGGTTATTCTTTTTCTAGCTGAAATTTTGTACCTTTGACTCATATCTTCCCATTTTTCCTCAAACCACCATTCTATTCTGTTTCTATGAACTTGGCTTTTTCTTTCTTTTAGATGTAAATGTAAGTGATATACAGTATTTGCTTTCTCTTTATGGCTTATTTCACTTAGCATAATGTCTTCTAGGTTTATCCATGTTGTTGCAAATGGTAGGGTTTTCTTTTTTTTTTTTAACGATTGAATGATATTTAATTGTATAAATACCCAAATTTCCATATTCATTTATATGTTGAAAGACAAAGTTGTTTCCATACCTTGGCTATTGTGAATAATGCTGCAATGAATATGGGAATGAAGATATTTCTGAAATAGTTATTTAATTTCCTTTGGATATATTCATAGGAATCGGATTGCTAGATACTAAAATAGTTTTATTTTTAATATTTTGAGGAACTTCCATACTATTTTTCATAATGGCTGTACCAATTAACATGACTGCCAAACATATATAAAGATTCCCTCCCTCCATATTCTTGGTTTTCCATCTCTTTTTAAGAATAGCCTTCCTAACAGGTGTGAAGTGACATTTAATTGTTTTGATTTGCATTTCCCTGATATTAATGATGTTGAGCACCTTTTCATATACCTGTTGGTCATTTGTATGTTTTCTTTGGAAAAATGTCTATTCAGGTCCTTTGACCATTATTTAATTAGATTAATTGCTTTTTTGCTATTGAGTTGTATGAATTCTTTGTATAATTTGGATATTAACCCCCGTATCAGATATGACTTGCAAATATTTTTTCCCATTTCATATGTTGCATTTTCATTTTATTGATGGTTTCTTTCATTGTGTTGGGCTTGATATACTGAATTATTTGAGTTTTAGCTACCTTATCCAATAAATTATTTGTAAGAACAATGTCAATGATCATTTTTCCATGATTTATTTTAAGAATTTTACAGTTTTTGGTCTTATGTTTGTCTTTCATCTATTTGAGTTAATTTTTGTCATTGCTCTAAGATAAGAGTCCAGTTTCATTCTTTTCCATATGAATAACCAGTTTTCCCAAAACCATTTATTCTTGGTAACCCTTTCAAAAATTTGTTAACCATATATATGGGTTTATTTCTGACACCTGCATTTTGTTCCTCTTCTCTATGGGCCTGTTTTTATGCCAGTAGCATAGTGTTTTGATTTCTATAGAAATCAAATCATATAGAAATCATAATATAGACGTGTGAACAAAGCCTCCAACTTTGTTCTTCTTACGATTGCTTTGATTATTCAGTATTTTTTGGTTTCATACCAATTTTAGTACAGTTTTGTCCATTTCTGTGAACACTAAATTAGAATTTTGATAGGGATTGCAGTAAATCTGTAGATCACTTTGAATAGTATAGATAGATATTTTAATAGAATTCTTCTAATCCAAGAACAGTGTATCTTTCTATTTATTTGTGTCTTCTTCAATTTCTTCATCAATGTCTTCTGCTTTTCAGTGTATAGATTTTTAATCTCCTTGGTTAATTTATTTCTAAATATCTTATTGGTTTTGATGTGATTATAAATGAGATTGCTTTCTAATTTCTCTTTTATGTGGTTTTAAGTGTATAGAAATGCAATTTATTTTTGCATGTTGATTTTGTATCCTGAAACTTTACTGAAGTCATTTATTCTAACAGTTTTTTGATAGAATGTTTGATTTTCCATATACATATATACATGTATATATACATACATATGTATATATATAAAATATCATGCCATCTGCACCAAAGATAGTTTTATTTTTACCTTCTGATTTGGATCGTTTTATTTTTCCTGCCTAGTTGCTGAAGCTAGATTTTCAATACTACTTTTAAGAGCTTTTTGTAAAATGTTTATTTATTTTGAGAGGCAGAGAGAGAGAGAGAGAGAGAGAAAGAAACATGAGTTGGGGGAGGGGCAGAGAGAGAAAGGGAGAGAGAAAGAATCCCAAGCAGATTTCTACACTGTCAGCACAGAGCCCAAAGTGGGCTTCATCTCACAAACCATGAGATTATTACCTGAGCCAAAATCAAGAGTTGTACACTTAACCAACTGAGTCATTCAGGCGCTCCTGCAAAACTGTTTTGGTTCAAGTGCTGAGAGTGCATATACATGACTTGTTACTCATCTCAGATACAATATGATGTTAACTATGGACTTGTATATGGACTTTATTATGCTGAGGTACATTCCTTCTATATCTAATTTGCTGAAAGTTTTTATGAAAAGATGTTAAATTTTGTTAGGTTTTTCCCTTTATCTATTAAAATGACCATGTGAATTTCAACCTTCATTCTGTTAATACAGTGTATTACAGATGATTTGTGTGTGTTGAGCCATGCTTGTATCCCAGGGATATAACCCATTTGGTTATGGTGTATAAGCCTTTTAAGATGCTCTTGAGTTCACTTTACCAGTATTTTGTTAATGATTTTTCACATCCGTGTTTATCAGAGATCTCCTCCTGTAATGTTTTTTTTCTTGTAATTGTCTGACTTCAATGTCTGTGTAATGTTGGCCTTATAAAATTAGTTTGGAAGTGTCCCTTCCTCTTCTATTTCCTGAAGAGTTTGAGATGGGTTGGTATTAATTTTACTTTAAATGTTTGGTAAAATTCATCCGTGAAGTCATCTGATTTTGAAATTTTCTTTTGGGGTTTTTATTGCTAATTTAATCTCTTGTTATTGGTTTGTTCACATTTTCTTATGTGATCAAACACAAGATTGATTCATGAAATCAGGTTTTATGTTTCTAGGAATTAATGTGCTTCCTCTAGGTTGTCTAAAATGTTGTCATATAAATTTTTATAGTAGTCTTTTTAAAATCTTCATATTTCTATGATATCAATGATTTCCATATCATATTTCTGTGATATTGTAATGCTTCATTTTTCTGGTTTTTTTGAGTCCTCTCTTTTTCTTGGTAAGTCTAGCTAAAGGTTTGTCAATTTTATCGTTTAAAAATAATCAAGTCTTAGTTTAATCTTTTTTTATTATCTTTAGTCTCTGCTTAATTTATTTCCACTCTGGTCTTTATTTCCATTTTTCTACTAATTGTGAAATTATTGTTTTTTCTAGATCCTTGAGATATAAAATTAAGTTTGCCGGAGTTCAGCTCCAGCAGGTCAGGGTACCCTGAAGGATGGATGGTGTCAGCGAAAGGGAGCGAGAGAGCGCTGGCCTCTTTCTGATCACCAGGCAGGCATCTCTGCTCTGACCAGAGAGTCAGCTTTATTTATCGAAAAACTGTATAGGGTACAAAGCAGAAGTGGCAATTGCCTTAGACAATGATTTCTGATGATAAATTCTTTGGTATGTAAAAATTTTCCAGAACATAGATTGGTAGATGCATGATCTTTATCAATAGTGATTGATGTAGGGGAAGGAAGGTATCTTTAACATTCCAATACAAGGCAATGTTTTTAGCACAGCAAAGGCAAGAGTTAGTTCTTTGTGAGCAGGGGTCAATAGCCTGTTTTCTCAAGGGGAAGAAAAACAGGTTTCTAGGGAAATGTAATATTTGTTCCTATAATCACAAAAGAAGAAATTCCTATGAGTTCCTTCACAAGGTCTGATACCAGTCAGCTGGGCGCCTTGGAGGTTGGTGCTTAAGCAGAAACTGAGTGGGGGTTGAGTGAGGGTAGATATCGCCATCTGGTGGCGGGAGACTTCAGCCTTGCAAACCCGCCTTACTTCAGAAATGGCTAGCAGCATGTTATTTGAGATCTTTCTTGTTTCTTACTTTAGGTGCTTATTGCTATGAACTTTCCTCTTAGAACTGCTTTTGGTGCATCTCACAAGTTTTTTATCACTTTTATTTGTCTTAAAATATTAATTTTTCTTTTGTTCTCTTCTTCAACCCATGTATGTTCAGTAGCATATTTAATCACTACATATTTGTAAGTTTTCCAGTTTTCTTCTAATAATTGATTCCTAGTTTCATACAGTTGTGTTGAAAAGAGATACTTCCTATGATTTCAATTTTCTTAGATTTGTTAAGACTAGTTTTGTGGCCTAACATATGATCTATGCTGGAGAATGTGCCATATGCACATAAGAAAGAATGCATATTATGATTTTTTTCTTCTTTAATTTTTTATTGTCTTTTATATTAATTTCAGTATAGTTAATGTAGAGGATTATATTAGTTTCAAGTGTACAATATAGTGATTCAACAATTTTCTACATCATTATTCAGTGTTTTTCATGATAAGTGTACTCTTAATCCCCTTCACCTGTCTCACCAATCCCTCCCCTATACCTCTCCTCTAATATGCTTTATTTAAAAGAGTTAAAGTTACTTTTCTTCCAACAGGGAACTTTTTTATTTTTTACTTGAAGAAGACTTTCTTCTAAAAGATATATATATAAAATATTTCATCCAAGAAAAATAGAATACACATTTTCTTCAAGTACACACAGAAGAATCCCCTGGTTAAATCCCCTGGTTAAAAAGGGATTTAAAAATATTACAAATTTAAGATGACTGAAATCATTCCAAGTATATTTTCCAACTACAATGGTACAAAAATAAAGATCAACAATAGAACAAAGCCGGAAAATCTACAGTGTAAATATTAAATATTTCACATGTAAATATTAAACAACACACTATTGCAGAAGCAATGGGCCAAGTAAAAAATCAAACAGCAAATCAAAATATGTTTAAAAACATAAGAAAAATTGTTATTTTTAGGTGGAATGATCGATAAATTCTAAGTCTGTCTATTCTAATGTGGCTTAAGTCCAATGAGTCCATGTTGTTTTCCTGTCTGGATGATCTATCCATTGGGTAAGTGGAAATATTTAAGTCCCCTGCTATTATTTTTTTAATACTATCTATTTCTCTACTGACTGTAATAGTTGATTGACATATTAGGCTGTTCTATGTTGAGGGCATAACCATTTACAGTTATTTTTTCCTCCTATTGGATTGACACTTTATCATTATTAGATGACCTTATTTGTCTCTTATTAAGTCTAATTTATCTAATATAAGTATAATGACCCCATACTCTTTGTTTCTATTTGCAATAGACCCCTTTTCAGTCCTTTCACTTTCAGCTTGTGTGTGCTTATACCTGAAGCGAATCTCTTGTAGGCAGCAAATAATTGTTTTTAATCCATTCAGCCACTCTTTTTTTTTTTTTAATTGGGAATAACAAATATGGACTTCTTGTCATGTTGTTTATTGTTTTCCAGCTATTTTGCAATTTCATTCTCTCCTTTGCTTTCTTCCATTGTAATTTGTTGATTTTCTTAGTGGTAAGTTTAGATTTTTTTTATGTTTTGTATATTTACCATACATTTTTGCTTTGTGGTTACTATGAGACTTATATAAAGTTATCTTAGTTATAATAGGGTGTTTTCTTTTTTTAATGTTTATTTTTGAGAGAGAGAGAGAGAGAGTCAGACAGCACAAACATGAGTGAGAAAGGGGCAGAGAGAGAGGGAAAGACAGAGCCTGAAGGAGACTCCAGGCTCTGAGCTGTCATCACAGAGTCCGACACGGGATTTGAACCCACAAACCACGAGATCATGACTTGAGCTGAAGTTGGACACTCAACTGACTGAGCCACCCAGCTGCCTTGTAACAGTGTATTTTAAGCTGATAACAACTTACATTTAAATAAATTCTAGGGGAGCCTGGGTGCCTTAGTCAGTTAAGTGTCCCACTTTGACTCAGATGATCTCATGGTTGGGATTCTCTCTCTCCCTATTTCTCCCCCTCTCCCTCCCCCCTCCCTCCTTTTCTCTCCCTCCCTCTCTCTCAAAAGAAATAACTAAACTTAAAAAAATCTAAATGCTGTGTTACTATTTAGGTTTTATATTAATTTGCATTTTTTCTGTGTATCCATTAATACTTATTGTAATTGTAGTTATTTTCACTTTTTGTCTTTTAACCTTCATATTTATTTGTAAGTGATTAACCTACCACCCACACCATAGTTAGACTATTCTGAATTAACTAGGTATTTAGCTGTATCAGTAAGATTTACACTTCTATGTTTTCCTGGTACTAATTAGTACTCTTTTATTTTAGCTTTAACAACGCTTGTAATTCTGGCCTAATGATGATGAACTCCTTAGTTTTTCCTTGCTTGGAAAACTCATTATTGCTCCCTTATTCCTGGTAGAATATTCTTGTTTGGCATTTTTTCTTTCAGCACTTTGAGTATATTGTGCCACTCTTTTCTGGCCCGAAAATTTCTGCTAAAAACTCTGTTCATAATCTTATGGGGGTTCACTTGTTCTTAACAAGTTGTTTTTCTCTTGTTGATATTAAGATTTTCTCTTTGTGTTTAACCTGACATTTTTCTAACATTTATTTTTGAAAAAGAGAGTGCTCAGGGGAGGGGCATTAAGAGGGAGACAGAGGATCCAAAGCATGCTCTGCACTGTGAGCACAGAGCCCTATGCAAGGCTTGAACTCACAAACTGCAGGATTATAACCTGAGCCGAGGTTGGTCACTTAACCAACTGAGCCACCCAAGTGCCCCTTAACCTCTGATATTTAATTATAATTTATCTTGGCCTGGGGTCTTTGGATTTATCTTATTTGGATCACTATGGACTTCCTGGATCTAACACCTGTTTTCTTCCCCATGTTAGGAAAGATTTTAGCTTTTATTTCTTCAAATAAGCTTTATGACTCTTTTCTTTCTCTTTCCTTCTTGGATCCATGTAATGTGACTATTGGTCCACCTAATGTGATCTTCTTTAGGTTCTGTAAGTTATCTTCACTAATTTTCATTCCCCTCCCCATGTTTTTTTCTTCTTCTCTAATTGGATGATTCCACTGCCCTGTCTTCAAGTTCACTGATCTACTAGTCTACTTTAGAAACCCTCTATTGAATTCTTCAGATCAATTATTTCACCCTTCATCTCTGATTTCTGCTTGATGTTTCCTGTATTTTCTCTCTCTGTTGAAATTCTCACTCTGTCTATGCATTGTTCCCCATTACTTTGAACTTTTTTTTTTTTTCAGGAAATCACTTATCTTTCATCAGTATTTTTTTCCTCTAGGGTTTTATCTAGTTTTTCATTTGGAACATATTTCTCTGTATCTTAATTTTCATTGACCCTGTGCATTAGATAAAACATTCACCTCTCCCGGTCTTAAATTAGTAGCTCTGTATAGTGAACCTTACTGTTGAATCCTGCCCTCACTCTTAGTGATCTTTCTCTTAGTGGTTTCCATGGTTGAGTGTGTGCCAAAACATCTTACTGCAGCAAGGGTGAGAATCTCAGAACTCAAATGCAGGCTGATTTTAAGCTAGCAGCAGCTTTTGAAGGATGCAAATATACCTCTTTCAGGGGATGACTGGGAGACGGGCTTCTCTGTCTGCTCTATTTGCACTGAGCCCTGGTGGGGGTGGAGGACAAGCAGAGCCCGTCAAGGACCGTTTCTTGGTTTGCTGATACTCATTGAACACATACACATGAGCCCTAGAGTGATAGACATGTGAACAGACTCCTTTCATGCATGGAGACATGTGCAACCTGGGGTGGGGCAGAGGGAGAGAACAAAGTTGGCATTGGCTGGTTTCTGAGTTTCTGGAGAGGATTATAGTCAGTGCCTACATGTGTTAAATGAGAAGCCTATCCCTGAGTCTGAAGCTTTTCAGATTTCCAAATAGGCTTCTTCCATGAACAATCTTAGAGTTCCATTGTGCTGTCTCTGTGTTGTACGCTGAAATGATAATTAGTTAAGAACTGTTTCTCCTTTTGATACACTCCTGTGGAATCCGTGAAGACATCTTCACTGGCTACCAGAGCCAGGTGATCAAGTGATACATCCTCTCGAGGGACCTATAAAAGCTAGAACCAGACATGTGCATAAGATCCTCTCTAGGAGATAATGGCAACCTGGAGTGTAGTAGAGTGAAAGTATAAAGTTGGTGCATTCTGGCCTCCACGATCTCTGCAAGGTACATTTTAAATTAGAAGCCTGCCGCTCAGGCTGCAGCTTTTAAGAGCAGCAAATAGGTTTCCTATTAAAAGAGTGGGTACGTCATGAGTGTTCAATAAATGTGGACACTTCTCTATACTTTCTTCCTACTTTGAACTATGAATATTATATGCTGTGTTTTTATAGTAAAGTAAGCTAGAGGGAAGGAAATGGTGTTACAAAAATCATAAGGGGTGCACATGGGTGGCTCAGTTGTTTGAGAGTCTGACCCTTGATTTCAACTCAGGTCATGATCACACAGTTGTGAGATCAAGCCTGTTGTGTTTCATGCTAAGCTAGGAGCATGCTTCAGATTTTCTCCCCCTCTCTGTGCTCCTCCCTTGCTGTCTCTCTCTCAAATCAAAAATAAAGCATAAGGAAGAGAAAATACATGTGAGGTAACATACTGTTAAAAAAACTCGTGTACACATTGACCAGCATGGTTCAAGTCTGTACTGTTTAAAGGTCAACTGTGTAAGAATGAAGTATGTGAAGTTCATCTACTTTTTTAAAAATAGTTTATTGTCAAATTAGTTTTCATATAACACCAAGTGCTCTTCCCCACAAGTGCCCTCCTCCATTAATACCACCCCTTTTCCCCTTCCTCCTCCCCCTTCAACCCTCAGTTCATTTTCAGTATTTAATAGTCTCTCAGGTTTTGCGTCCCTCTCTCTCCCCAACTCTCTTTCCCCCTTCCCCTCCCCATGATCCTCCATTAGGTTTCTCCTGTTCTCCTGTTAGACCTATGAGTGCAAACATATGGTTTCTGTCCTTCTCTGCCTGACTTATTTCGCTCAGCATGACACCCTCGAGGTCCATCCACTTTCCTACAAATGGCTAGATTTCATTCTTTCTCATTGCCATGTAATACTCCATTGTATATATATATATATACCACATCTTCTTGATCCACTCATCAGGTGATGGACATTTAGGCTCTTTCCATGATTTGGCTATTGTAGAAAGTGACACTATGAACATTGGGGTACATGTGCTTCTATGCACCAGCACTTCTGTATCCCTTGGGTAAATTCCTAGCAGTGCTATTGCTGGGTCATAGGGGAGTTCTACAGATAGTTTTTTGAGGAACCTCCACACTGTTTTCCAGAGTGGCTGCACCATTTACATTCCTACCAACAGTGTAGGAGGGTGCCCGTGTCTCCACACCCTTGGCAGTATCTCTAGTCTCTTGATTTGTTCATTTTAGCCACTCTGACTGGTGTGAGGTGTTATCTCAGTGTGGTTTTGATTTGTGTTTCCCTGATGATGAGTGACATTGAGCATCATTTCATGTGCCTGTAGGCCATCTGGATGTCCTCTTTGGAGAAGTGTCTGTTTATGTCATCTGCTCATTTCTTCACTGGGTTATTTGTTTTTCGGTGTGGAGTTTAAACACTTATGATGTAATAAACTCTTTGTAGCTGCATTGACAATTTTATCCATTATTAATGGAGTTATGATTAGTTTTTGCTCAGCATCGAGTGAATTATCTGAGGGAATAGCCATTTTTCTTTTCTTAGATTTAGCATGCCAAAATATGGAATAAGCAATGTGAAAACAGTTCATGTCTTCATGGAATTGGGAACCCGTGAGAATTCTTAAACTATATTTAGTGATGTAGCTTTAAGATTGGTCAGTGTCTGTCCTTCTCTGC
>NC_043709.1:34038584-34194271 GCF_006229205.1 Suricata suricatta | reverse complement strand
AACCAGGGGGAACGGAGGAGGGAGAGAGAGTTGGGGAGAGAGAGGGATGCAAAACTTGAGAGACTATTGAATGCTGAGAATGAACTGAGGGTTGAGGGGGAAGGGGGAGGGGGGAAAAGAGGTGGTGGTGATGGTGGAGGGCACTTAAGGGGAAGAGCACTGGGTGTTGTATGGAAAACAATTTGACAATAAAATATTAAGGGAAAAAAAAGAAGATTGGTCAGTGTCTTCATTAAAAGGTTGATAGCTTTGGGGGCACCTAGGTGGCTCAGGCAGTTCAGCATCCGACTCTTGAATTTTGTTCAGTTCATGATTTCATGGTTTGTGAGACTGAGCCCCAGAGCAGGCTCTGTGCTGTCAGCACAGCTTGGGATTCTCTTTCCCCCTCTCTCTCTTCCCCTCACCTGTGCATGTTAGTGAGCTCTCTTGCTCTCTCTCAAAATAAAATAAACATTTTCTAAAAAGATTGATAGTTTTGTCCATGTTCTAACTTTAAGACCCACACCAGCTCCAAACCCCTTTGTGGCTGTTGCCATGTGGAATAATGTTTGCAGAAACTTGCAGAACAGAAAACAAATGTCAGATCCTTTAAAAGCAGCCTATAATTCAATTTTTCACCATTACTACCTAAATGATCATTCTAAACTTCAGAATGACTCATCTATGTTCTCAGAATAAAAATAATATCACAATAAATTAAAATTTTTAACCTTAAATAAAATTCCCTAAATTAAAAAAATAAAAATATAAAAGAGTGGGTATTTGCTGTCTCTCCCTGAGCCCTGGGAGAAAGCCATGATGAGTCCTTGTGAGCCTTTTAAAATGTGTTTCTTTTCTTTTCAATTCCAGTGTAATTAACATACAGTGTTATATTAGTTTCAGGTGTACAATATAGTAATTCAACAATTTTATACATTACTCTGTGCTCATTGAGATAAATATACTCTTCATTACCTTTACCTATTTTACATATCTCCCCACCCACTTCCCTCTGGCAACCATCAGTTTGCTCTATTTAAAAGTCTGGGGGTTTTTGTTTTTTGTTTGTTTCATTGCTCATTTGTTTCTCAAATTCCACATATGAGTGAAATGATATGGTATTGGTTTTTATCTGACTTTCCTTAGCATTACACCCTCTAGATCAATCCATTTTGTTGAAAATGGCAAGATTTTATTTATTTAAAGCTGAGTAATATTCCAGTGTGTATGTGTGTGTGTGTGTATGTATATATATATATATATATATATATGTGTGTGAGTGTGTATACACTCTCTCTCTCTCTCACACACACACACACACACACACACACACTTCTTTATCCATTCATCATTCAAGGGCTGCTTCTGTATCTTGGCTATTGTAATGCTGTTATAAACATAGGGGTGAATTGTACCCCTTTAAATTAGTATTTTTGTATTCTTTGGGTAAATACTTAATAGTGCTATTGCTGCATTGTAATATAGTTCTACTTTTAACTTTTTGCTTTTCTGATTTTGTTTATCTGATTCTCTTTTTTTGGATGAGTCTGGATGAGTTTTATTTTGATCTTTTCAAAGTATAACTCCTCTGGTTTCCACAGGAGAAACCAGGAGTGCCCAGTACTAACAGGTTTTACAGGTCTGCTGTGGGTGGGGACCTGGAGCTGCTTTAGAAAATTCCTATTGCAGGACTGGAAGAGATGAATTTGCAGAACAATAAGGGGGGTGAGTTGAGCGATGCCAGCAAAGTCCACTTTGGGACCTGAAGCCACCCCAAACTCCTACTAGGCCCACTAGATTAGAGGGGGCGGGTTAGCAGAAGCATGCAGGGGTGGGGCATGCTGTTAGCAAGCTAGGTTAATAGTGTTGGTGCTCAGCTGGTTTCCACAGCTGTCTGTGTATCTAGGCTGATGAGTGGGAATGGGAAATGGCACTAGCCATTTCCTTTGTTGCTGGAGAAAATTCCCAACAATCCCCTCCAGCACATTCTCTGAGATTAGAAAACAAATATCCCTCCTGTCTACCCCATTTTTCACACTATTGCTTCTGTGATTTACTCCTCAGGGCTGTTTATTGTGCTGTCTCTTCAAGGACAGGGACTCGTGTCCTTTGTCCTTCCAGCTATCTTAGAGCCGAGCCTACTAATTTGTAAGTTCCAGGTATTAAGCCCTACTGATTGTAAGAACTCACAAAATTAGGCCCCTCTGGTTTATAAAGCCAAATGTGATAGGGATTTGTCTTCCTTCTGTGGGTTCCCCATGCCTGGGGTGGGGTCTGTTTCTCTCCACCCTCTGCCAATGGCATCCCTCCATTCTGCAGACAGTCCCATGGGTCCCTTTAGCTTCTGACAGCATCTCTGCCCTTCCTACTCTCTTTGATGTAGCCTCTTCTATACATTTATCTGTGGAGAACCTATTCTGCTAGTCTTCAGCTAATTTTCTATATTATTTACACTGATATGGGTGTATTTAAGTGTATCCATGAGATGAGGTGATCTTAGGATCCTCCTACTCCACCATCTTCTTAAAAGGTTAGTTCACTGGAGCATTAAGATTTAATAGACACACCCACATTGGCTTTTATAGCTAGATGTTCTGAGGATCCTAAAAACTGGGGAGCCAGGAGCTCAGTCAGTTAAGTGGCTGACTTTGGCTGAGGTCTAGATCTTCCGATTCATGAGTTCAAGTCCCAGGTTAGGCTCTGTGCTGACAGCTCGGAGTCTGGAGCCTGCTTTGAATTCTGTGTCTTCCTCTCTTTCTGCCCCTCTCCCACTTGCACTTTCTGTCGACCTCTCTCTCTCTCAAAAAAAAAATTAAAAAACTTTTTAAATTGGGAACCAGATGTGGGATCCAAATCTTTCACTGCTCAAGAAGTTGGGAGTTATATTTCCTCCTGAGTATGCGTCTCAGCCTTTCCTAAGCATTTCAATATGGTGGTTTTTTTGTTCACCGGATGTATAGCAGAGACTCAGCTAGTTTGGATTTCTTTCAGAGGTAATTGTTCCATATGTAGCTGGAGATTCAGTGTGTTCTTGGAGGAGGTGATGTTTCAGAGACTCCAATGCCATCTTGAGCTGAAACCCACTGTTCTTCATTCTCATTTTTTCTCCTCTGACTGAATATCAAGATATCTGTCTTCTCTTTTGGAGATTATTTCTGTTGCCTGATTAACCCAGCTGTTGAAGTTCTCTATTATATTTTTAATACTATTTACTGTATTCTTTCCATCCAAAATTTGTTTTTTTAATGATTTCTCTGATTGTTGAACTTCTCATTTTGTTCATTCATTGTTTTTGTATTTATTGAGTTGTCTGAATTCTCTTGAATTTCACTGAATTTGCTTAAAATAATTATTTTGACTCCTTTTTCAGGCAACTGAAAGTTTCCACTTTTTAGTGTTTAGTTATGAAAAAATTATTGTGTTGCTTGGCAGTATCATATTTCCCTGTTTTTATTTCATGTTTATAATGGTTTTGCATTGATATCTGTGCATTTGAAGGAATATCATCCCTTCTAGTTTCCTTTTGGACTGTCTTCAATGACTTAACGGTGGCTGTGAGGGTGCTAGTTGTGTGAATTGCAGCATAGTGATTCCTAGAAGGTCTGTGCAGCTCCATCAGTTGAGGTCAACATCAGCAAAGACTGGGCTCTTCTGTAGTCAGGATGTGGAAGTCCTGTGGGTAGCACTGGTGGAAAGTCCAAGATTACTATGGAAAGTCCTCAGAAGTAAAGGCTCCTGGTGTCCTCGTGTTTTCCTTTTTTTCTTTGGGAGGAAGTTCTAGCCAAGGTAATCCTTCTTGGTGCCAGATATGGTATGCTGCCACTCAGATTAGCAGTGCAGCCAGGATCCTAATTAGATACCCACAGAGAACTACCAAAGCTTCTCAGTTTTGGGGCACAGATGTACTACTGCCAGTCTCTGAGGTGTGAGTGTGCAGATCTCCCATGGAGCTCGGTTCTCTAGGGGGCAAGAAGAGCACCAGTATTGGCTCTGGGATAACAGTGTGCAGCAGAGACTTGTCCCAGTGGGCAGGGTGCAGAGAAGCATACCCTAGGGGTGGTGTGTCTGAATTCTGGCCCTAGGAGGCAATTGCACAGAGGAGCAGCAGTGCAGCCTTGGTAATGCAACACCATAGACATTACTTAGAAATCTGGGAATGGGGCACAGGCCTACAGTAATGCAGCCTGGAACAAAGCCCTGATTTAGGACCCGAGCATGGGGTGTAGAGCAGTGAAAACCTAGCCTCGTAATGGCTAAAGTGACAATTTGGGACCTGGGGACTGGGTGCAGAACTACAGCTGCAGCTGCAATGGAGGACACCACAGCAGCCATTAGGGCACCTGGAGGCAGGGCTCACTGCAGCAATAACTGCAGCCCTGAGAGGAGACACACCAGCGAGGACTCGGTAGCACTGTCAGCTGGGTTTTGATATTGGTAATGACTGTGGGGCTCCTCAGTGGCAAAGGAACCAAATGTCCATCACAGTGAGGCTCACTGGGGATTCTACTGGTCTCCTTTTCCCCCATGGGGTATAATCCCTCTGAGAGAACCCCTCCGTGGCAGTGAGCTGCTCTGAACTAGGGAATGGGGTTACACATATAAAATGCTTCCTATACTTTTCTGTGTGGCAATTCTCAGGATTTATCACAAAAACAGTTGATTCTTGATTTTAGTCCAAAGTTTTCCAAAGCCATTTTCATCAGATTGTGGTTGTTTATTTATTGTATTTGTGGGGAAGACCTGTGTTGGGACCTCCTAGCCCTCCATCAGCTCAAATTTGACTCTATTTTATAAATCCCTGACCCCTTTTGCTTGTTTTAAATAGAATTACAAAATATTGCTCTTCTTTTCTTTTTAATCTCTGAACCACTTAGTTCGATAGAAAATTGTTTTATAGATTTGATTTTGCTTTTTTGATTTCCAAGGTGAAATCTCACTAACTCTCAGAATCCCTCTTTCCCCAACTCCCTCCCCTACCTCTGTTTGACTTTCAAGAGTTCAACTGAGCTCATATATAGTTTTAAGACAAACATATTTGTATTATTTCTGAAATACTTTTTAACAAATAATTTCTCTATTTTAAGATTTTTATAAAATAAATTGTTAAATATGTTTTTCCTTAAAGGTTAGAGAATATATTGGTAGCCTAAGAGAAAGATAGTCATTCCTTTATCTGGTGAATATTTACTGAATATAAACTAAATATATAACTATGTGCCCAGCATTCTTTACTGAAGAAATGTAGAAGGATCCCTCTTTTTTGGAGGAGCTCACTTTTTCTTAGCAGGACTAACATTAGATCTAGTGAATATGTAGACTATGTAGTTAGCCTGTGGATAATATATGGTATGAAACAGTATAATAAGAAAAAATCATGAAGATATTTGAATGAATGAGTTAGGGGTTTCAATTTTAAATGGGGTTTGAGGTAGCCTCATTGAATAGAGGACATTTGAGCAAAGATGTAAATGAGATGAGAAGTTAGCTGTATAGATACTAGGGGAAGGGCATTCTAGTGCAGCTGATTACTCTTCTGAAGAAAGCAAGGAGGATGGGTAAAACTATAAATGCAATTTTGAGGTGGAATGCGCATGCCTAGTTTTATTAGAAAAAATAGAATATGAACACATCACTTGAGGATGGATTGAAGATATATGGGAGTTGACAAAACATGGAAGAGTCATTGTGGGAAAGGAAAGTGGCATAAACTAGGCATGAGTAAGAGTTGTGTTCAGGAACCATTTGGGCTAACACTGAATGTATGTTACTCATTTTCAGTATAGTAATTCAGTAAAAATAGGCTGTTTTCTTTGAAATGCTGTTTGGACTAGATGTGGCTAAGAAAGGAGGGCTATTGTTTATTCATTATATACTATATGCTGGTCTTTTGTTGGCTGCTTTATAATATCTCAATAGTACTGCATGAATGATTAATTTTACATGTGAGGTAACAAAAAGAATAAGCTATATGATGTTAAAATGGTAGTAAATACCCAAGCCATCATTAGAACATACACAGTATTGCTTAGGAAAAGAAAACAACAACAAGAAGAACATATACTGGTTGATTTTTAGGTGATGGCTTTATTTTCTAAGGAAAAAGTTCCAAAGAGCCATGCTGATGAAAAGTGAGAATTTCTATATACTAGGGACAGAGGCAAGAGTGTCCACAGGTACTAGAGACCTGGAAGTAGGGGGCAGGTAAAGTATGGAAGCAAATCACATTCACATAACAGAAGATTTCAGTTGTTTTTATCATTGAGGTTTCAAATTTTTATGTTTATTAACAGTATATACTTAGTGAAATAAAATGTTTAGAAATCTCAGTCACTTATTGTTTTTGTCTTGTAGTATGAAAAACACCCAGAATTGTTATAAAGTATATTTATGTGTAATTCCTCCTTTTTCACTCTTAGCTAATATATTTTCTCACTAAGGTACAGAATTAATGTGAAAATCTAAGACACTAATTTATTTGTGGACTTTTTAAGGCTTACATTATGCTCACAGATGAAAATGCTTTCAAAATTATTTATATCAAACATTCTCCCTGTGCCGTTTTCTCATGCATTGCTGTTGTAAATGCCATTATGTATACCTTCCAGTAGCTATAAAGCATTTTGAATGGCATCTTAAAAGTAATATCAAATATAAGTGATACCATTGGATAGAATTTAATATTGTGGGAGTTTAGTGTTTTGTAGTGGGAATATGATAATATTTTAATCATTCACTCTTTTGTTGAAAGCAATTCTGATTGAGATAACAAATCGTATATCATTGGTCTGAAATATTAATGACTCGCCCTTGAATTTTTATATCATTATCAATAACCACACATACCATTTATGTGGTTCAATGCTGTTTCAGTTTTCACTGCTAGGTTTTTAATATTTTTAAGTCGATATAGTGGCATATTTCATAGAGATGCTTCAACAACTATCTAGACATATTGTAAGGTTGATAAATAGGAATTATCTTAAATTCATTTGCAATGAAATTGAATAGCTGACCCAAGGGCTTAGGTTAAGAGAAGCAAGTGAATGTATTGTAGAACATCATTTTTTATTTCTTTTGGGTTTGATTTTTCTCTGTGATTTGTAATGAAATAGATTAATGGCCCCAATTCTATTACTGATTAAATGGATTTGACTTGGACCTTTAACAGGAAAGTCACAATAGCAGTTAGCTTCAGATCAAAAGCGTTAAAATAAAAATGAAGGACTGTTTCAGGAAGAAAAAGAACTAGGCAATAATATAGGGGAAGACTTATTTCAATTTAAATGGAGCATTTGGTTAAATGCAAGATTCACACATATTGGTTAGCTGGCATGTATAAATTAGGTGCTGTTAAATTATGAAAATACTTCATGTATAGACAAATTTCTTCCATTTTTCAAATACATTTTGAATAGCTTCTATGGACCAAGCATTATTATCTGATGTTATAACTTGATATATGTCCTCACTCCAAAAAGATATGCTGAAGTACAAATCCATCCTACTTGTGGAGTGTGACCTTATTTGGAAATAGGGTATTTGCAGATATAGTTAGGATGCAGATATAGATATAGGGTAGTCTGATTCAACATGACTGTTGTCCTTATAAGAAGAGAAAAATTTGGACAGCGATAGACACTGAGAGGAGAACTGCCTAATTGAAGACAGAAAAGACTAGGAGAAAGTCATATGAAAATAGAGGCAGAGATTGGAGTAATGCAGTTGCAAACCCAACAAGACTAAGGATTGATGGCAACCATCAGAAGCTAGGAAAAAAGAAATATTTTTCCCTTACATGTTTTAGAGGAAGCATGGCCCTACTGATACCTTGATTTTGGAATTCTTGTTTCCAGAAACAAGAATAAAGTTTCCAGAAACAGGAATAAAACAGAAAATGAAGTTCTGTTCTTTTAAGCCATCCTGTTTGTGATACTTATGTAACAGTCCTAGAAAACGAATGCAGAATTATGTATTCTAATATTGAAATACAGGTTATATATTCTAATAGGCTCTGGTAAAAGCTAAATGATTTGATCCATTTGTGAAGTAAACTGATACAGTATCTCATTCAGATATAATCATAAGTATTAAATATATAAGTATGTACATATAAATATTATTTAAGTGCCTCGAGTTTTTTTCTGATCACCAGGCAGGCATCTCTGCTCTGATTCTCTCTATTTATGGTGAAAGGTCCAAGGACCAGAAAGAGCAGTAAATGATTTCTCATAGATAATTTTTATAATTTACCAGGACATGGGTTCTGCAGAAGTTACAATTCTAGTAGCAATGATTGTCATAAAAAACTTAGCTACAGGCACTCATATTGTCATATGGGAAGGGCAGGTATTTTTTTACAAAACCTCAGGTCTAGCTTTAAGGAAGTGACCTTTAACCAAGAGGCAGACAGCATTGTTTAGTAAAGGTCAGTTTTTTATGAGTAAGGGTCATTAGCTGTTTATAAGTCTAAGAGAAAGTTCCCAGAAAAACAGGGTTCTCAGGAGACATAATGCCTGCTCTCACAGTCCCAAAGATGATCGATACATTTTGTTGCAGTAGTGACTTTTACAAAGGCTTCCAGGCCCAGAATGTAGTCAGTTATCAGTTAATTGTTTGGGGAAAAATTATATGTTGCTTGCCTTAGTCACATTAGGGTGCATCTAGTTACTCCTCTTTTCCCTGACCAGGTGCAATCACACCTCAGGGACAGGCAACTCCTGACACTAATCAGTAAAGCACACTGAGGTTTGGTGCCCAAACAGAAATGAAAGTTTCAAGAGGATAGATTTTGGGAGCTGTCTGGGGGCAAGAGACCGTGCAAACTTGCCATAGCCTCACCAGGAATTTTCACTCTACCGGTGACTTCAGATAGCTCCCAACATTAAGCAAGACACTTTATTAACCACTAGTAATATAAGACTCAGACATAGTAAAGACATTTAAGGAACTTAAAATATTGTTAAGAAAGGAAGACTTATACCACCACCACCCATCAAAAAAAATTCCAATATAAAAGAACTTTCTATTTTGTGATACTGGTACAGATACGATGCCCTAATAGTTTCTAGTGAAGAAGAACCTATATTTGATTGGAAATGCTTCAGGGGAGAGGCATGAGCTTAGGATAGTTTGGCTTTGATACTCTGATATACAAACTTAGAGGGAAAGACTTGAAAAGGAAACTATGTGGACAGAACCACAGTGGCAGAATGCACAGGAGAGTGGGCTATTAAACACTCATGCTCTCATCTGCTAAAATTCTTCAGTAGTGACAAGTGCACTGGGCAAACTTCTGACATTGAAATTATATTTTTCCACTCCTTTCTAATGAACTCAGTATTTGAACCAACAGGGAGGAGTTTCTACACAGTATATATTCAGAACAGACAAGATAAGAGTAAAACAAAAGGGAAAAAAAAAACAAAGCAAGAAGTCCAATTCTTCACCTTGAGTATCTGTAAACCTATGAACTTTTGATTGCAAGAAATTCATGCTCGAGACAGAAAACTGTATTTATTTTCCTTTCACTCCCAGAAGCTTTCATTCAAATATGAAGAGCCAGAGCCTGTTGGAATTTGAGCCAAGAGTTGGTATTTTAGAGTAGGAAGCTGAGGTTTAAACTGATTAGCATACCGGAATAGAGATCTCAAAGGAATGTGACTAGACTTTAGAAACAATGGTTCTTTGGGAACTGCCCATCCCCTGTTTTTTGGACTAAGCCCAAAGACTTGAGGAGATGAAGTAAATCCCTAGATATGAGAAAACTAATTGCTTAGCTTCCCACAGAATAATATAAAAAGTGGTAAGCCTTATGGGAAAGCCCATTGTCCAAAATGGCACCCAGGAGATTCTTAGATGAGTATGAGGTCAACTATACAAAGTCTTGAACTTCTAGAGTAATGTAGAAAGATAACCAATGTTCCTGAGTACCCAACCCCCATGAAAATTCAGAATTATTGGGGACATCAAGGTGCCAGAAAAAGAATTATAGTTGGGGCAAAGAATTCTGACCATTAACACCTAGTATGAGGCCATGAACTGGGTCAGTAACGGCCATGAAAATAGTGTGGGCCACATGGAGGTGAATTACATTTTGATGCAGACCAGCCAGAAAGTGGCATGAGGACCAGATGTCTCCCTTCAAATGCTGGGATTATATATAACTTCACCCTAGGATTTAGATCACTCAGAGAGAAATTAAGAACTATGTCTGTGAATATTTGAGTGATCATATGTATAGGTGATCATATGTATAGGAGGTGGAATGCTAAGAGACTGATTTTAAAATAGAAGTCATTTATTTATTTACCATGTATTGGTAGAGTTGAGCATTTTTGGCATTCATAGAATGTCACAGTAATTGTGGTTACAAAATTATATTTTACACATCTGATTTTGTGGACTGTTTTCACTATATAGTTTATAACTACTGGAAATTGAGACATGGGGGTACAATAAATGGTAACTTGCCCAACATCCTTTATTTAGCTAGGGATGAGTGCTGATAAAGAGTCACATGTGAAATGCCATATTACTGCCGGATCTAGGCTGAATAATTTCATATTAGTTTTTTATATTTTTTAAATTTCTTACTGAAGTATGGTTGACACAGAATGTTACATTAGTTTCGTGCATAGTGATTCAAGAAGTCTATATATTATGATATGTTTACAAGTATAGCTACCACCTGTCACCATAAAATGCCATTAAAATACCATTGATTATATTCCCTATGCTGTACCTTTTATTTCATGAATTATTCATTCCACAACTATAAGCCTGTGTATCCCATCCACCTTCACCCATTTTGCCCACTCCCCATGCCCTTCCCCTCTGACAATCATTAGTTTTCTGTATGGATGGGTCTGTTTCTGGTTTTTGTTTGTTTTGTATTTTAGATCCTATATGTAAATTAATGGCATTTGTCTTTCTTAGACTGATTTCACTTACCATAAAGCATAATATCTTCTGCATCTATCCATGGTTTCACAAAAGGCAAGATCTCATTTTTTATGGCTGAGTAATATTCCTGTGTGTGTGTGTGTGTACACACCACCACCTTTTCTTCATTCATCTATCATGGACACCTGTGTTGCTTTCATATCTTGGCTATTGTAAATAATGCTGCAATAAACATAGAGGTACATATAACTTTTTGAATTAGTGTTTTTATTTTCTTTGGATAAATACCCAGTAGTATAGTTACTGGATTGTATAGTATTTCTATTTTTAATTTGAGGCATTTCCATACTGTTTTCCACAGTGGCTGTATCAATTTCCATTCTCACCAACAGTTCACAAGGGTTCCCTTTTCTCCACATCTTTACCAACACTTGTTATTTCTTGTTTTTTTGATTCTAGCCATTCTGACAAGTATGAGATGATATCTCATTGTGGTTTTGATTTGCATTTCCCTGATGATTAGGGGCATTGAACATTTTTTAATATATCTGTAAGCCGTCTGCATGCCTTCTTTGGGAAAATGTCTGTTCAAGTCCTTTGCCCATTTTTGAATCAGATTTTTTTGGAAGTGGAGATACTTAGTTGTATAAGTTTTTTCTATACTTTGGATATTAACACTTTATTGGATTCATTTGCAAATATCCTCTCCCATTCAGTAGATTCTCTTTTTGTATTGTTGGTGGTTTTCTTTGCTCTGCAAACGCTAATTAGAGTAGTCCCAAGAGTTTATTTTTGCTTTTGTTTCCCTTGCCTCAGGAGAGTAGTCCCAAGAGTTTATTTTTGCTTTTGTTTCCCTTGCCTCAGGAGACCTATGTTACTAAGTCTGATGTCCAAAACCTTACTGCTTCTGTTTTCTTTTAGGATTTTTACGGTTTCAGGACTCATATTTAGGTCTTTAATTCATTTTCAGTTTACTTTTGTGTATGGTGTGAGAAAGTGGTCTAGTTTTCCCAGCACCAGTTATTGAAAAGACTATCTTTTCCTTAATGTATAAACTGGCCATAAATGTGGGTTTATTTGTAGGATCTGTATCACACTTCGTTAATTTATGTGTTTATTTTTGTGTCAGTACCACACTGTTTTTATTACTATAGCTTTGTAGTTTATCTTGAGATCTGGGATCGTGATACCTCCAGGTTTGTTCTTTCTCAATATTGCTTGGGCAGACAAAAGGTTTTAATGATTCTGTCAAAATCACAGTTGATTTTGAGTTAGACATAATAAACCTACTTAATAGTCACATGATTAGCTCAAACTAAATCTATTAGTACTAATTACAAGGATGGTTAAAATATAACATTCCCTAAACTATGTTTCTGATCCACTCTTTTGACTATAGACCCAGTTAGGTGTCCATAGTGTATTTAGAATGGTCTTAAATTCAATCAATGCTTGAGTAAAGTTAAAATATTTAATGGAATAATTCTCAAGTTTTCAAACTCCTGCAAAGTAATTTTTTAAAAATGCATTTTGGTATTTGAAGTAAATATCTAACTTTGATTTTCAGTATTAATGCTTAAATCAGTAAGTTCAAAATCTGGGGGAAAAGTAATTTAATACACATACCTAATGTCTAGAAATGTACTCCTATTTAAACTATTCACAGTCTTTAAAAATTGTCTCTTCTTTATTCAACAGGCTGGAGTGGGGTCACAGCAGACATAATTCAAAGGAGCAGAGTGAGTCAAATTTGAAAAAAAAATAAGGTCAGTACTAGTGGAGTAATGTTTAAGGTCAAATCTGGAAGGTGAGTATGGGACAATGAAGAATACATGAAGCAAATGGTAGGGATTA
Organism: Suricata suricatta; assembly: GCF_006229205.1. Classification (NCBI taxonomy): domain Eukaryota; kingdom Metazoa; phylum Chordata; class Mammalia; order Carnivora; family Herpestidae; genus Suricata; species Suricata suricatta. Next base: position 34,181,536 of record NC_043709.1, on the reverse strand, counting down.
AATTGATCAGAAGTTTCAAATGTTCAAAGGAAAAGTAAGGGGAAACATCAGGTCATTCTATTTTGAAGCAGGAGTCCATGTCAACTAGGTTATAGGCAGATTTCATATAAAAGAACTATTTGTGAAAAAGAATCTTCAAAGAGCTATATATAGTCTTAGATATCAATAGGTGATGATTTTAAAATGTTCATGTTACTATTTTGGTTTTGTGGATCATGCTTCTGTTTTCTCAAATTAAAAATTTTGATTCTGCACTTTCCTTTACAAAACTGTCTAGAATGAGGAAAGGTGGTTATAATATGGAATTGGGAAGCATTTAGTGTGTTTCACATAGGTAAGCTGTAATGTGTTGACCTGATTATTCTGGTCAGCTATTTGAACTGAGTCAGAGAGTTACCTTATGGTCACTAGTCAGTTTGTTTTGTTTGGGCAAAGCAAAACCTTCTAAGATGTTCAATTATAAGTTTCCCAAGAATTAGATTACTGGAGACAATTAGAAAATATGCCCTGAACTGCTGAGCCCAATTCAGATTACACAAAGTAAGTAAAGACACCAAAGCAATGCATTTTTCATTAAAATTTTCATTTTCATTCCATTATTTATTCAGGAAGCCTACTGCTACTTTTAGCAGACCACAGTGTGTCACTAGTTAGTCACTAGTTATATATTTTGGGCTCTTCATAGTATTTTTAATTAATACTCAAGTATTTCATGTAAACACAGCTAGAACATTAAATAGGATCTATTTTAAAATGCAAACTAGATTTTTAAAAGCATGTTTATTTATTTATTTAGAGAGATAGTATGCATTCTGATCCTGACATGGGGCTTAGGGAATGCTCATTGTTGGTATTTACAATAAAATTTATTTCTTCAGCAAACAGTAAATACTGGGATGTAAGTATGTAGCAACCCAGAAAGATACTTTTCATCATTTTTTAATACACAGGAAGATATTTTTCTCAGTACCCAAACTACTCCTTTTATCATATTGGTGCTTTCAGACCTCGAATGCAATGTGGTTAAATTTATTCTTTAGTACATCCATTTGTTTCATTATTCATTGCTTATTGAGCAGCAATAAGCATCAGAGAAATTAGAACAATTGGTGCTATAAAACAAATAACAGAAGGCCTTTGTTCCAAGGAGTTTATAGTATACTGGAGTGGGCTATCATGATAACTGTGTTAACAGCTAATGCAGAGAGCTAAACATTTTATATGTATAAACTTATTTATCCCGTACAACAACTCAAAATAATAACCCTTTTAAATGTAATCTTCACTTTACAGAGGGGGGAAAGTGTGTCACAGAAACAAAGTGATTAGCTTTAATGCACACACCTAATCAATGTCTGAGCCAATATTTGGAACCAGGTATTCTAGCTCCAATGTCTGGCCTTTAACCCACTACACAAGAAAAATGCATAGGATGCTGCTGGAATGTAGAGAAAATACCCATCAATCAGGGTCAAGAAAATCTTTACAAAAGAGCTTAAGTTTAGGTTTGAAGAAGGAATAGTTAGAACTCTCTTAACAGTAGGGACTGTCTGTATGATAGTGTAAGGAATAAAGTCTGTGTGTTTTATGTGAAAGTGTTCATGTGGGAAAAAAGAAAGCAAATAGAGCTAGGATTCTAGGCCAAATATCAGGACATGATGCACCTTGAATAATAATCTGAGAACTTTGACCAATATTATTCTGAAAGCTAGGGGTAAGTATTGAAATATTTTAAGAGCAGTAAGCAGGGCAGCAATATGATAATAATTCCCTTTTAGAAGGTTCATCGTGGTAACCATGAGGTAGATGAAGGGGTGAAGTGAAATATACATGAAAAAGTTGGTGAAAACCCAAACATAAGTATTGACAGTAGAAGAAAAAGACAAAGAGAAAGGGTGTCTGTTTTTAGTATTTTAAATGGCTGTCATTTAATCATTTCTTGGGTGCTAGGCATTTTATTTGCCACTTTATATGTGTAATCTTTCCAATTCCTAAGCAGTTGTTCTCTGTGGCAGGTTTTATTAGTAATGTTTTATATTGAGGTAATAAGCGCTTGGAGAGTTTAAGTAGCTTACTCAAGGTTTACAGCTAGTCAGTGATAGATTTGGGATTCAAATCCGTGGCTTACATTTCTTATAGTCTATGATGCTTGTCGCAATCAGTCTTTAAGGACAAAACTGCACATTTCAAAGCAAAGTGGTAGTAGAGTGGTGAATTAGAAGCGTGAATCTATATTAATAGTCATGTTTCTAGTATTGCTGTGAATTCGAGCATCATTTCACCAAAATGTGAAGAAAAAAATTCTAATATAATTCTCTCAAAAGAAATGCATTTAATTGCTGCATTCATTGACTACTTCTTACTCCTCAAACTCTGATTTGGCATCAGGCACCTCATCTGATAGAAGTTCAGCAGTACTGTCTCTAAATCCAAAGAATGGTTTTAATTCCATGAGTCTGCTTCTCAGTTACCGCGATCTCTATTTTCTAACTTGCATTGAGACAGTCTCACCATTTGAATTTCTTACAACAATGACTTTTGATTTTCTTCTTACTTCACTGTATCTTTGTCAAGCTCATCCCTGTGGGCCATGAAATAAAGGAGTTGGTTAAGAGCTTAATGTTAGTATCTCTTCTAATCTCTTATATATTCTTTCACTTTTATGACTTCAAGTATGATTACCTATTCAGAAATAGCATGCACTTTCACAGGCCCCTTCTTTGATATACCTTCCTGGCAATCTCAAAGCATTCAAATATAGGAATCAAACAAACAAAAAATATGATATTCTCCTTCACTTATGTTTTTGTACTCAGCTTTCCTGATCTCTATGAATAGCACTACAATCCATTTATTCTTAAAAGCAAAGAATTTAGCAGTCATCTTGGACACAGCATTCCCCCTCACCTTTCATATCTAAAGCATCACCAAGTCCTGTCAATTGCATTTCTTAAATATTTCTTAAACCTTACATTTTTTTCATATTCATGGAATACAGTATTCCCTACTATCATGGGGCACTTAATAGCCTACAAACTGCTCTCCCCATCCTTCTCTAAGCTTCCCTTTAATACATTCTCCATAAAACATTGGAAAGTGATCTGTTAAAGTACACTTCTGGTCATGTTCCTTCTATGCTTAATACCCTTTAAGGATACATAGTGCTCTTAAGATGTGGGCTAGAATTCTTCCCATGGCTCTCAGGACCCTACATCATGCAACCTCTAGTCTCTGTTCCAACTTCATGCTGTACTCATCTCCCTCTACTTTCTCTCTTCCAGTTTCATGTTAACCACTAGGAGTGTTGTTCTCACTATTTACATATATTTTTCCTTTTGTTTGGAGCACTCTTCTTTACCCTCTTAAATATCACTTTAAAGTTCACATATTCATTCCTCTAGAAATTTTTTTAACCTCCTGCTTTCAAATTTTTCTGTTAAGGGCCCTAGAGTTCTTTATCTGTTGCAATTTTAGTTGTTCAACTGACAATATAAAATAACAGTGGATTACATTTACAGATCATTTTCTTGAGCACAGTATTTTTTAAAGCTAACTAACATGTTTTTCTGCAGTCTGTCTACTCTTCTAAGATGGAATTTTGCACCGAATTTACCAACACACTGTTGGGAGGATAGGGGTTTGTGTGTATAATTCTGTGTGCATATTTATGCTTAATGCATTCAGATTTTGTTATAGCATCTTATGGGTCAAATCAGTGGCTGAAAAATATGAGAAAGACCTATTTCTCTCATATTTAGGGAAGGCTGTGTTTGTGTATTAACAGATTTGGGAAAGACCAAATTGGGCAACTGAGAAAGAAAAAGACACAAAGAAAACTGTGGTGGTTGACATATGAAAAAACAATAATCACAATCCCAGTCAACTTGAAATAAAATATTGTAAGCCTATTGGACTAGAGATATGATTTACTGCAATTATATTAGGCTTGATCTCGTGGAGGGAGGCCTTCCTAGGTAATAATTCTTTGATGCCCTGCCTTGTGACTTTGAATTGCCTAGCTTTCTTCATAGAAATGGCCTAAACTTGCTCTCATTTTTATTAATTTAAGTGTTCACCTGTGGTTTTTTTACAAAAAATTCTTTTCTTTAGCTTTCAAAATTTCTAGAAACAATAAACACAATTAGACATCTTCCTTAAAACTCAGAAATCAAATAAACTCTTTTTAGTTGAGAACTTTTTTTTTTGGAGTGTGGAAGAGAATATAAGACAAGTGTGTTGAACTTCCAACACCACATAGAAACAGATCAAAATATTTTAGGTAAATGTTTCATTCAAACTTCAACTCAGTTTTTATAATTCATGTTATCTAAATAGTGTGGATAACTTTCAGAGAAAACTTTGCTTCCCAATGAAAATACAATATAGGTCATACTTAGATGACTACAATGGACTCAAAGCTCCTATTAGATAAGAACATTTGAATCATAATCAAATTCTAACAGTTTTAACTTTGCGAGACTCCTGAATGCTACTCCAACTGGATTTTCTTCAAACTATGGAAAATGCAAGTTGGATGAGGAGGGAACATGCAAGGAGACACTAAAGTGAAGCATCATAATACATCTTGCTGGAGGTCTCTGTTTACTTTTTGAAAATAAAATCGTATGCTTATAGAAACATAGACATATTATGAAATAAAATGACAGTGCACATGCATTTTTAAGATGGAACATCAATTTTAAAAAGTTTGGCACTTGTGGTAGGCCCCTTTGATGTCTCAGTGTTTTGAAGGGCAATCTCCCAAATCTCTTTAAAGTTTAATTACATAATTTGTTTAAATAGTTTCAATAGAACAAAATAAAATATACATATGGCTGTTACCACAATTATTCAAAAATAATTCATGATGCCTTCCTAATACAGTCAACTGAATGGTATTCTGATTACAGAGGGATATGGCACAGTGAAAGAACATGGGTTGAGAGCAGAGAGATCTGGCTCCAAATCTTCATTCCATTACTTACCATCTAGGGTATTTATTTAACTTTTAGGTCTCTTTCTTGGTCCACTGAAGGGGGATGGAAATACTATTTTTTATATTTTATAACAGACAGAATCTTGTAAAGGAAATGGCTGTTGCTACACATGGGGTAGGCATCACCCTAAACATCTGTTCTCCCTTTACTGACTGAATTGAAATTGATAATAATTGACTGTACCTTATTCATATAGGTATCTTTAAGATACGAAATATTTAAAATATTTAAATTGTGTTCAGCACAGTCTTTGAGTTAGTTTCTAGGTATACCATTTGTTTTACCCCACCTTGAAGACTTTTTTTTGAAGGATAAATATATACCATTGATTTAACATGATCTTCATGAAAAGAAAAGGGTTTTATAACAAGTAAATCATTAACCCAAACGGGAAAACTAAAGGTGGAGCTGTTTGAAGAGAGAGTCAACAAATATTCATTGCATAATTCAGGATGTCCAAAACAGTATACTAGTGGTCAGGACAATATAGGAAATATCAATACAACTGATTAATATAATTAAAATAAATTAATAGTTATAATAATTATAATAAAAAACTAAGGCAAAACTTATTCTTCATTCTTATTCAAAATCAAATCCCAATTCTTACTATAATTTTCTTCTCCCATCCTTTCTATTTGTTCTCCCCTTCCTCCAGTTGCTTACTGCCAAAGAATAATACTTTTATAATTATTTTTTATTTATTTTACCTCCTTACCCTTTTCCCATTACACTCCTTAGCATTTTACTCACATATCAATCTTTAGCTGCCTTCTGGAGCAAGGTTTTCTCTCAGTTCTCTATTTTACTCATCAGCCCTGGGTCTCTCTGGGTATGTGTCTACTCTTCAGAGCCAAAATTTCGTGGGGCTATTTTAAGATTGATCAGGGTTTCATAAAGAGCCAGTTAACCCATAGAAGACACATGTTATTTGTGTTCTTCAACAAATTTGTACTAAGAAGAAATATGTTGACTTTTATCATATTGCTCTCTTTCAGTTGGTTCGGAAAAGGGATATTTGTTATCTCCAACATTTGGTGCATTTACTGTAACAGTTGGGAAAGAGAAGAAATAAAATTTGGAAACCAAATAACACCTAGACATAAATGCTTTGTTTAGAACTACAGAAGGTAAATTTGTCAGAATGAGTATATTTGGATATATTATTTTGTGTTTATTCTTCTTTTCTATTTACTAATTGAGAGTTTGTTATAAAAGGACTTTTTAAAAGGATAAATGAAAAGCCAGATAAGGAAATACATAGGATGAAGCCTGGACCATAAGCACAAGAGCTTTTATCCCTGAAGAATTTGGAGATGTCACCCTCCTGGTACGTGACACTATTTTGTTTTGATTTGTGGTAAAATACACTTAAGATTCACCATTTAACCATCTTTAAAGTACATGGTTCAGTGTGTTGGATACATTTTCATTGTGTAACCATTACCAGCATTCATCTTGTAAAACTGAAACACTTTCCTCCTTAAGCAATAACTTTCCATTATCTTTCCTCTTCTCTAGACCCTGTGCTACCACTGTGCTTTGCCTTTATAATTTTGACAACTCTAAGTACCTCATATAAGTGGGATCATAGAGTATTTGTCTTTTTGTGAATGACTTATTTCACTTAGCATAGTGTTCTCAAGGTTAATCCATGTTGTAACATATTGCAAAAAATTCCTTTTAAGGCTGAATAATATTCTATTGTAAGTATATACCACATTTTGCTTATCCATTCATCTGTGAATTGGAAACTTGGATTGCTTCCATGTTTTAGCAATTATAAAGAATACTGCTGTGAACATGGCTGTACAATGTCTGAGATCCCACTTTCAATTCTTTTGGGAATAGACACAGAAGTGGAATCGATAGATTATATAATTCTATTTTTTTAAGTAACTACCATATTGTTTTCCACAGTGACTATTTTTCATTTCCATCAGCAGTGCACCAGGGTTTCAATTCTCCCACCTCTTCAACACTTGCTTATGTTTTTGATCGCAGTTATCCTAATAGGTGTGAGGTTGTAACTCATTGTACTTTGTTTTTAAATGCTTTTATGGTTTTATTGAGAACTAATTTATATCCATTATGTAAGTTGAAGGCATACAGCATAATGATTTGGTTTACATGTTGTGAAACAATTACCACAATTTATTTAGTCAACATCTATCGTCTCATGTAGATACAGATTTTTTTTAATGTAGTTTAGATTTTCATTTCCCTAATGATTAGGGATGCTGAGCATCTTTCATAGGCTTATTGGAAATTTGTATATCATCTTTAGAGGTAGATCTGTTCAAGTTCCTTGCCTATTTTTGAAGTGATTTGGTTTCTAGGTTTTAGGAGATCTATTATATATTATCTACATATTAATCAATTATCAAATATAGAAGTTGCAAATATTTCCTCTTATTCTGTGGTTACCTTTTTCCTCTTTGCATGTTTTTTTATGCACATTTAAACTTTTTTTTCCCCATGAAGTCCAATTTGTCTATATTATATTCAAGAAACCATTGTCAAATCCAATATTGTAAAATTTTTTCCAAGTTTTTTTCTCAAAGTTTTTGGTCTTAAATTCATGTCCTTGATCCATTTTGAGTTAATTTTTCTATATGGTATTAGATAAGAGTTCAACATTATTCTTCGGCCCCAATATCCAATTTTTCTCAGTGCCATTTGTTGAAAAGACAGTCTTCTTCCCACTGAATTATTCGGGTACACTTGTAAAAACTCATTTGACCATATACATGAAAGTTAATTTCTAGCCTCCCTTCTATTCCAATGCTCTATATACTTGTCTTTATGCCAATACCAAACTGTTTTGATTATCATACATTGTAGTAGGTTGAAGTCAGGAACTGTGAGACTTCTGGTTTTGTTATCAAGACTATTTTGGCAATTTGAGATCCCTTATGATTTCTTATGAATTTTAAGATGGGTTTATCTGCATCTGCAAAAAAATGTCATTGGGATTTTGATAAAAAATATTGTCTTCTAATCTAATAACATGGGCAGTGTTTTCATTTATTTATTTCTTTAACTTCCTTCAATGCTTTTTAATTATCACTCTCTTTCACATCCTCCATTAAATTTATTCCTAAATATTTTATTCTTGATGACATTGTTTCCTTTTCAGGCTGTTCATTGTTTATGTCTAGAGGTGTAATTGATTTTTGCATCCTGCTAATTTTCTAAATTCATTTATTCTAACAGTTTTTTTTTAACCTTGGGGTTTTCTGCATATAAGATCATTTTACTTGTAGAGATAAATTTACTCCTTTCCAATTTAAATGCCTCTTTTTTTTCTTCCCTAATTGCTCAGGCTAGAATTACCAGTACTATGTTAACTAGAAGTGGTGAAAGTAGGCATCTAACTTTGTTCCCCAACTTAATAGTGAAAGGAAAGTGTTTCCTCTTAGTATGGTGTTCACTGTAAGTTTTACATATGATATTTATTATATTGAGGTGGTTTCCTTCTATTCCTAGTTTATTGGGTGTTTTGTCATGAAAGGTATTCGTTTGTCACTTTTTATGCAGCATTTAATGTGATTATTTTTCCTTTATTCTGTTGATATGGCATTGGTCAGTTTTCAGATGTTGAAATATACTTATATTCCAGGAATAAATCTCATTTAATCATGGTGTTTAATCCTTTTAATGTGCTGTAGAATTCTGCTTAGTAGTATTTTTGTTAAGTACTTTTGTATCAATGTTTATAAAGGATATGTGTCTGTTGTGTTTTTTTCTTGTATCTTTGGCTTTTCCTTCAGGATAATTTTGATCTTATAGAATGTATTCTCTTTTAGAAGGATTGGTATTAGTTCATCTTTAAATGTTTGGTAGAATTCACAAGTGAAGCCATCCGGTCCAGGAGTTTTCTTTGTTAGATTAAAAAAAAAATTGTAATGTTTTAAAATTTATTTTTGAGACAGAGCATGGCAGAGGGAGGGGCAAAGAAAGAAGCAGCCACACAATCTGAAGCAGGCTCCACGTTCTGAGCTGTCAGCACAGAGCCAGAGGCGGGGCTCGAACCCATGAACATCAGATCGTGACCTGAGCCGAAGTCGGATGCTTAACTGACTGAGCCACCCAGGAGCCCCACTTTGTTGGATTTTTTATTACTGATTCACTTTCTTTACTAGTTTTACATCTATTCAGATATTCTATTTTTTAACGATATCTTGGAAAGATTTGTGTTTTGTTGATAGAATATTCATAATACTCAATAATCCCTTTTATTTCTTCATTATGGTTTGATAGTTTTAGTCTTTGAAAAGATCAACAAAATTGACAACCTTTAGCTAGATGTATCAAAGAAAACACTTTTGATTTCACTGATTTTTCTCCATTTTTCTACTCTACATATCATTATTTCTGCTCTACTTTTTGGCTTATGTTGTTCTTTATCTAGTCTTTAAAGTTACATTGTTGATTTTAGATCTTCTTTTAAGTATCATTATTTATAGCTATAAATTTAAATTTCTCCCTTAACACTTCTTTTGCTGTGTTACTATGTTATGTTTTTGTAAGTATTTTCTAATTTCCTCTGTAATAACTTCATTGATCCATTGATTATTTTTAATGTATTATTTTTCGTCTTCACCATTTTGTTAATTTTCTAGTTTCCTTTTGTTTATTTCTACCTTTATCCCTTTGTGGTCAGAAAAGACACTTTGTATGACATATATATCTTTTAAAATCTACCATGACAATCTGTGGCCTAATGTAAGGTCTATCTTGGAACATATGTATTCTGTTGGATTGTTCTCTATATATGTTACATCTATTTGATTTTATTGTATTTTTTAGGTCCTCTCTTGCCATATTTCTCTTCTGTCTGGTTGTCCTATTCATTAAAAGTTTCTGAGTAGTATTGAGAACTGTCTTTTTCTCCCTTCAATCTGTCACTTTTTTAAATACACTTTAATGATCTGCTATTAGGTGTATAAATATAACTGTTATGTCTTCTTGTTGCAGTAGAACTTTAATATATAATGTCCTTCTTTATCTCTTGTAAAAGAGATTTTGTGTGACTTAAAGTTTATTTTGGGGTTGTATGGATGGCTCAGCTGGTTAAGCATCTGACTTCGGCTCAAGTCATGATCTTATGACTCATGGGTTCAAGCCTTGAACCAGGCTCAGAGCCTGCTCCAGATTCTGTGTCTCCCTGTCTCTCTTACCTTCTCTCACAAATAAATAAATGTTTTACAAAGGAATAAAAGGTCTATTTTTTCTGGTGACTCAGTCTATTGAGTCAGACTCTTGATCTTACAGTTTGTGAATCGCTGTGCTGACAACATGGATCCTGGTTGGGATTCTTTCTCCCCTGCTTGTGCTCTCAAAATAAACTTTTTTATAAATTTATTTTGTCTGATGTTAGCATAATCACCCCCCTACTCCATTTATTTCTTTTTAATTACTTTATGGACTTTTTTCATCCTTTCACTTTTAACCTATTTGTGTCTTTAGATTTCAAGCAGATAGCATATTGTTAGATCATGTTTTTTTGTAATCCATCCTGCTAGTCTCTGTCTTTTGATTGGAGAGTTTCATTCATTGAAAGTAATTACTGATTTAAAAAAAAAAAGGACTACATCTGTCATTGTGCAATTTAGTCTCTATACATTTTACTGCATTTCTGTCTCTAATGTCCTGCATTACTGTCTTTTGTTATATTTGGTTGTTTTGTAGTAAAAGTGTTTTAATTCCCTTCTCATTTCACTATGTGTATTTTTTATATCTATTTTCCTTTGTGGTTACCTTGGAGATTACATTTAATATCCTAAAGTTATAACATTCTATTTTGAATTTATATTAGCTTACATCTATAACATATAAAACATATAAAAACTGTTCTTTTAGAGCTTTATTTTCACTACTAATTGTTAATGTTACAAAATTACATATTTATATATTATGTTTCCAAACACAAACTAATATTTTTAATGCATTAGTCTCTTAAATTATATAAACATTAAGAGTTACTAGCTTTAACATTAATAATTTTTTCTTTAAATGTATCAATCTCAAATCATGTAGAAAACAAAAAGTGGTTACAAAGCATTGTTATAATATTAGAATTTATATTTCTCATACAACATAAAGTTACTGACTACTATTTTACTTTTTAGGAGTCATTTGCATATATCTGGAAGGGAAGGTCTAGTACTCACAGAACTGTCCTGCTCTTGCTTATCCGGGAATGTCTTCATACTGCTCTCCTTCATACTAGACAGTTTTGCTGGATATAAAATTCTCAGTTGATACTTTTTAAAAGCACTTTGAATATGTTGACCCATTGTCTTCTGGTTTCTATGGTTTCTGATGAGAAATCTTTTTATCTTATTATATGTGATACTTTGCTAATTTCAAAATACTCTTTGTCTTTGAATTTTTTATTATAATGTGTCTCAGTAAGGGTCTCCTTGAGTTCATCTTATGGAAGTTCTTTGAGCTTCTTGGATGATTATATTCATGTCTTTAATCACATTTGGGGAGTTTCTAGTTATTGTTTCTTCAAGTGTTCTCTCTGTCCCTTTGTCTCTCTTCTCCTTTTGGAACTCTCATCATGTATATGTGGTATGTTTATCTCTTTTCTCTTCCCTACTACTAAGATGTCTCTCAAAACTTTAAGGAGACTATTTTTATTGGCATCTTGTAGATGAGGTTATGCTATGGCCTGCCAGTGTGCTTAATGGGAGGATTTTCATTCGGACCAACATTCAGGCTGATTGGAAGTCAGACCTTCAAGCAGCACATCCTGATACCAAGCAACCAATTTTGCCACAAGAAAAGAGAATTACAAGCCAATATCCCTGATGAACACAGATGCAAATTAAAATCAAGAATGTAACATGATTTATTCCAGAAATGAAAGGATGATTCAACATCTACAAATCAATGATAGACCATATTAACAAAGTATAGAATAAGAAAATATACGATCTAAATAGGTACAAAAGAGCACTTGAAACCATTTACCATCCATTTATGATAAAAACTTGTAAAGAGGAGCAAACCTCAACATAATAAATGCCATATGTGACAAGCCCACAGCATCTTACTCAGTGGTGAAAAGCCGGAAATATTTCATTTAAGATTAAGAACAAAACAAAAGTGGGATTCAGCAGCAAGATGGCTGAGAAGTAGAGAGCTCCATACTTTTTCACCAGCCTACATTTCTAAAACCAAGAAGGACTGAGGCCATTGGACACTGAACCACAAGGGTCTGGGAGGAAAAGAGACAGAGTCCACTAAGAAGACAGCCTCATAGGTGCGTGGTTGTGAACTAGGGAAGATAAAAACAGGCCAAGACCTGGAGTCACAGAGGGGAGGGAGCCCCCTCCATGGAGAGTTGTGGAGAGAAGAGGGGAAGAGAAAGAGTGGCTGAAACTGCTAAAAAGCTGTCTCCAGAGAAGAGGAAAAACCTCAACCCAGGATGGAGAGGAACCCTAACATCCCATCTGTAACTGCAGGGCATTCAGAGAGAGATTTTTTTCTCTAGCTGTGGAGCTTTCTAGGGGCTAGGTGCCCCGATCCCAGGTAGCACCAGGAGAAACTCCTCCCCTAAGCCCCCTACTGGATCCCTGGCTAGGAAGCCGCGTGGCCTGCTGGGGTACATTTTGGGTGGTATCAGTAAAGTAAGATCTGGAAACAAGGTGGGGCTTGGGAAATACAACTGAGCCTACCTGGGCTGTGCCTGTGGCACAAGGAGATCGGACCCAAAACAGTAAGTTACAATGACACTTGGCTGGAGAAGGGACTGGGGTGCTGCCATTTTTCTCCCCACAATCACCAAGACAGGGCCTCAGGGAGTGACCCAGAGGCGAGACTCACCTACACCAAACCATGCCCATCCATGCTGGAGAGCTGCCTTTTTATTTTCTGGAGCCCAGGCAAGACCAACGTTGATGCATTGCCATGATTAACTCTGTGTCAATTCTTGCTATTCAGATATATTTTCCATCTCCCCTCTGCTGGACTGGGCACTCTGGTCATTGATTGGATTAAATGTCACTGTTTAAGCAATTCTCTTGATGTACATTCCACACCTCCGTCACTACCTTCCTTTCTCTTTCTGAAATAATCAGATTATATACTTTCTTTGGGTAACATTATCTTCGTTTTTTTTTCCTCCTCACCTCCTAACATATTCTCTTCTTTCTCTCTGAATTAAGCCTTTTAGTCTCTCTGTTCAATGTTCAATTTTGCTTCCTCCCCACCCCTGTCACTTCTCTCTTTGTATATGATCTTCCATCAGCACTGCCTCCACCCTGCTCTTTATTTGTAGCTGGAATTTGGTTGTCCTCTGTTGTTTTTGTGCCCCCCCTTCTGTTTTTCTTTTCCCTTCTGATTTGCTTGCTTGTTTGACTTGTTTGTGAGTTTGCATGCTTTTGTTCCCTTTGTGTTTGTTTTTCTTTTCAGGGCTACCTCAAGAAATAAGCCAAAGTGCACATGATGGAGAGTCCCAAATTTCAATATGAGTAGAGAAATAAAACAACCAATGGCACAAGAGAAACCAAGGGACACCATTAAATGAACACTTCCTGAATGGACAGGTCCTGGACAGTCTATAAGCCATCTTTAATAAAGCAATACTCACAGGTGAAGAGTGCATAACAAGCTTTTAAAACGGACAAGAGACAGAAAGCTAGCCAAAATAATGAAATGGAAAAACTCTTCTTTAAAGAGATTCTAGGAAGGAGTAGTCACAGCTACAGAATTGCTCAAAACAGATAAAAGCAACATAACTGAGCAAGAATTTAGAGCAGTTGTCTTAAAATTAATCATTGGGCTTGAAAAAGGCAGGGGAGATATCCTGCTACAAAGACTATGGACCTTAAAAATAGTTGTGATGAATTAAAAAATGCGATAAATGAGATGCATAATAAAATGCATGGATTGAAGAGACAGAGGTGAGAATAGGTGAATTAGAAGACACAATTATAGAGAAAGAGGAAGCCTAGAAAAAGAGAGCACCTATCCAAGAGTACAAAAAGAGAATTTGAGAACTGAGTGATACAATCAAATGGAACAATATCCCTAGCAGAGGAATTCCTGAGGAAGAAGAAAGAGTGAAAGGCACTGAAGGGGTACTTGAACAAATTATAATTGAGAACTTCCCCAATCTGGAAAATGAAATATACATTAAAATCTAAGAGGCACAGAGGACTCCCCTCAGATGTAACTTGAATCAACTTTCAGCATGACATATCATAGTGAAACTGGCAAAATATAAGGAGAGAATTCTGAAAGCAGCTAGGGATAAAAGCACCCTAATATACAAAGGAAAATCTATCAGAGTGGTGACAGACCTATCTACTGAAACCATAGGGCCTTAAAGGAATGGCAGGAAATCTTCAATGTGATGAACAAAAAAAATATGCAGCCAAGAATCCTTTATCCAGCAAGCCTGTCATTCAGAATAGAAGGTAGGATAAAGCCTTTCCCAAATAAACAAAAATTGAGAGACTTAATCACCACCAAATGAGCCCTATAAGAAATACTCAAAGGGACTTTATGAGAGAAATGTTACAAGGAATGCAAGCTACTAGAGACACCACTACAAGCATGAACACTACAGAGAACACAATGAATCTAAACCCATATTTTTCAATAATAATAGTGAAGGTAAATGGACTAAATGGTCCAATCAAAGGCATAGGGTAGGAGAATGGTTAAGAAAACCAAACCCATCTATTTGCTGTCTACAAGAGATTCATTTTAGACATGAAGAGACCTTCAGATTGAAAGTAAGGGGATGGAGAAATATCTATCCTGCAACTGGAAGTCAAAAGAAAGCTGGAGTAGCCATACTTATATCGGACAAACTGCACTTTAAAGTAAAGGCAGTAACAAGAGATGAAGAAGGGCACTATATAATAATTACTGGGTCTATCCATTAGGAAGATCTAACAATAATAAACATCTACATGCCAAATTGGGGAGCACCAAAATATATAAAACAGTTAACCACAAACAGAAACCATCTTATTGATAACAATGTGCTAATTGCAGGGGATTTTAATACTCCACTTACAGCAATGGATAGATCAAATAGAAAATCACTAAAACAATGGACCTGAACGACACATTGGAACAGATGGATTTGACAGATATATTTAGAACTCTACATCCTGACACTAGGGAATTCACTCTCTTCAAGTACAGATGGTAGATCCTCCAAGATAGATCACATACTGGGTTATAAAGCAGCCCTCAATAAATATAAAATAATTGAGATCATGCCATGTACATTTTCAAATCAAAATACTATGAAACTTGAAATCAATCACAGGAAAAAGTCCATAAAACTTCCAAAAACATGAAGGTTAAAACCACCCCACTAACAAATGATTGGGCCAATCAGGCATTAGGGAAGAAATTAAAAAATATATGGAAACAAATGAAAACAAAAATACAATAATCCAAACTCTGGGATGCAGCAAAGGCAGTCCTAAAAGGAAAGTATATTGCAATCCAGGCCTATTTCAACAAACTAGAAAAAACGCAAATACAAAACCTAACAGTGCATCTAAACAAACTAGAAGGAGAGCAGCAAGAGTACCCCAATCCCAGCAGAAAAAGAGAATAAAGATCAAGGCACAAATAAACAGCGTAGAATTAAAAAAAAAAAAAAAACAGTTGCAGGTCAATGAAACCCAAGAGTTGGTTTTTTGAAAAAAAAAAAAAATTTGATAAACCTCTAGCCAGGCTTCTCAAAAAGAAAAGACAACCCAAATAGACAAAATCATGGATGAAAATGGATCTGTTACAACTGATCCCTCAGAAATACAAGCAATCATCAGAGATTACTATGAAAAATTATATGCCAACAAATTGGACAACCTAGAAGAAATGAACAAATTCCTAAACACACATGCACTACCAAAATTCAAACAGGAAGAGATAGAAAATCTGAACAGACACATAACCAGTGAAGAAATTGAATCAGTTATCAAAAATCTCCCAACGAAGGAGAACCTGGGGCCAGATGGCTTCCCTAGGGAATTCTACGAGACATTTAAAGCAGAGTTAATATGCATTCTTCTCAAGCTATTCCCAAAAAATAGAAATAGAAGGAAAACTTACAGACTTATTCTATGAAGCCAACATCACTTCGATTCCCTAACCAGAGACCCAACAAAAAAAGAGAACTATAGGCCAATATCCTTGATGAATACAGATGCAAAAATACTCAACAAGATACTATCAGATCAATTTCAACAGCATATAAAAAGAATTATCCACCATGATCAATTGGGATTCATTCCTGGGTTACAGGGCTGGCTCAATATTCAAAAATCCATCAATGTGATATATTACATTAACAAAAGAAATGATATAAACCATATGATCCTGTCAAAAGATGCAGAAAATGCATTTGACACAATCAGCATCCTTTCTTAACAAAAACCCTCAATAATGTTGGGGTAGAAGGAACTTATTTAAACATCATAAAAGCCATTAATGAGAAGCCGACAGGTCATATCATCCTCAATGGGGAAAAACTGAGAGGTTTCCCCTGAGATCAGGAACACAACAGAGATGTCCATTCTCACCACTGTTGTTTAACATAATCCTGGAAGTCCTAGCATCAGCAATCAGACAACAAAAGGAAATAAAAGGCATCAGAATTGTCAGAGATGAAGTTAAACTTTCACTTTTCACAGATGACATGATACTCTACATGGAAAACTGACAGACGCCACCAGAAGTCTACTAGAACTGGTCCATGAATTCACCAAAGTCGCAGGGTATAAAATCAATGTACAGAAATCAATTGCATTTTTATACACCAATAATGAATCAGCAGAAAGAGAAACCAAGAAATTGATCCTCTTCACAATTGTACCAAACCCATAAAATACCTAGGAATAAACCTAACCAAAGATGTAAAAGATATGTATGCTGAAAACTATAGAAAACTATGAAGGAAATTGAAGAAGACACAAAGAAATGGAAAAACATTTCATGCTCATGGATTAGAAGAATATTGTTATAATGTCACATTACCCAAAGCAATCTACACATTCAAATTAAATCAAATCAAATCATGATCCCAATCAAAATTGCATCAGCATTCTTCTCAAAGCTAGAACAAACTATCCTAAAATTTGCATGGAACCACAAAAAAAAAGCCAAAAGCCAAAGTAATATTGAAGAAGAAAACCAAAACGAGAAGCATCACAATCCAGACTTTAGTCTCTACTACAAAGTTGAAATCATCAAGACAGTATGGTATTGGTACAAAAACAGACACATAGACCAATGGACTAGAATAGAGAACCCAGAATTGGACCCATAAATGTATGCCAATTAAACTTTGACAAAGCAGTAAAGAGTTTCCAATGGAAAACAGACAACCTCTTTAACAGATGGTACTGGGAGAACTGGACAATAATATCCAGAAAGATTAAACTAGACCACTTTCTTACATCATACACAAAAATAAACTCAAAATGAATGAAAGATTTCAGTGTGAGATAGGAAACCATCGAAAGCAGGAAACAACCTCTTTGACCTCATCCACAGCAATTTCTTACTTGACACATCTCCAAAAGTAAGGGAATCAAGAACAAAAATGAACCATTGGGACCTCATCAAGATAAAAAGCTTCTGCACTGTAAAGGGATCAATGAAATTAATAGTCAACCAATGGAATTAGAAAATATAGTTGTAAATGACATACCGGATAAAGGGCTAGATTCCAAAATCTACAAGGAACTCACCAAACTCCACACCTGAAAAACGAATAATATAGTGAGTAATATAGAAATAAGCAGAAGACATAAATAGACACTTCTCCAAGAGGACATCCAGATGGTCAACAGAAACATGTAATGATGCTCAGCGTCACTCATCATCAGGGAAACACAAATCAAAACCACACTGAGATACCACCTCACGCCAGTCAGAGTGGCTAAAATGAACAAATCAAAAAACTATAGATGCTGGCAAGGATTGGGCACCTTCCTACACTGTTGGGGGGGAATGTAAACTGGTGCAGCCACTCTGGGAAACAGTGTGAAAATTCCTCAAAAAATTAACAACAGAACTCCCCTATGACCCTGCAGTTACACTGCTAGGATTTTACCCAAGGGATACAGAAGTGCTGATGCACAGGGGCACATGTACCCCAATGTTCATAGCAGCACTGTCAACAATAGCCAAATCATGGAAAGAGCCCAAATGTCCATCAACTGATGAATGGATCAGGAAGATGTGGTTTATATATACAATGTAATACTACATGGCAATAAGGAAGAATGAAATCTGGCCATTCATGACAATGTGCATGGAACTCAATGGTGTCATTCTAAGTGAAATAAGTCAAGCAGAGAAGGACAGATATTATATGTATTCATTCATAAGTGTAGCAGGAGAAACTTAGCAGAGGACTATGAGGGATGGGAAGGGGGAAAATAGTTGGGGAGAGGGAGGGAGGTAAACCATGAGAGATACTTTAATACTAGAACAACCTAAGTGTTGATGGGCAAGGGGTAGAGGGGAAGGGGGGTAATGGGCATGGAGGAGGGCACTTGTTGGGATGAGCACTTGATATTACATGGAAACCAACTTGACAATAAACCATAAAAGAAAAAAAAAAAAGAACAAAAGAACAAAAATGCCCACTCTTGATTCTTTTATTTAACACAAGCAAGTAAAAGAAAGAAAAACATCCAAATCATAAAGAATTGTCACTATTTGCAAATGACCTGATATTATATATGAAAATCCTAACAACTTCATGAAAATATCTGCTGGAACTAAAAGAATTCATTAAAGTGGCAGGATACAAAATCAGTATAAAAATTTGTTGCATTTCTATTCACTAATAACTATCAAAAAATTCCCATCTGCAACTGCATTAAAAAGAACACCTAGGAATAAATTTGACAAAGTCATGGAAGGTCTGTACACTGAAAACTATAAGACATTGAGGAAAAAAATTGAAGAAGACACAAACGGAAAGATACCTGATGTTCCTGGATTGGAGGAATTAATATTGTTAAAGTTTCCTACTATTTAAAACAATCTAAAGAGTTCACATATTCTGTCAAAATTACAAAGTGGCATTTTTCACATAAATCGAACAATCCTAAAATGTGTTTAGAACTACAAAAACAACGAATAGCCAAAACAATCTTTAGAAAGAAGAACACAACTGGAAGAATCATGCTTTCAGATTTCATACTATATTCCAAAGCTATAGCTGTTGAAACAGTATGGTATTAGCACAAAACCCGACACATAGATATTTAAACAGACTAGAAAGACTAGAAATAAGCCAATATTTACATAGTCAGTTATTTTATGACAAAGTCAAAGAATATATAATGGAAAAGGATAGTTTATTCAATAAATAGTGTTGGGAAACTTAATAGTCATATGCAAAAGAATGAAACTGAACTATGATCTATTATCTTACAGAGAAACTAATTCAGATAAAGTCTTGAATGTAGTAGCTGAAACCCCAAAGCTTCTAAAAGAAAACATAGGCAGTAAAATTTCTTAGATGGGTCTTAGTGATGAATTTTTGGATTTGACACCTTAAAAGCTAAGGCAGTAAATGTGAAAATAAACAAATGGGATCACATCAGTTTAAAAAGCTTCTGCACAGCAAATGAAAACATCTATAAAGTGAAAATGCAACCTATAAAATAGGAGAAAATGTTTGCAAATCATATATAAAAGACTTTAATATGAACTAAGGAAGAGAAAACAAAGAACTCATACAATTCAATAGCAAAAATCTAACAATCTGGTTTTTTTAAAAATGGGTAAAGGATCTCAATAGACATTTTTTCCAAAGAAGACATGCAGATGTCTAACAAGTACATGAAAATAGGTTAAATATCACCAATCATTAGGGAAATGCAAATCAAAACTACAAGGAGATATCACCAGTCTGAATGGCTAGTATCAAAAGGTAAGAAATAACAAGTGTTGGCAAGAATGAAGAGAAAAAGAAACACTTCTATACTGCAGTAGGAATGTAAATTGTTACAGCCACATGGAAACAGTATGAGGTTCCACAAAAAATTTAAAAAATAGAACTACCTTATGATCCAGCAAGTCTACTTCATTTTCATTTTCTTCAGATACATACTAACTCAAAAAGATCTATGCACATTCCTGTTCATTGTAGTATTCTTTACAACGGCCAAAATATGGAAGAAATCTAAATATCCACTGGTGGATGAATGGCTAAAGAAAACGTGTTATATACATATGTATACACACACAGGCACATACATACACAAAATGGACTCTATTTACCCAAATCTTGCCATCTGTGACAAGGATAGACCTCGAGGGCACTAGACTAAGTGAAAGAATTCAGACCAAGAAAGACATCCACTCATATGTGGAGTCTTTACAGCAGAAACAAAAGCTCGTAGATACGGAAAATGGAATTGTGGGATTGGAGGATATAGAAGTCAAAGAGTATAAACTTGCAGTTATAAACAAATGTCGTGACATGCTGTGTAGTTAATATTAACTTTGCATACTTGAAAGTTCCTACAAAAACGTATCCTAAACGTTCTCATCACAAGGAAAAACTATGGATGGATGTTAACTGGACTTAGTGTAATCATTTGCAATATATGCAAATATCAAATCATTTGTTGTATAGCTAAAATTAACATGCATTATGTACATTATTTCTCAATTAAAAAAGATATAAAACTAATTATCTTTAAATTAGTGCTTTTCCATGGATGGGTTCTTGGTATTGGTACTTTTAGCCAGGACACTGTTTCAAGGTAGGGGATAATTCTATTTATGGCAATATTTAACATTCTACAACAAAACCCCTAATATTTTTCAATCATTGTGACAATTTAAAAAAAACCCTCCTACATTTTCAGTCACCTCCCTCGTTTTGGGACTACTTCTGTTAATGAAAGAAGAATTATAAGGATAATAAACAACAAAAAACTTTTGTTCTGAAAAGAGTAAAGAATACATTTTGGAAGAATTAAGGAATATAGAAAAAAATAAATGAACTTCATAGGAAACCACATATTTTACAGCCAATAAAGCCTATATTAAAAGAAATAACAAAAGGTACATGCTTTAAAAATAGACACTTTGGGGCAGTTCTGACTTCAGCTTAGGTCATATCTTACAGTTCATGAGTTTGAGCCCGGTTTGGATCCTCTGTCCTCTCTGCTTCTCCTCCACTCATGCTCTCTCGCTCATAAATAAAACATTAAGCGCGCGCACGCACGCGCACACACTCACACACACAAACACACGTATATACTTAGATGTAATTTATTAAAAAAAAAAAGAATGCTGAAAAGACCTAGGTTTTAATGATTGCTGGGCTAGACAAGTCCATGGTAACTCAAAAAGATCCAACAGAATCGGGAAAAGGAGAGATCTCATGGGAAGCCTGGAATAAATAAACCAGAGAACTAAGATTTTAAAAAAAGAAGAAGAGTGCCATTTATTCTGTCAAGTTGCACATAGAAGATTAACAAGAAAGGCAATTGGGAAACCACCGTTTAAAGATCGGGACAACTACAGAATAAGGTTACGTACAATTGGGACAGCTTAAATACTGAAATAATTATTGAGTAAATTTCAAGGTGAGTCAGTTATTAAAATGCAGATGTTGCTTGCACCATGGAGAAAGTTCTTAAGAAGTTTATGGATTATGAATCTAAGAGAAGCTAAAGGAATATGACGTAAAGCTAAAGGGAAACAGGCAAGACCACAATTAGTAGAAACAGATCCCAAATTAGAATGAGGGAATTTCCTCTAGATGGAATAACTCTACCCAGGAGAGGGAAGATCTTTTGAATGATAAGTGGTAGTTCATGGCCAGGCCAGCTGTAAATATGACAAATGCATATTAAAAAAAAAAGCTGTAACTGAGACAAAAAAAGAACCCTTAATTACTGAAATGGCCTATCATCCAGTCTATTGGTATGAAAGGTAAATGACCTTTGTTGTTCTTTGTATTTCTGATCTGTTTACGCAGAGTAGATGACATTTATCATGGAACTTTCAGTACACATCTATGAGGACTAGGGAAAAACACTAGGGAGCTGTGTTCACATTTTATATATGATGTGCATTGCTTGTTAATACTTTAGTAGTTAATCAAAGTAAAGATAACTTAAACCAAATCTGAGTAGTCAATCTTCTAACTTTGCTCATAATGAATGCTCTCAGCTAACATACAAGTTATACATTTTAAATCCTTTTGCCAATTCTATGTAGTTGAATTTGGTGACATATACAGGAATGCTAAGAGTATTAACATGTTTAAGTTTCTAAATAGAAAGCAGAAATAGAAATAAATGTAACCAAAAACGTAAACACTCTTTACAAGGAGGAGGAATAGGTAGAATAAATCTGAATCAATTCAAGGGCCTTGGGAAACTGAAGATAGTCATGAATGACTGGATGGGTCAGAACACTGTTGAGAGGGAGTAAATGACTAGGGTTATTCACATTACAAAGCTGTGCACATTGCCAGTAGAATTATCTCCTGGCAATTAATGTAAATTACTCTCAGGAGAAGTCAGAGGTTTTAGAATTGGTTAAGACTCCAATTGTATAACAGATAAAACTGATTCAAGAGAGAGCAGACTAGTTCTATGGTTTTGGTACCTTGCTAAGTACAAGAGTACCTCATTTGCAGGGGAACAAGAAGGGTCCATGAGACTTCATTCTGGATACTGGGATTTTGTTCTCTATGGTTAAAGGTGTCCTTCCTTTCCAAAAGTGAAAAATTTGAGAAATTGTGAATTCTGGGGTTACCAGTTCAAAGAAGTCAATTTAAATCTAAATATGGAGTAAGTAGGTTTGTGAGATCCCCTTAGCCTAATAAAATGCCAGGAATCTGAATTAAGAATTATCAAAGATTTGAGTAATAGACAAATTGACAGAAGTTGAATCATGTCCTACCTGTTTCTTGTACTTTCACAATTATTAAATCTCTGAAAAGGTAGGAGAGATTTCAGATGAATATCTTAGGCAGTTCTATATCCCTATTGTGGATAATTCATATTATTTCTGTATAACCATAAATCTAGTCATGTTTTACTTTTAGAAGGGTCCCTTTGGAAAATGGATCATACAGTTATCACACAAGTATACAGGACATAAAGCAAATATCAAACTCAATTGATCCCATGGTAGCCAGAGAATTTTTATAAAGTTCATTGAAATGATAAATTTTTTAAATGGAAAAAGTATTTAGATCAAAATTGCATTTGGGGGCAAGTTATACAATGGATATTCTTCAAATTTTCTTACGTATGTCAGGAAATTTCAACAGAGTTATCAGAAGACCATCACATATAAAATTATTAATGTCCATATCAAAGGATAATAATAAAAATAACTATATTAAGGATATAATAGAGTAAGTAAATGGGAAAGAGGCAAGTACTAGCTGAGAACTAACTATACCAGAGGAAAGGGATGCCTGGGTGGCTCAGTCAGGGAAGCCTTGACTTCTGCTCAGGTTCTGATTTCTCAGATCTTGAGTTCAAGCTGGCACGGGGCTCACAGCTGTCCGGATGGATCAGCAGTGAAATATCTACTTCTATTTCTGTTTTCACTAGATTCAGCCAGGGCCTTAAACACAACATAATGAAATAACTCTTCCTAAAGACCCAGGTTATATATGATTCTAATATTGGACAGTCCACTGAGGAATAATAGAAGGCAACTTTCTTGGGCAAGTGTATATGCTTTTCAGAACCAAAATATCACTCAATTGAGAGGGACCCTCCAATATTTATTTCTTTAGATGCAGAGGATGTTACAGAACAGGCCTTTAGACAGGACTTAAAGACTAAGCTATCTTCTCTCAGTTTTATTATCAACAAAATTTATATTCTAGTCTCTTTATGCATCTTTATCTGACTTAGATTTCACTTTAGGATGGGGAAATTGGCATACTTTTTACATCCTCTCAAATACAATATCAGCCCAAATATTTTTAAATCCTGGTCTCCAGAGTATTTGTCATTGCAGTCACAGTGCTTACCATAGGACATGCAATACAGTAATGTTTATTGGAATGATGCATTTATTTTAGTACATTTAAACGATTTTAATCCTTACAATAGCTTTCTAGATGGGGTATTAAAACCCTGTTTTAACAAAATGGAAACCTGTAATTTCAAAGGTTAAATGATTAAATCCATCTCTGTTCCCCAATTTTTATCCCTCTTCCCTATGCCAAGGCTTTGTCTCCACAAAGAAGGAAGCAAGATCATCATCTTGCTAAATAACCCAGCAATTACACTGTAATTAGAAATAAACTAAACAAACAGGTTAAGAAACATTTTGGAAAGTCTTTTTTGTTTTGTTAAGTTTTCATTTTAATTCCATTTAGTTAACATATAGTATTAGTTTCAGGTGTATATTTTGGAAAGCCTTACCACAAGATTAAGAAGTCTTAAGTGATGTTGATTACTCATTAGAAACATTTTGAGATGAATCACATGATTATGTAAGTTAGAAGGTGGTAAACTGAAGTTTAGAGACCATTGGAAGGCTGATACATACTGTTCTATTGCATGATATTATAGAAGCCTGAATTAGATTGAGGACATTAGAAATGGAAAATGATGAGAGCTTTAGGATATTTTTTAATTAAAAATATTGAAGGTGTATTAATTTTAGTTTAGATTTACATTCTGTCTTTGTTACCAAAAAAGTCCATCCAAGTAATATACAGTCCCAGATTACCCATTAAACACCTAACAGATGCCAGTAAGTGATCCATTTACTCACTATAAATTTGTGAGTGGAATCATGGAATAATGTCATTTCTCAAAGGCAAACCCAGTGCTCCCACCTGTCAGTGGTGCCAAGATTATAGTTTAACAGCAGTTTAAAATTAACATGAACCATTAATCTTCACTCTGCTTAAGGCACCACTTTGATTTTGCTACTCCTCTGCTAGAAAGCCATCCAAGGTCCCCATTATCTTCCAAAACCCATGATTCATTCATCAAAATGTGAGCCCAAGTGGATTTTTATCCATATTAGTTCTACTCCCTTTTACAAAATTGATAAAACTAATTTTAAGAAAGGATCAACATATTGTATTCTACACCCAACTTCCAATTTTTATCTTCATATCTTTGCTAATAGGAATCCCATTTTTAGTCCTAGACCTGAAGCAAATCTGCCAGATTTGAATCTCCGAGAACTTGAGCAAGTTCTAAGATTTCCTTGTGCCTTGATTCTTCTTTCCTTCATTGTTTTTAAATTGTAAATATTAAATAGGTATTTTCAGATATTATGTATTATTAATATTGTTACTTTGACTAGTAGGTCTGATCCACTCCAAAGAAGTATAATTAGTTGGGGTGCCTGGGTGGCTCAGTGGGTTAAGAGTCTGACTTTGGCACAGATCATGATTTCACAGTCCATCGGTTCGAGCCCTGCATGGGGATCTGTGCTGATAGCTCAGAGCCTGGCCCCTGCTTCAGATTTCCCCCTCTTTCCCTCTCTGCCCCTCCTCTTCTTGTGCTCTCTCTCTCTCAAAAATAATAAACATTAAAAAAAGTAATATTTCTTGAAGTACAGAAACTATAAAATTCCTTTGACTATTTTACAATTTATTTAACTAAATTATTATTGATATCATAACTTTTACTGTGAGGGATTTGGAACAAGAGAAGGACATGACTAATTCATTTAGTTTTTGAGCAGCTAAAGATATCAGTTCTGTTTAATCTAAGCAACTAGTCAGTGTGTCAGAGGGTATTCCATTCTAATAGCTAGTTAAGATATAAGAAGAGATATGAATGGTAACTCCTGAGGTCTTTATTCCTGTTGTCTAAGGAAGCATAAAGGCCCATCCTAGGTAATATAAATTTACTCCTCTTGACTTGACAATTTTACATCAGAAATGAAATTCAGTAGCTCACACTAATTTTCTAATTAATAGCTAAAAAACTAAAATATATTGTATGAGCAATTCCTCAAGTAAGTATAGTAAGTAAACCAATAAATACATAAGGATTTTTATTATCAGACTATCTAAAGAATAATCTGTTGAAGATAACTGATATGTCTTGAGTAGAGCAGACTGCTAACTGGGCAATGATATCTTTTATAAATTACGTACAAGGATCTACGTGCTGACTGAGATCTTCCCTCTTGGCACACTTTCAACTATAGAAAGGCAATAAAAATACAGCGACAGTCTCATTTTAAGTTAAAAAAAAAAAAAAGCTTGCTGTTTCAACTCTTAACTACTGAGAACAAAGTGATATTTACCAGAGGAGAAGTAGATGGGGAAGAGTGAAATAGATGATGAAGATTAAGGAGTGCACTTGCTATGAGGAGCACTGGGTGATGTATGGAATTGTTGAATCATTATCTGTACACCTGAAACTAATATAACACTATGTTAAATGTACTGGAATTAAAATACAAAATAATACAAAATATGGTTAAAAAGCTTGCTGTTTCATGATGTTAATGTTGGTGTTTGCATTCTTATTCTACAACATTAGATCTGTTGACTGCCTTCTAGTATGGCCTGATTAATATTTTTTTTTTCCGAATTTTGTGCCATAGACAAAATTATCAAGTTAGGTGCTATGTAGTCATTAATAAGAAACCTGCATTTTGGTCAATATATCAATCCTACATAAATATTTGCATTCTGAGATTAAGTTGGTAGAGAATGCGTGTGAACATTTTTACAATTATAGCAAAAGATAATGATTGTTTATATAGTGTATTAGAAGAATATTTTTAGAAGAATGAATACTTTTGAAAAAACATTTGTTTATAGTAGTTTGAAAGTATAAAAAGATAATCTAGGTACTGAGATCCTCCCTTTTGGCACACTTCCAACTACAGAAAGGCAATAAAAATACAGTAAGTTGCCTGATAGTCACAAAGGTTTAAGAGACAACCAAGAGCTATAAGGTTCATCTCCTACTCTTTGAAGACTGAGAGATGTGACTGTTTTTTTCTAATGTGTAGAAATTAGCATAGTCAAGAAAAGTGAAGGAATAGAGGAATTAAAACCTCATAAAAAGTAACTTAATGAAATAAAGGTGTTTAAAACAATGGTCATACAGGTGATCACTGAGCTTGGGAAAATAATGGAAAAATAAATTAGATGTCAACAAAGTATGAAACAGATGTCACAAGAGTTTGGGGTGCCTGGGTATCCTGGATAAGTGACTGAGATCAGGTCAGTTCATGATCTCATAGTTCATGAGTTCAAGCCCCATATAGGGCTTTGCACTGACAGCACAGAATCTGCTCTGGATTCTATGTCTCCTCTCTCTCAAAAACAAATATTAAAAAAATATCCGCAAGAGATAAAGATTACTGAACTGAAAAATACAGTAGAGGAGTTCAACAGATTGAAGCAAGCAGAAAAAAAAGTCAATAAACTCAAACACAAGACAGTGGAACTACCCAGTAAGAGCAGCAAAGAGAAAAAGGAATGAAGAAGTGAAGATAGCTTGATGTTGTCTTGTAAGTCCCTTATGCTAATACCTATTTACATTATAGTAGCCCAAGATGGAGAAAAGAGAGAAATTGGGCAGAAAATTTACTTGAAGAAATAATGGCTGAAAACTTCTCGAACTTAGGGAAGGAAATAGAAATGCAGATCCAGGAAGCCCAGATAGTATCTAATGAGATGAGCCCAAAGAGACACATTATACTTAAAAACAAGGAGAGATGCTTAATAAGTTTTCTCACTTGTTACTTTTATAAACAAAGGAACCCCCATATGATTATCAGATTGTCCTGCAGAAACTGTGCAGACCAGAAGGGAGTGATATAATGTAGTGGAATGCTGCGAGAAAAACAAAAATGTCTGCCAAACAAAATATCCTAGCCTCCAAAATTATTCATCAGAATTTAAGAACTAAATAGTTGTCTAGAAAGCAAAAGCTCTAATTGTTCATTACCACTAAACTGGTTTTGCCATAAATGTTAAAGGTACTTCTCTGAGCTGAAATGCAGGGAAAACAGTAACAAGAAAACATATAAAAGTATAAGTCTCACTGGTAAAGGAAAATAGAGTAAAATTCAGAATAATCTAATATTGTAAACATGGTACATTAATCACTTATAAAGCTAGTATGAAGAATAAAAAAAGTGAAGATAATTAAATTGTGACATTAAAAACTTAAACATGAAGTAGGAATAAAAATGTAGAGCTTTAGCATAAAATCAATCTTAAGTTGTTAGAAACAAAACATAGACTGTATTAAATTGTTTTATGTAAACCTCATGGTGAGCAGAAAGCAAAAACTTATACTAGATACACAAAAGATAGAGGAATCTAAGCATACAGATATTCTACAGAATATCCTCACCACAAAGGAATAGAACAGCAGCAGCAGAAAGGAACAGAGGAGCTACTCAAAGACCAGAAAACAATTAACAAAAGGAAGTTAAGTCCCTGCCTACCAATAATGACTTTAAATGTGTTAATTCTCCAATCAAAAAACAGAGTGGCTGAATGGATTAAAAACCACAACCCATCTATATACCACCTAAAAAAGACTCACTTTAGATATAAAGTCACACACAGAATGAAAGTAAAGGATAGAAAATGATATTCCATGTAAATGGAAATCAAGAGAGCTGGAGTGACTACTAATATCAAACAAAATAGACTTTAAGACAAAGACTGCAATAAGAAGCATAGAAGAACATTATACAATAAGGGGCCAACATAAAAGAGAATATAGTATTTGTTAATATTTATGCACCCAACACAGAAGCACTTAATCTATAAAGCAAATACTAACAGATCTGAATAAATAGACTGCAATACAATAATAGGTAAGGGACTTTAGTACCCTCATTTAATCAATGGATAAAATATTCAGCAGAAAATCAATAAGGAAATATGGCCTTAAATGACATGTTAAATCAGATAATCTTAACAGCCATATACAGAATATTCTATTCAAAATTAACAATACACATTTTTCTCAAGCAAACATGGAATATTCTTCAGAATAAAGCATATGTTAAGACCACTAGACACGTCAAACCAAAGACATTACCAAAAAACCAAACAACCAAACAAAACTACAGGCAAATATCTCTGATGAACATAGACACAAAAATCTTCAACAAAATATTAGCAAACCTAATTCAACAATACAAACAATACCTCAAAAAGATCATACAGCATGATGAAGTGGAATTTTCCAGGTTCAATGTCTACACATCAATGTGACACCACATTAATAAACAAGGAATTAAAATATGATTGTCTCAATAGGTGCAGGAAAAGTATTTGACAAAATTCAACAACCATTTATGATAAAAACCCTTCAAGATGGATAAAAGGAATGTATCTCAATATTAAAAACCATACATAACAAGCCCACAGCCAATATCATACTTGATGGTGCAATGCTAAAAAAAATTTCTCAAAGAACAGAAGACAAGTATAGCTATGCCTGCCACTTTTATTCAATGTAGTATTGGAAGTCTAAGCCAGAGCAATTAGTCAAGAAAAAGAAATAAAAGTAATCCAAATTGGGAAGGATGTAGTAAAACTGCCTCTCTTTGCAAATGACATATAACATACAGAAAACGCCATGATAAAAACTCATGGAAAAACAAAAACCTCTTAGAAATAATAAAACAATTCAGTAAGATTGCAGGGTGCAAAGTCAATGTAAAAATAGCTGTTGCATTTCTATATACTATTAATTAATTATCAGAATAAAAATTCTTTAAAGTCTCATTTATATTTGCATCAAAAAGAATAAAATGCCTAGGAATAAATTTAACCAAAGAAACCAAAAACTATCAGACATTGAAGAAAGAAATTAAAGAAGACACAAAGAAATAGAGTTATCCCATTCTCATGAATTGGAAGAAAACTGTTAAAATGTACACTGCCTAAAGCAGTCTACACATTCAATGCAAACTCTACCAAAATTCCAGTGGTAATTTTCACTGAACTAGAATAAGCAACCATAACATTTGTATGGAACCAGGCAAGAATCCAAACAGGTAAAGCAATCTTAAGAATAAAAAGATATCACAATCCCAGATTTCAAGATATAATACAAAACTATAGTAATCAAAATAGTATGGTATTGATATAAAAACAGACACATAGATCTATGGCACAGAAACAGGAACCCAGAAATAAACATATATAGCCAATTAATTTATGACTAAGGTGTAAATAATATGAAGTAGTATAAAGGTAATCTCTTCAATAAATAGTGTTTGGAAAACTGGACAGCTATATGCAAATGGATACTTTCATATCATACAGAAAATTCAAAATAGATTAAAAACTTGAATATAAAACCTGAAACCATAAAATTCAGAAGAAAGCATAAGTGGTATTGGTCTTAGAGATGATTTTCTGTATTTGACTTCAAAAATAATGACCAGAAAAGCAAAAATAAACAAGTGGGATCAAACTAAAATGCTTTTACACAGCAAAGAATATCATCAATAAAAGTAAAAAATAGCCTACCAACTGGGAGAAAACATTTGCAAATAATGTTTTTAAAAAGTTAATATCCAAAATTTATAAAGAACTTATACAATAGGAATATAAATAAGTAGCAAGACAAAAATAAACCCAACAATCTGACTTTAAAATAGGCAGAAAATGTACATTTTTTTCCAAAGATAAACAGATGGTAAACAGATACATGTAAAAATGCCCATTACTAATCATCAGGAGAGTGCAAATCAAAACCACAATGAGATATCACTTAGTAGCTGTTAGAATATCTAATATCAAAAAGACAAGAGATGACAAGAGTTGGACACAGTTAAGAAAAAAAGAGAACTTTTGTGTACTGTTGATAGGAATGTAAATTAGTGTAGCCATATTGGAACACAGTATGGAGGTTCCTCAAAAATTTAAAACTACAACTACCATATGATCTAGCAATTCCACTTCTGTTCACTTATCCAAAGGAAACAAAACACTCAAAAATTATATGCATCCCCAGATCACTACATTATTTATGATAGAAATATATATAGAAACAACCTGTGTCCAAGGAAGAATGGATAAAGAAGATGTGTTATATATACACGTGCAATGCAAAATGATTCTGCCATAATAGAGAAAGAAATCTTACCATTTGGGACAACATGGATGTACCTTGAGGCCATTATATTAACTGAAGTAAGTCAGAGAAAGCCAAATATCTATGATCTCATTTATACTTGAATCTAAAAGCCAGAAAACTCAAGCTCATGGACGCAGAAAACAGATTAGTGGGTCACAGAGGTTGGGGTTGGGTCCAATGGATGACAGAGGTCAAAAGGTAAAAGATACCAATTATAAGTCATGGAGACATACACCATGGTGACTGCAGTAATAATACTGTATCACATATGTGAAAATTTCTATGTAGCTTTAAAAGTTTACATCCCAATGGGAACCTGGGTGGCTCAGTCTATTAAGGGTCAGATTCTTAATTTCAGCTCAGGTCATGATCTCAAGGTGGTGAGAGTTAGCCTCATATCGGGCTCTGCATGCTATTACAGCCTGTTTGGGATTCTCTCTGTTCCTTCCTCTAAACAAAACCAAACCAAACAGAAATAACCCTATCTATATATTCATGTCAACGTCAGCTTTCTTTCAACAAGAAATAGCCATTGAAAGATCTGACCATTGTTCTTTCCACAGAGACTGTTGCTCTGGTAAATTGCCATAGGTCCCTGGCTTTTTGTGTATTGGAGGGGCCTTCCTCAAGAGGACCTAATACCTTTGGAATTGGTGGACTCTTAGATGGAGAACTGAGATAACTAAAAAGATTAGGGGTGAGTTTGATTATTTTTCATTATAATGATATTATCCCTCTGCTCCTCCATTTTGTGTTTTGTGGGGTTTTGTACTTTTAGAAATAGTTGCAAGGATAGAACAAGGCTCTCCTGTTTACCCTGTGCAGACTCACCAATTGTTTATAGTTTGCCCTTTCCCACTTTTTTCTCTTTCCATGTGTATGAACATTATTTTCTGAATCATTTGATAGTAAGTTGGAGATAACATGCCCCCTTTAGCCCTAAATATTTTAGTTTTTATCTCTTAAGAAGATATTTTTTTAAGTTTATTTATTTATTTTGAGAGAGACAGGACAGAAGAGGGGTGCAGAGAGAATCCCAAGCAGGCTCCACCCTGTCAGTGCAGAGCCTGACAAGAGGCTCAAACTCAGGAAAGGTGAGATCATGGCCTGAGCCAGTATCAAGAGTCCATCACTTAAACAACTGAGCCACCCAGATGCCCCAAGAAGACACTGTCTTAATAACCATAGCATAACTGGTACACTTGGGTGGCTCAGTTGGATAAGCATCCGGATTCCTGCTTAGGTCATGATCTCATAGTTCATGAGTTTGAGCCCTGCATCAGGTTCTCTGCAGTCAGCACAGAGCCCTCTTGGAATCCTCTGCTTTTCCCCCCACTCATGTGCACCGTGTCATGTGCTCTTTCTTTCTCAAAATAAATACTAAGAAAAAAAAAGGACACCATCAAAATAAAAACTGATAGTAATATAATCCTGTTATTTAGTCCAAAACCCATATTCAGATTTCATCAGTGGTCTCAATAATGGTTTTCAAAGCTGTTATATTTTCCAGTTCAGGTTCTAATCTAAGAATACACATTGCATTTAGGTATTCTGTTCTCATTAGCCTCCGATACTCTCAAAAAGTTCCACAGGCTTCAATTTTTTCTTAATTTGGGTTTTATAAAGATTAGAGGGCAATTATTTTATAGGATGTCCCTCAATTGAAATTTTTCTGATATTTCCTCGTGATTAGACTTAGATTATGCATTTGGGGGAGCAGGGATAGGACAGATGAGAGATGAGATCCTTCTTCTGGCATTATATCAGGAAATGCATGCTATCAATTTTGCCCAATTATTGATAATGCTAGCTTTAATTACATAGTTACAGTGGTGGTGTCAGCCTATGGAGGTTTCTCCATTATAAAATTCCACTTTCCTCCTTTGATCCTAAGTAATATGTAGGGAAATATGTACTTTGGCTTTATGCAACTATCCTGTTCATTTAATTTTCACCCTCTTGTTTTAATATTTGCTGTTGATTTTCTAACATTGATTTTATTTTATTTTTTAAGTTGGCATTTAGCTTCAATAAAATACACCAATGTATGCATGTAAATCACTATGGATTTATGTATGGAACACTTTTTCAAATGAGTTAAAATTCATTGCTCTCAATATTTATTTTGATGGTCCTAGATTCACCATTGTGATCCCTCAAGATGATGATTCCTGTGTCTTTTTCACATGTCCCATAATTCTTAGATCATTTTTCATTCTAGCATAACAAAATGCTTCAGTCTTCTGTATTTTCTCTTCTTCAGCTCTAAAATAAGTATTTTCTCTAAGAAGCCTAGGTTCCTTTTAGTGGAAAATGGTATTAAGAAACAAATATTTGACCTCTAGTTATTTGCATTGCTCTTGGCATGTTATCACTTATAGACCTTTGCAACAGACTTATCAAGGGGGAAAAAACAAACAAATACCCCCTTTTGTACACATGGTGTTTCATTAAGGAGGTCATGCTGAGTCTTGCCCCGTTATTGCTCTAGAAATAAGGAGGAGTGGTGCCTGGGTGGCTCAGTTATTAAGCATCTGACTTTGCGCTCAGGTCATGATTTCAGTGATTCGTGGGTCTAAGCCTTGCATCGGGCTCTGTGCTGATAGCTCAGAGCCTAGAGTCTGCTTCAGATTCTGTGTCTTCCTCTCTCTGCACCCCCACTCCCTACTCACACTCTCTCTGTCAAAAATAAATATACTATAAAAAGGTAGGGTTGTGAGAATGGCAAGCGTCACCTTTCAAGGTACTTGTCTTATTTGGGAACTTTGCATGTGATTCTTCATTTTGGACAAATCAGTTTCTTTGTTGCAAAGGCTAAAGGAAAAATAGCCATAGTTCATAGTGATATAAAGAGTTGAAAATGAACCACTTTTCTTTCTGGAGTAAGAGCTCTAAAGGATATTTTTTTCCTGTAAGCATTTATAATCAGAATTTAAACTTTTACAAATTACAAAAATAACCCTGAAAATTGTCTTATTTTATAAGTGTATTTATTAGGACACAAAAAGTT
Source organism: Suricata suricatta (assembly GCF_006229205.1). Classification (NCBI taxonomy): domain Eukaryota; kingdom Metazoa; phylum Chordata; class Mammalia; order Carnivora; family Herpestidae; genus Suricata; species Suricata suricatta. Next base: position 34,147,436 of record NC_043709.1, on the reverse strand, counting down.
TTTCATCGATGATGTTAGAATTATGTATGTTAGAATATTTCACTTGGTTTAATGGTTATTTGTTTAACATATAAATTTTATCATAGCAGCCATTATATAGTTTATACTAGATGACTGAATGACTATTCAGAGAAAGATTATATTCTTCATACATAGGACAAACATAACCCCTCTGTTCCATAATATTAAGCATTTGATTGTAACATCACATATCCTAATTCTGTGCAGAATTTGATGTCTGTATAACATATATTATCAGTTACCAAAGGAAAATGAGGTTGGCAAGTGTGTTTCTGGTCCACAGCTATGTAAATATAAACATTGTGAAAGGGGTAAAGTTTTATTTGGGGGTCATTTTTATCTCCCACATGTTTGTGTCTTTCAATCTGCTCTCATTTTAATGTTATCAGGCAATTTTCTGCCTCTTCTCTGGAAAAATTGATGGCAATATATTTGTAGTGAAACCTCAGAAACCAATTTTATTTTTCACACCCACATATTCTCTTTCCAGTTACTTTATAAATCTTTGTTGTTCCTGTTTATCTAGAGTTCTCTGACACCCCCACTTCAGTGACTTCTAGTTTTCTCCCTACCTGGCAGTAATTTTTGCTAGTGGCTCTCCAAGGACCATGAGAATATCTGGGAAGTGTAACCTGTCTGTGAAGCGGCACAAATTTGGCTCTATATCCATCCAAATAATCTCTAGCAGCAAAGTTAATTGGCTCAGAGATATCAGACTGGGGTTGTATATCTTCAAATAAAGCCAAGGTACATATTTAGAGAGAGTTTAAGTAATTTTGATATGATTTCATGTTTAATTATATAACTTAGATTGTGAAAAAAAGTTAGTTACAACCATAACAATTTGATTATTCACATAGAGTAATGATGTTTGGGTTAGGTTCAGTGTATCCAGTGAGTTCAAGCTTGTAAAGATTCTGTATTTTACCCACACTATGTAAGGATATAACAACCTCGCTCAGACTTTGAAGGTTAGAGATATAAGCTAATATCTCACAGCAATAAATGAGATATTTCCTGCTCTTAAATCAGAGCCCTGGCCCCAAATGAAAACAGAGATGTTCTAAAGGTAACAACAAACAGTTGTAGCATAAATATTTTTCAGGATTAATTAATTAGAAGGCTGTACAATAAGCCCTACCACACTCAACTATTAATCAGATTCCCTTCCCTTTCTCAGTCTGATCATTCCCAGGTGGTTGCAGAGCAAAGGAGGAATAGAAGTACAGAGCATCTTTTTGCTCCTTCTTCAAATTCCTTAAACCATGGGTCATGCCTAAGATGAAGATAATATATTGTGTCTATTTATGTGTGTCTAAATTGGAAACATGTCTTTTACCCCTAAATCCTTCACTTTGTACACCTTAAGAATAAAACATTCCTTTACATAATGATTACATAATTATCAAAATCAGGATTTTAACATTGGTACAGTATCTAATCCACAATCCATTAAAAAATTTTGCATATGACCAGCTGGGTGGTTCAATCACTTAAGGGTCCAACTCTTGATTTCAGCTCAGGTCATGATCTCACAGTTTGTGAGTTTGAGCCCAATGTTGGGTTCTGTGATGTCAGTGCATACATAGCCTGCTTAGGATTCTCTGTCTCCCTCTTTCTGCCCCCTCCCCACCATCTCTCTTTCTTTCTCAAAAAGAACCAAACATTAAAAAAAAGTTGCATTAATCGTGCCAATAAAAGTTTTTCTTTATTTTCTTTCCTTTATATCCTTACCATGGTATACAATGTAAATGGTATCTCTATCTACATATATACGGTAAAAGTACATATATTATAATATAGGTCTACTATCTTATGGAATATCTCAAGATAGATTTGTCTAATGTTTACTCATGATTAGTTTCAGCTATTACATTTTTGGCAGAAATATCACACAAGAGATATGTCCTGTTCAAGGCATCATATAAGAGACACACAAGATCATTTTATCATAACATTGATGATATTAATTTGATTATGTGGTTAAATGTTATCATAATAGATAAACTGTACAAGTAACAGTATATTTACCTTTGTTATTAATAAATAACTTGGGAGATACTTTGAAGATATGTAGATGTCATGTTGCTTATCACACTTATGTTCATCATTTTAGATTTTTACTGATTTTCTAACTTTATATTTTCTATAATTACTGGTCAACATTATAGTGCAAGGACTAGCCCTTCCTACCTCCCCCATATCTGCAGTACTTCATAGATTCCTATTTTATTCAAAGGACTTTAATTCCTTATTACTATGGTTTATTTTTGATGCTTAAAAAATCCTAGATTGACCAGTTTCAGTGCCTTCAAGCTGGAATCTATATACTTTTTCTATGTTCCCACCATTTTTTTAAACATTTATTTATGACATAACAAGATGTTCTAGATGTGATTCATGTTTCTTGTATTTAGATTCACTTTTTCCCCCCTCAAGAGTCCAGTTTCAGGGCGCCTGGTTGGTTCAGTCTGTTGAGTGTCCGACTTCAGCTCTGGTCATGATCTCACAGTTTGTGGCTTTGAGCCCCGCATCAGGCTCTGTGCTGACAGCTAGCTAGCTCAGAGCCTGGAGCCTGCTCTCAATTCTGTGTGTCCCTCCCTCCCTCCTTCCCTCCCTTTCTCTCTCTCTCTCTCTCTCTCTCTCTCTCTCTCTCTCTCTGTCTCTCTCTCTCTCTGCCCATCCCCTGCTCATAATCTGTCTCTCAGTCTCTCAAAAATAAATAAATGTTAAAAAAAAAAAAAAAAGAGTCCAGTATCCCTTTCACAGAGAATGGCCTTTAAAAACCAATTATCTGGTCTCTAAATGTGCTCATTGTTACTGGTTTGTCATTGCTATTATGCTTTCTCAGTAGACAAAGCGGAGGAATATTCTTCAACAATATTATCCCTAATTCCTCTCATTTTTAATTAATTTACTTATTAAACCTAAATAATATGTAAAGTACTTTAAGAATTGATAACTCATGCCATCATGAATATCAAACTTAACAATTGTTTGTAGTTTAAAATTTTTTTACATGTAGTAAAATGTTTGAATTGTAAATGCACATTAAAAAATTGTTTTAACACATGTAAATGCCTATATAACCCACATCTTATCAAGACATAATAATTTCCCACAGTTAAGAAAGCCCCCTCTACCCCCTTCCTGTCAGAGGAGCTAAATCAGATTAAAATTTTAAAATGTACTGAACTGCATTTTAGTAACTAATATGGATGATAAATTATGAAAAATTTCCAAGATTTAGTCTATAGGAAAGAAAACATGTTTTTGTTCATTTATTTGCTAACATATTATTAAAATAAGTGTTTGGAAAATATAAAGGTATTTTGTGTACCTCATTACTGAGTAACATGCCATTATACAAGTTTTGACTTCAATAAACCCAATTTTCTTTCTTTACAGCTAAGACTACTGAAGCTGAGAGGATCTAGAATTATCTCAGTTTACAACATGGCTTTATACTCTCAATAGGATTAAACGTTATGGATTTCTGCATACAGTTTAAATTTTTTTTCATACTCTTCTTAAACAGAGATCTAGTTTAACTCCATTAAAAAAAAAAAAACCAACCTATTCAGGTTATCAGTTCAACCTCATGACTGTCTAACAAGCCCCGACAAAATCTCATTCAGTTTCTCATTAACATATCACTGGACACACAGTAAAAGATAAAAAAATTGCAGCACAAAAGCCCAGACTGACAGATAACTTAATGAGAGAATCTGGAAGGAATGGACATAAATTATAAAGCAGATTGAATTTATTAACAATTAAATCTACTTATGCTTCAACACAAAATGAACCTTGGGTTCACTTCATGAAACAGAATATAACAGATATTGCCAATTTATTATCAAATCTTCACTCCCTTTCTATAATAGAATTAATTGATGGACTTTCCTATTTGACGTACCATAGACAGCTCTGACTAGAATGGGCAGAGTATATTTCGCTGTCCCATTTATTTTGACTTTGTGTAACTTGCTTTGGCCAATAGATTGTGGACAGATGTGACAGTGCACCGCTTCCAAGCAAAGATCTTAAGATCAAAGATCCATTTGCTCCTCTTGTTCTATAGGTCCCCATAAGGAAGGAGGAAGACACTTAAAACAGATCTGAAAAGCTACTCAGCTCACCAATGGAGCAAGATGCAGACAAAATAAATGTTCCTTTAAGCCACTGAGATATTGGGGTGGCTATTTTTGCTATTGTTTCATAGCAAAAACAGGCTAATAAACAGATATTACCTGGAAATAATGCACAAAATTCAGAACCAATTTCTGACTTAGAGACACAAAGTATATCTTCCTACCCCTCAACTTCTGTTCGGAGAAGAGGTGGACTCTTTACTCTCTAATTTTCAACTCACATTGCAATGGCTGCTGCATACAGGCAGAGAATTCAAATTAAAAAAAAGAAAAGACTTCTTGGTTTGAATGAGCAATTGTTAAATGGTACAATAGACCACTGAGACATTGGGATATTATACAAAATACAAGTAACAGATGAACATAACTTTAAATAAGTGCTGCCCCATGAATATGCCAGTAATAGTAGTTCTCATACACTGTATCTGTAGAGTAGAAAATAATAGGACAGGTGTAAAGTGCCACCTGAGTAGAAAGAGCTGATGAAATCTTCTTAAATAATTGAGTTGAGAACATCAATGTACATTCCAGTTATAAATCTGAAAAAAAGACCTCCATATAAATGAAGAGAGATTGAGACCAAGAAAATGTCTTTATTCTTTCTATTGGTATAAACTGAGTCTTGACTGATGATGAATAAAAGGAAATACTGTTTTTTTGATGAATGATAGGTAAGGAGAAAAGTAATGCAAAAAAACATCAAGCTCATGAAGAAATAGTGTTATGTGTATGAGGGAAAGTTTTGGAAAAAGCAGTCAGTAAACATACAAACAAAAAGCCCTCTGAATAGAATTTGTTGCTAACTACAAAAAAAAAATTCTCTGAAACCATCTGATAGCCACTGGTTAAAAATAAAACAGAAAGAAAAAAGAGAAGAAATTCACAAAAGGGAAGAGTTATTTATAAATAACACTGAAGAATTGAAAAAGGTAACAAGGAGATTATATATATTTATATGTAAATATATTTTATGTATATTTGCCAAAATAAAGATTAGGATGAATTATATTTAATGTTATAATATCTTTTGGAAGCATGTGCCACAATTTAAAGTATTCTTATTTTTTAATATTTAGGTGGTTTCCAATTTTTGAAATTTAAAGGTTTTTACTTTTGAAAATATTAACACTTTTATTTTACATGATCATTTTCTTTATGAAAAAAATTTTGGATGTTTTTAGAGGTCTATAACCTTTTATAAGTATGACTCTGGACAACAGTAATTGCATCCTTACAGCCCTTTCCTCTATGATAAATAAGGCTTTGATTATTTTTTCATGTATAAAAAATTTCTATCCTGATTATTTCCTCAGATTATATTGCATAGATTGGGCACCATAGGACTTCAAAAGGTTTACTTATGTTCCACAAAATGTACTGTTTCCCTCTCAAATATTGATGAATTGCTCTTATACTAGTTCTGTTAATTTATATTTCCTATAAACAATGCCATTTGTCAGGCTCTGGCCAACAATGATTATTTTATAATTAAAATTTTTTTTTCTTAATGTCTTATTCCTTATGTTTGAGAGAGACAGAGTGACATTGGATGAGGAGCAAAGAGAGAGAGGGAGACACAGAATCAAAAGTAGCTCCAGGCGCTGATCTGTCAGCACAGAGCCTGACACAGGGCTCAAACTCACAAGCTGTGAGATCATGACCTGACCCAAAGTTGGATGTTTAACCGACTGAGCCACCCAGGCACCCCCATAACCTTTAAAGTTTATTTATTTATTTATTTATTTATTTATTTTGAGAGAGAGAGAGAGAGAGAGAGAGAGAGAGATAGCAGGAACGAGGGATGGGCAGAGAGGGAGAGAGAGAGAATCCCAAGCAGTCTCTGAGCTGTCAGCACAGAGTCCCACACAGAGCTCAGTCTCACAAACCATGAGATCATGACCTAAACCAAAACAAGACACGGGTGTTTAACCCACTGAGCCACCCAGGTGCCCCAACACTAAGTATTTTAATTGTTTAAGCCTTAGGAATTTGATAACATTACAGTAATCCAGGGACCTTTTCTGAAACTCCTGGGTAAGAGAAGCTTTCTTTCTTATACTGTGGAATTGAGAAGATAGAAGTCTGTTATCGTCAGCACTCCATGGGAGACAAAATAAAGCTAACAGAGAACACACACACACACACACACACACACACACACACACACACACACGGTAAATCAGAAGCCATCACCTGAATTCTAGTATTTTGTATTACTTCCAGCAGCATATCCCAGATTATTTTATTTATATGTATGTGAATTCCTTTGTCTTAAGGAAAAAAGTTTGAGTTGCAATTCTGTAACTTACAAGAGAATGAGGCATCCTAACATGTAAGTAAATGGTTATTATTTTCATAGATGTAATTTGAATACTTTACTGTGATTACACTTTGTGTTAGCGTTGTCAGTTATGTTAAATATGTTCAAATATACATTTGCAATCTAAGTTTTTTAGGGTTTTGATCTCAGCCATTTAAAAGCTTTCCAATAGACTTGAATTTGCCTTCTCTTTTCAACATCAGTTTAACTCTGATACTCACATATTAGGATTTTAAAAATAGATTTTATTTTGTTTTGTCAGCTATGAATATCTAGTAATGAAGTATTGTGAATTTTACTTTGTTATTTCTGTCTTTTACATGCAAAAAAATAAATTATACACTTTGTCTCTGAAGAGAGCAAAAATAGATGTTCCACTTCCTTAAACAGCAAGCTTATTTTGTCATTTTTCATTGAATTCCTTTTTTCTTGTAAACAATCCTATCATTTATTTTAGGAAAATAATAAATTCCATCTGAAATAGGATTTACTTTTTTCAAAAAGACACTGGCAACTTAAGAAAAATCTGGTACGTCATCAGAGTTCTGAAATGCTGTGCCTTTCATTTAGCTATTTCTAATTTTTAAACAAAGAATTATTGTATGATTGATGTTTCAGAGTTCATCAATTCATTTTGACCTCTGATACATTTGCACATATCAGCTTTTTATTTATACTCTATTTTTACACAATAATCCTTTCAAATAAAGTGCCAATGTAAACGTATCTTCACCTAGGATGCTTAGAGTCTTTGTGTATAATTATTCATTAAAAAAGGAAGAGTCATATGTATAGCCAGCTGGGCTGAAAGAAACACAGCTTAGCGACAACAGTAGGGTACGTGCAGCCTGCACAGGAGATAGCGCTAGTGTGCCCGGTTCTGATGACCAGGGGGCATGGTGTTATAGGGCACCACAGTACCTCCTGTACTGAAGGCCACTACTCTCAGAACCAGGAGACAAAGAGGACGTACCCAATACAGAGAAACAAACACAACGTCTTAGACAAAATGACAAGATGGAGTTATGTATTCCCAATGAAAGAATAGATAAATATAATGAGCTAAATGAAATAGAGATAAGCAATATACCTGATAAAGAATTCAAAATAATGGTCACAAAGATACTCACTGGACTTGAGAAGAGAGTGGATAATTTCAGTGACTTCAATGACAACAAAAATATGAAAAAGAGCCATCCAGAAATGAAAAGTTCATTAATTAAAGTAAAAAATATATTAGAAGTCAACAGCAGATTAGAGGATGGAGAACAGATGAGCAATCTGGAAGACAGTATAGTGCCATGCAAGCAAGCTGAGAACAAAAACAAACAGAAAACAAAACAAACAAACAAAAAACAGAACATGAGAATAGGTTAGGGGAACTCAGCAGCAAGATCCAGAATAATAATATTTGCCTCCCAATCATCCACAAAAAGAGAAAAGAGGGCAGAAAACTTATATGAAGAAATAATCCCTGAAAACTTCCCCTAATCTAGGAAAGATAGCATACATCCAGATTCAGGAAACACAAAAACTCCTAGCAAGAGGAACCTAAAGAAGTCTACACCGAGATAGATAATAGGTCAAATGGCCAAATGTAATAATAGAGAATTTTAAAAGCATCAAGAGAAAATAGTTACATCCAAGGAAAACCCTATAAGGCTATCAGCTGATCTTTCAGCAGAAACTCAGCAGCCAGAGGGAGTAGCACGATATATTCAAAGTGCTCAGCAAGCACTGCAAGCAGGGGTACTCTATCTCAGTTATTCAGAATGGAAGGAGAGATCAAGAGTTTCCCAGAAAACAGAAGTTAAAAGTGTTCATCACCATTTTTCTTTACATTTACAAGACTGTTAAAGGAACTCTTTGAGTACAAAGAAGGAAAAATTTCCAGAGGTAAGTGTAAACATATAAGGGTAGTAAATTAATCACATAAAAAGCCAGTATGGATCCTAAACACAGAAGTACCAAAATCACTTATATCTAGAAAAAGCTTCAAGACATACACAAACAAATATAAAAAAATCACATCCTACACCTAAAATGTAGAGAGACGAGAGTAAAATTTGGTGCTTTAGAGTATGTTCAATCTTAGGAGACCTTTAACTTAACATAGACTGCTATACACATAAGATATATGAATATATAATGGCAACCACAAATCAGAAATCTATAGTAGATACCACATTAAGAAAAGGAGAAAATTAACCAAGCATAACACTAAAGAAAGCTGTAAAACCACAATTATAGAGACCAAGAAGAGGAGAAAGGAACAAAGAAGAGCTATACAAACAATTGGAAAACAAGTAACAAAGTGGCAATAGGTATATACCTATGAATAATTACTTTAAATGAAAATGTATCAAATTCTCCAATCAAAAGACAAAGATGACAAAATGTATCAAAAACAAAACTCATCTGTATACTGACTACAATACACTCACTTCACACCTAAAGATATATGCAGACTGGGGATGCCTGCGTCGCTCAGTCGGTTAAGCGTTCAGCTTCAGCTCAGGTCATGATCTCATGGTTCACAGGATCGAGCCTTGCGTCGGGCTCTGTGCTGACAGCTAGCTCAGAGCCTGGAGTCTGCTTCAGATTCTGCGTCTCCCTCTCTCTCTGAACCTCCCCTGCTCACGCTTGTTTCTCTTTCAAAAATAAATAAAAAGCATTAAAAAAAATTTTAAATAGGTATATGAAGACTGAAACTGAAGGGCTAGAAGAAAAAATACACCATGCAAATCGAAGTGTATGAAACCTGAAGTACCAATACTTAGACAAAATAGACCTTAAAACAAAGACTGTAACAAGAGACAAGGAAGTATACTACCTAATAAAAAGGAACAATTCAACAAGTAGATAAAACAATTATCTACACACCCAACATAGGAATACTGAAGTACATAAAACAATTATTAACAGACATAGGAAGAAAATGATGGTAAACAATAATAGCAGAGGACTTTAAGACCACACCTACACCAATAGATAAGGACAAAAAAAGGACACAGATGCTTTAAACAACACATTAGACCATATGGACAGACAGATCTCAAAGCAGCAGAACAGACTATTTTCAAGAGCAAATGGAATACTCCCCAGGACATATTACATGGTAGGCTATAAAATAAGATCTTTTCTGACCAAAATAGTACAAAACTAGAAATCAATTATAAGAAAGAATATGGAAAATACATGGTGACAAATTAAAATAACAACACAGCACTCAAAATCTTTGGGATACAGAAAATGAATTATAAGAGGGAAGTTTATAGCAATATAGGCCTACTCAAAAATGAGAAAAATCTCAGATAAACTAACCTTACCCAAAAGAGGTAGAAAAAGAACAAGAGATGCTGGTAGAAGGAATGAAAGATAAAGATTATATAGAAGCAAATGAAACAGAGATGTGAAAAAAAACAAATAGAAAAAAGCAAAGAAACCAAGAGCTAATTCTTTGACAAAATTAATAAATAAATAAGCCAGAAAAACCAACAAACAAAAAAGGACTTAAATAAAGGAAATCAGAAATGAGGATGAGAAATAACCAACACAACAGAAATACAAAGTATTATAAGAAAATATTATAAAAATCATATTCCAACAAATTGCACAACCAAGAAATGGATACATTCCTAGAAATATACAATTTCCCAAACTGAGTCAAGATGATATAGAAAATTTGAACAGATTACTGCTAATGAAATTATATCAGTAATCCAAAAATTTCCAATAAACGAAAGTTCAGAACCATTGAATTCTACCAAACATTAAAAATGTTTTAATGTTTTTTATTTATTTTTGAGAGACAGAGAGAGACAGTGTGAGCAGAGGAGGGTCAGAGAGAGAGAGGGAGGCACAGAATCTGAAGCAGGCTCCAGACTCGGAGCTAGCTGTCAGCACAGAGCCCAACGTGGGGCTCGAACCTGTGAACCATGAGATCATGACCTGAGCCGAAGCCGGATGCTTAACCGACTGAGACACCCAGGTGCCCCTCTACCAAACATTTAATGAAGAGTTAATACATAATTTTCTCAAACAATTTCAGAAAATAGAATATAATATTGAAAAATTCATTCTATGAGGCCAGAATTTCTCTGATACCAAAACCAAAAGACATTACAAACAAATAAAAAACACTACAGGCCAATATCTCTAATGAACATAGATGAAAAAAATTCTTAACAGAATGTTAGCAAACAGAACTTAATAATACATTTTAAAAAATCATTCACTCTAACCAAGTAGGATTTTTTTCCAGGGAAAATATTCACAAATCAATGTGATGCCACAAGAGTTAGGAAAAAAATACATTTTTCAATAGATGCAGAAAAAAAATATTTGACAAAATCCAATGCTATTCATAATATTTACAGGGAACATACCTCAACATAATAAAGGCCATATATAGAAAAAAAGCTAACATCATACTCAGTGATGACAACCTATGAACATTTCCTCTAAGATCAGGGATAAGACAAAGATGTTCACTCTCACTATTTTTATTCAACATAGTATTGGAAGTCCTAGTCACAGCAATCAGATGATAAAAAGCAAAAGATATTTAGATTGGTAAGGGAAAGTTAAACTGTTACTATTTACCAATAACATACTCTCTATATAGAAAGCTCTGAAGATGTTACCAAAAATCTATTAAAACTGATGAAAATTTAGTGCAGTTGCAGGACATAATACACAGAAGTTCATTGTGTAAAATAAAGTTGCAGAAAAACATATTAAGAAAACAATTCCATTTACAATTATATGTGTAGGGAAAAAAATTAACCAAGGAGGTAAATGATCTGTATACACAAACTATAAAAACTAATAAAAGAAATTAAAGACTAACACAAATGGAAAGATAGCCTGTGCTTGTGAACTGGAAGAATTAATATGGTTAAACGCCCATATTATCCAAAGCAATCCATGGACTCCAATTTCTATCAAAATTCGAATTGCATTGAGGAGCCTGGATGGCTCAGTTGGTTGAGCGCCTGACTCCAGCTCAGGTCATGATCATGAGATTGAGCTCCACATTGGGCTCTGTGCCAAGCATGGAGCTTGCTTGGGGTTCTCTCTCTCTTCCACTCTCTCTGCCCAAACCCCATATCCAATAAATAAATACACATTTAAAGAGTTCCAATGGGATTTATCACAAAAGTACAACAAATAGTCCCAAAATTTGTATGGAACCACAAAGGACTCAAAATAGCCAAAGCAATCTCGAGAAAGATTACTATAAAGATATAGTAATCACAACAATATGGTACTAGTACAAAAATTGACATGTAGATCAATGAGACACAACAGAGAGCCCAGAAATAAAACTATGCTTATGTGATCAATTAATCTATAGCAAAGGAAGCAAAAATATACAATAGAGAAAAGACAGTTTCTTCAACGCATGATGCTAGGAAAACCGGACAGCTAAATGCAAAAGAATGAATCTGAGCCACTTGCTTATACTGTGGAGAAAAATAAATTCAAAGGGAATAAAAACTAAAATGTGATATGTACAACTATACAACTCTTAGGTAAAAAACATAAGCAGTAATCTCTGACATCAGCCATTTCTAGACATGTCTCCTTAGGCAAAAGAAACAAAAACAAACTATCAGGACCACACAAAATTAAAAGGTTTTGCATGGCAAAGAAAATTATCAACAAAATGAAAAGTTAACCAACTGAATGGGTGAAGATATTTGGAAATGATATATCTGATGAGAGGTTAATATTCAAAATACAGAAAGAACCTCTACAGTTCAACATAAAAAAATTTTTAAAAAAGGAGTGGAGGAATTGGACATTTTTCTAAAGAAGACATGCATATGGCCAAGAGACACATGAACAGATGATCAACATCATTAATCTTCAGAGAAATGCACATCAAAGGTGCAATGAGATATTACCTTATGCCAATCAAAATGGGTAGAATTAAAAAAAAAGAAATAAGTATTGCCAAGGATGTGGAGAAAATGGAACCCGTGTGCACTGTTGGTGGGAATGTAAATTGGTGCAGCCACCATGGAAGACAATATGGAGGATCCTCAAAAAATTAAAAATAGAAATATCATATGCTTCATTAATTCCACTATGGGCTACTTACCTGAAGAAAAACACTAAATCAAAAAGGTGCATATGTCCCTATGTTTACCGCAATATTATGTATAATAGTTCAGATATGTAAGTGACCCAAATGTCCATTGATAAATGAATGGATAAAAAAAACACAGAGTGTAAACACACAGACATATATAAACACACACAATGGAATATTGCTCAGCCATAGTATAAGTATGAGATCATGCCATTTGTGACAACATGGATAAACCTAGAGGATATTATGATAAGCAAAATATGTCAGAGAAAGACACACACCATATAATTTCATTTATGTGTGGAATCTAAAAAACCACCAGAAAAAGACCCATACAGAAAACTAATAGTTGCCCAAGGGGAGGGAGTGCGGAATAGGCAAATGGGTGAAAAGGAGTAGGAGATAAAGGCTTCTGGTTGTGAAATAAATATGTCATGGGGATAAAAGATACAGTATAAGCAATATATTCAATGATATTTTAATAGAATTGTATCGTGGCAGATGCTAGCTATACTTGTGGTGAGTATAGCATAATGTAGAGACTTGTCCAATCACTATTTCATACACCTGAAACTAATGTCACATTGTTTGTCAACTATACTTCAATTTTTAAAAATACAAAGTGGGTGGGGGAGGGGCAGCTTGGTGCCTCAGTCAGTTAAGCGTCTTGACTAAAGCTTAGGTCATGATCTCGAGGTTCATGGGTTTGAGCCTCCTGTCCAGTTCTGTGCTGACCACTCTCTCTCTCTCAAAAATAAATGAACATTAAAACATTTTAAGGGGTGCCTGGATGGCTCAGTTGGTTAAGCGTCCAAGTTTTGGCTCAGGTCATGATCTCATAGTTGGTGGGTTCGATCCCATATCAGGCTCTGTGCTGACACTACAGAGGCTGCTCTCAGGATTTTGTCTCCCTTTTTCTCTGCCCTTCCCCTGCTTTCTTTCTCTCTCTCTCTTTCAAAAATAAACAAACCTTAAAAAAATTTTAAACCATTTAAGAAAATACAAAGGGAACAAGAATAATGTCTAAAAATAAAGGAATAATTATCTTTAATCAAAGTGGACCTTCACTGATAACCTAAAATGGCAGATTGTAATCAATAATACACTGATAAGGAACAAAACACTGCAAAGTATATGCTGAAGTTACTAAAATTCAAGTACAGAGTCTTATAAACACTTAGTTTTAAGAACTTAGCTAGAGGAAGGAAGGGAAAATATTTTGGCCACAGCCTTCTCCAAAAGCATTGAAAAGTGTCAGAAAGTTATCTAGTATCTGCTACAGGAGTAGTTGTCAGACAGAATAAGGTCTGCGTTCCTTAACGGGCTCTAAAACCTTTCAGGTGGCAACTGTTTCATTTTGTTTTGAGGGGGGCATGGGAGAGCATGCACATGCATGAGAAAAGAGGGGCAGAAAGGGAGTTGGGGGAGAGAGGGAACCCAGGCAGGCTCTGCATTGACAGTGCAGAGTCCAATATGGGGCTTGATCTAATGAACATGAGACCATGACCTGAGCTGAAATCAAGAGTTGGATGCTTAATCAACTAAGCTATCCAGGCACCCCTAAGACCAACTGATTTTACAGAAATACTGATATAATTTTTTTAAATTTCATCTTCTATGACTGTATAAAAGAGTTTTTGAGAGACTATATGATATAGGATATTGCAAGAGATTGCAGAAGCAGAGAGGAGTGTCCATTCATTTTCTATTAAACTGAATATTCAATAGATTTACAAGAATGTAAAATGATGTGATTAGAAAAGATGTTTGATACAATGTTAATCTCCTTAAATTTATCCTTACCTGTTTTGTGGTCTAACAATATGTATTGTTGAGAATATTCCATGTGTGCTTGAGAGGGATTTTTTTCTTGAATTAACAGCCTTGAGTCAGACATTTCAATTTTTTAAACTCTGGTTGTTTTATGTATAAAATAAGCAATGTGCTAGGATTTTATAATTCCCATCACCACCCTCTCCATGACTGTAAGTAGGGTTCCCTATGTTGGCAGTACTATAAGAATTTCTCTTCTTCTGCACCTCATTCTCTCAGAGCCTTTTAAGTGAGGGCTTCAGCATATTAATGCATTTCCTCTTCTAGTTACATTTGCATCTCAAATGAGTACTGTAGGGATTTATGTTTGGTAATCCTTCCCCAACACCCACATTATCCAGAAATATAGAAAAGGGTGGCCAAATAAGTGGAGGACATATTATATGGCAGGCATTCTGCTAGATAGTGGGGTTTTCTACAAAGGATATAGCAAACAGCTAAACAAGGAGATAGCAAACATATAGAAGAAAAAGGTGTTTGGCAGAACAGGCTAAAATATATGTTACCGAAAGCACATACAGAAATAAGTAAAGCTTATTACTAGGGGTTTGTGGGGATTTCTCAGACCAAATCACTAAAGGACGTGCCATGATTTCTAGTAATAATAAGAATAATTTATCCTGAGGAAGATAAATATTAAAATTCTTTTTTAAATATCTAGCTTCTCCAACTAGAACTCTTTATATATATCCCTAATATTCCAACCAAATATTGATAGCTTGGTGACTCATTCATTCTATAAGCATATGAAATACCCAAAGAACATCAAGAAAAGTAGAGCAAAACATATCTTTATCTTCAAAAAGATATCGATTATCTATTTTTCAAAGTCACCTTACTCTTACAGATCTAACATTTCTTCTAGTGAGTAAATGTGCCCGACATTTTATTTTCTCACCTTAATTTTCTCTCTGGCTCACTTCATTAGAATTGACATCAAAGTATTTTTCTAACCTCCTATAAGTTGCTGCTCATTTCTAAATATCACCATCTTACATATTTTCTCTAGTTGTGTCTCGAAGAATGAAAAGCCAGGTTCAAATTCCAGATCTGTCCGCTGCATGTTAGGGAAACACGGGAAAGCTGCTCAATTATTCTGAACATTCAAAGCTTTATAAATTAATTATAGGCACTCTATGTACATTTTCAGCACAATACCTGGTATATAGTAGTCAAAACTATAACTAGATCAATTCTCTATATGTATGTGAAAGTTGCCTGCTCTCTCATACGACCACAAGGTAGAGAAAACACTCTTCCTCTACACCTCTCAGTCATTGGTAACCTAATACAGTGTTGAGGTAAATTCCTGCCAGGTTTTCACTGCTCCAAACTAAAACATGAGGGAAAAATATGCAGCCTGATTCTGCCTAATCATCAGTTCTTTTAACATTTTTTTAAAACTTATTACATCTGGAACTCAACTTTTGCAATAAAAAGTCATAAATGTGTTGTCATTTTCAAAGAGTCTTTGGTTTTCCCATTTAAAAAATGGCTATGAAGAAAATACCTGTTGCGTCTCATGCATAAATTGAAGAATACTAAAGAACATCAGATAAATATTCACAAAGCATCTCTTCCTCAAAAGATCATTTCCTCTCTTGAACCATTTTCTGACCTATATTTCTATCATTCTCCTCCTGTATTAAACATAAATTTAATTTTATTGTAGTCTTCAGATATTTTCAGTACCTTCTTACCTCCTAGAAGAAAAGCAAACTACAGAGTTTGTGAGTGACACACTGGCATTTGGCAGTTTATTTGAATACCAACTTGATTTGTGGAACTTAGTCATTTTTGCAGGAACCATACAGTTTAGCAAGTAAAAGTCAGAACTATTTTCAGTATCACATGGATTTGACCATGTAAGATGCAAATAAAAGGAGCACATGTGTTCATTAATTAATGGGGCTTAGGATGGTGCATGCCTCCCTTGGTCTGAAATGAGATCATTCATTTCCCTTGAGATATGATCAAGTGACTTTCTGAATAAGGATAAAAGTGTTATTTTTCTATCAGCTTTATTTTATAATTTTAGTAAAAGACTATCAAATTTTACTCATGATATTTTAAAACCTATTTAATAGTCCCAGTACTATTCTATGTTAATGACATAGTTTTACTAGGAATTGAAGTTGGGCTCAAAGGAGTATAATTTCCAGGGGCATATTTCATAGTACTTCATAAGCGATTTTATTCATTCAGTCTCACTTTATTGGCCTCTTTAATATATTGGCTGTATTATAGTACAAGGCTCACAGTAGATCCTAAGTCTTCTCACAAAGACCCTGTGTTTGTATTTACTATGCTTTAATTCAAGGTGCCTAAAACATTTTAAGGGTCTTGGTGGTTCAAATGACAATGTGAAAATTCCAGTTATTTGAGAAGGCAATTGATGTCACTATAGGGAAGAATAGCAGTTTCAAGTACACATTATTATATGTTTATTTAACTATTATTTTTGACCAGGTCCACAATGAATTATTCACATTTCCAAGCCCATAAAGCTCTAAAAACTAAAGGGCTTGCTTTTTCTTTTAATTTCTTTTCTTAGTTTGATGCCAAAATTCATTTAGCAACTAAATCTGACACAAATAAAAGTGAAGCTATTATAAAATTTTTATTTATCCCACTTAGTATGAATGTTCATATATTTTGCTATAGATATATTAATACAGTTAAAGACTATTGTCCAAGACTTTGACAATTACATAGTAAGTAGTATATATGTCATAATCCATTTAAAAATTAGTGTAGGATAGAATGCATAAAGAATAATATACATATGTATTAGTTTGCTAGAGCTGTCATAACAAATACCATAGCCTGAGTGACTTAAACAGCAAAAGCTTATCTTCTCACAATTCTGGATACTAGAAGACTAAGACCAAGGTGCTGGCAGATTTGGTTTCTTCTGAGACCTGTCTCCTGGGCTTGCAGATGACTGTCCTCTCCCTATACCTTCACATGGTCTTTTTACTTGGCATGTTTACCCTATTTTCTGTATGGCCCAACCTCTTCTTATATGGATAGCAGCCGGATTGGATTAGGGCCTATGCTAGGGGCCTAATTTTAATTCAATCACTTCTTTAGAAACTTTATCTCCAAATACATTAACATTCTTATGTCTCATATGTTCAGGCTTCGACATACAAGTTTTAAGGAGACAATTCAGCCCAGAGCAAAATGTACAGTTTAGTAAGAGTTTCACACACACACCACTGCTGGCCCTGCAGAAGCCCCGCTGTGTCCTTCTTCTAGTCACCAGCCATGAACCGTCAAGGGGAATCTGTGCTGATTTATGTCTGTATAGATTAAATGTTTTTCTCTTGTATTTTATATTAGTGGAATAATATATGCTCTGTGTTTAGCTTCTTTCAATTAGCTTCACCCATAATGGCTTGTAAAGCTGTAGATGGCATATTCAAATTATTTACAATAATTGATTTTACTGGTAAATCGATTTGTTTATTTTACCACTAATGAGCGTTTAGACAGTCTACACTTTGGAGCTATGACAAATAACACTGCTATGAACTTTCTTTAACATGTCTTTTAATGAATGCTGTCAAGAAGAAAAGTCATTGGTCATAGGGTACCCTTATGTTCAGCCTCAGTAAATCTGCTACACTGTGTTTCAAAGTTGTCAGACCAACTGAAAACTACCATTGAACAATATCATGCATGTGGGGTCTGTTTCATAATGAAAGATACTATAATTCTGACTATAAGAAATCAAAGATGTCATATGGAGAGAGAAAATGAGAACCTCCAGAACATTTATTGATGATTTTAAGTTGTGACACATATATTAGATAAGAATGCACAGTACTATTATCTTAACACTAAGAAGCCAAGGATAAAAATGAACATGGTTGTCTTTTACAACACTTTCCTTAATGAACAAGAAAAATAGCTATTGGTTTTAAATGATAAGAGATCAGAAATAAAAGAAAAAAAATTCCCAACTCAAGGAGCAATGATTAGACCATATTATAACTGATTACCAAAATAATGTTTTAAGGCGATCTTTCTTCCAGGAACAAAATGTTTTTTTAAATTATAAAATTTTAAGGATTCCTGGTGGCTCAGTTGGTCAAGCATCTAACGTCAGCTCAGATCATGATCTTACCATTCCCAAGTTCAAGCCCCGTATCAGGCTCTGTGCTGACAGCTCAAAGCCTGGAGTCTGCTTCAGATTCTGTGTCTCCCTCACTCTTTCTGCCCCTCCCCTGCTTGTACTCTGTCTCTGTCTCTTTCAAATAAATGAACATTAAAAGAAATAAAATTTTTAAATGTTGTGATGGTTTCTTAAGAATCCAAATACATTACTTCCAATTGCTTAAGAATCCACGTACATTACTACCCTCCAAACTTTGAAGAGTGGTCACAAAAATGAGTGTGCTTGTCATTTCTCCATTTGCTTTCAATTCATTCCCTGAACTTCTCTCAATCTAATTTGCACTGATAGGTACTGAATCCCTTAAATTATCTTTCCAAGGATCATTTACCAAGATGGTTCTAGTTGGATTCAGCCCAATAAACACAATGGGGAGTTTGGAGAACTCAAAGAAAGGAAATAATTAACACTCTGTTTCTACTCCCTTTTTCCAATTCCCATCAGGCAGTTTCCACCATAGTTCCAATTTCCACTGGTTGGACCTGACTCCTTGTGGAGCTTGATTATGTAACAGTTTTTTTTTTCTTTTTTTCCTAAAGGAAAATATAATGCTAGTAATCTATGACATGCAAATGCATCAGGATTTTTATATTATCACATGTCACGTTTGAGACAAAATGCCAATTTAGGGAAAAGTTTTGAGATCTCAAGTATTTGCTGGCTTCTTCTAACAATTATGAAGAGCTTTATAAAAGACAAAGATAGGCTCAGACTTTTAAACTGTCATCTCAAGAGATCATACAATGATAGAATTCCTGTTGTGCTTTGAATATGTATCTTATTTTGTAATAATTAAAATACAGGCATGGCTAAAAGTCTGACCCAAAATCTAATTAGGCTGATTGTAGAATTAAAAACATAAACCAAATGCATAGCATTGCCATACTTTTTATGTTAGGATTTGGGTAGTGCTTTGGAAGAGTGGAATTGGGGATCAGAAAAACTGAGAAGACAAATCTGAAGAGAGTTAAGCCTTCAAATTTTGCCCAACCTTACTCACGAGAAGTACCGTTTCTTCACTGTCCAAGGAGACTAGCCTTTCTTTTCTTAAAACTTCGCAATGAGTTCATCTGAGATATTTGCTTATAAGAAAATACCTATTATGCTCAACTTTATAACATTTATTGCTTGGGGATTGGCAATTAGAGGAACAATGGAAAAAATTTTGATGAAATTTTAAGAAATTTAGATACTTTTACAACTCTCCTTGGATTAGATATCAAAACGTATTTATTTGGTTCAGATCTGCAGAGTTGGTAAATGGAAATCATAGTGAAATATTAATCATAGGCTTGCAGAAAGTATATGCTAAAAATCAAAAGGTACCAGCTACTGTCTTACTTATGACAGAAGATCTTCATCTAGAAAAATGTGGCTTTTTTAAAAGCTAATTAAGCACTTGTTTAAAAATAAACTGGTATTTTACTTTATATTGTGTAAAAAAATTTTTTTGAGCACATGTTTTCATGAAAGTTGAAATTATTATCATATAGTCTTTTGTCACATTAATTTAGTATAGTATATTCTAGTATAATTTTATACTAAGGAGATTGGGAAATAGAAAGGTTGAAGGATTTTACAATGGCACACATGATCAATGATAGTTAAGGTCGCATTTTCCATAATGTTCTACTATTTATACTTTGGCAGGTTCTGTTTCTGTATATCTATGTTATGATGAAAATGCATGTGATTCACCTATGAATCATGCTCCAATGAATCAACTCATTCCTCTAAGATTCATGAGATTAAGAATTATGTTGGTGTTTATATCTTCCATTTTATTCAGCATTAATTTTTACATGACATTAGCAATTTGTAGTGGTCATTCTGTTTTCTGCTATTTCCAGTTTTCCTCCATCATGGCACAGAGTGGAGTAAACATTATTTCTTGAAGTTAGGCATGACTGTGATTTCTTAGATGATGAAAAGTTATCAGAAGCACCCAACAGCACCATCCCTGGGACATCTACCTTTTTGTCTGTCAGAATAAACAGAGATGCTGTTCATGGTCTCTAAATGTGGACAAAATGAAGCACAGTCCTTTCTTGAATATATAGCATTGCTTTAAGCCTCTGAGACTTTGGGGTTGTCTGTTAAAAACAAATCCTGTCTTTTCTTGAGGATGGGGATTTTAAAAAATGGTTTATTAACCAGTAAAGTACTTTTCAATCCTGTTTTAATCATGGCATGTTTTCTTCAATTAAAGACATTTCAGACAGTAACACTTGAAATTGGATTATTCTGGTGAGGGAGCTGAAGGGCTTGATTGTTTGGGGTCCACTGGTCCATCCACTCCTATGAGCTAAGCTGTCTAGGGGCATCTCTGTGGCTCCACCCCAAAGATTAAGCTCTTGAGCACAGTTTAAAAACTGAGTGAGAAATCAGGAGACTTTGGCTTGGTCACATTTAATAATTGATGATTCATATACTTTATTAAATATTTTGTTCTTTTAAAAATATCTCATTTATTTTCTTATAGGATATATGTATTGCAGGAGGAATTCTTAAACCTTGTCTCATATTGGTTGTAGAATAAGGTTTGAAATGAGGAGTGAAAAATATTTGGTTTGGTGTTACACCTTTGTGGGTATGTATGTGTGTTTTAAGAAATGCAGTAAAAATATATAATGAGATGGTACCTTTATGAATTCTGATCAAATGGATTTTCTGATTCATAAAGCACTAGGAGAACATAAAGTTATTATTTTAATTAGGATAATGCATTTAGAGAAAACCAACTTAAGACTATTTTTTAAGATGATGGGTTCTGAGCTCTTAGCTCCAATCTGGAAAGAAGAAACAATGATTTGGACTTTACCCGCCTTAATGTGCACAAAAAGGCTAAAACGGCTGGGCAGCATTAGGAAGGGTCGGAAACTAACACAAAACATAAGCTTATCCTACTGTGAAATTATTGTGAGGCCCCGTCTGCAATATTCTATAGTGTGATCGCTAGAGAAATGAAAGATATAATGTAGATGGAAAATGCTTAGGAAGAGGTAATTTAAATGGCCAAGATGATGAAATGCCTCCATGAAAAACCAGAAAATTAGGGCTCTTCAGTTCAAGAGAATGAATCAGGACAGTAATGAGTAAAGTGACTAATAAGCTAATCTCTGAGGCTCATTCTAGCACAAGGAAATCTTGACGGAAAGTAATGATAGCTAACTTTATTGAATACTAACAATTTACCAGATTCTGTACTGCAGGCTTTATCCATGCTCATGCAACCCTCAAAATAATTGTATGAACAGAAACTATTATTTTCCTTACTCTGTAGATGAGGAAACTGAAGGCAACCTAGTTAACTTACATAACACCAAATCTAAAAACCTAGGCTAGTATCTGAATTCTTAAGTTAAAGATAAATGAATGGTTTTCAATTATATATAAGATTCTTCTAGATTGTTTATTTAAAATATGGATTCCTGGTCCATCCTAAGCTACTTTAATTTAGTGTATCTGAGGTGAATCCCAGAAGTATATATCTTAAAAATATTGCAAGCACTGGGGCACCTGGATGGCTCAGATGGGTGAGCGTTCCACTTCGACTCAGGGCATGGTCTCACAGTTGGAGCCCCGCTTTTGGACTCTGCTATGCGCTGAGCCCCTTTTGGATCATCTGTCCTCCATTGTCCCTGCCCCTCCCCTACTTGTGCTCTGTCTCTCTCAAAATAAATAAACTTTAAAACAAAGAAATGAAAATAAGTGTACTAATATAAGTGTGTTCGTGACCCACATATGGAAAGATACCAGGTTGGTAGATAATTATTTAATGGAAATCCATTTAATGGATATGTGATCTCAAATAATTTAATTTCTTTAAAACCTCACTTTCCTAATTCACAAAAGATATAATACTAATATCATTACCTTTTACCAAGAAATCTGGGGTTTTTTTGAGAGAGAGACAGAGACAGGTTCTGAAACAGGCCCTAGGCTCTGAGCTGTCAGCATAGAGCCTGACACAGGGCTCGAACTCAGGAACAGAAGATCATGACCTAGGCCAAACTCTGAAATTAAACCCACTGAGCCATCCAGGAACCCCAAATATCCCATTAAAATTGCTCATTGTGGAGCAATACGTATTAGTTCTTATTTGTAAGCAGTCAGCTTTGACTATGGTACCTCCATAATTATTCTACTAAGTAAAATTGCTCCTGCTTCTTAAATAAATTCTTAATCATCACAAACCTTTTAACTTTCCATACAAGTTTGCTAAATTTATTACGTGGCCCCTTTCTCTAATTTCTCTAATTTTGATCTGTTTTGATATTTAATTTACCTTTTTCTCTTATGTAAAACTTCCCTTGGCTCTTTCAATCCACAATAATCCCTAGCTAGGTCCATTTATAGAATCCCTGCTACTTGTCAGGCACTATCTTAGTCAATCTCTGGGCCTTTAGACCCCACAAGGTAAGTATTACTAAGCTTTATAGGAGCATTCAACAATGTGCTTAAAGGACAGGGATAAAATTCAGGACCTAGAAACATAATGAAATTCTACTGATGAAGTTCAAGTTCAGTTCACTACGCTCTCTTTAACTCACTCAAAGCACTTTACACTTTCTACAACTCACTGGGTTTTACAATTTTCTGGTGATATTATTGAATAATTTTTATATGTACTTGTCAGTTTTAAGAATTATTACATCTTATAAATAACTGTAAAAACCTATACTTCACATAAATTATTTTTAATCCTCAGAACTACTATATATGTTGGATACATTTATTCCCCAGAGCCCTGAAGTCAGAAAGGTAATAGCTGGAGGATATGATGATTTGAACCCAGGTGTATCTGGTGTCAAAGTCTATTTTTTTCTTTCATAATTATTCATTTATTTCTAAGTTTTTTGAGTATTTATGATATGCCAGGCTTTAATAATAGTTTGTAATACACTCGTGCACAGAGTAGAAAATCCCCTGCTCTTATACAGCTAACACTATTTTAGAATGTGGTCTTGGGGCACCTGGGTGGCTCAGACTTCGGTTCAGGTCATGATCTCATGGTTTGTGGGTTTGAGCCCTGCATCGAGCTCTGTGCTGACAGCTCAGAGCCTGGAGCTTTGGATTCTGTGTTTCCCTCTCTCTCTGCATCTCCCCCATTCATGCTCTGTTTCTCTCTGTCTCAGTAATAACTAAACATAAAAAAAAATTTAGAATGTGGTCTCATTCTGTCCTCATTGTGAGTTCTTTGCTGGCAGAGCCAGATGCAAGATTTCCCTAGCAGAGCTGCCTATAGCATCCTTTTTAATTGAGTAAACTTGTAGTAGCTTAACACAAAGGATAACAACACATTTATTAGGGCAAGTTAGTAGTTACCTTTCTCTATCCCAGGGTTTGAGAATAATCTCTTCTTCCAGATTGACCCAATGCAAGGCAGAGTGAATACTACAGCACTTCCAGAATAGTTATTCTAACAACTAAGGAAGGTACTTATCTCACTGCATTAAAATCAGTTGTCTTTTTTTAAGATCATGCTTTGAGTTTTTGAAGGCTAGCTTCAATTTTTTAATAATTTATATCCATCGTAATATCTGGCTAATAGCAGAAAGTAAACAAATTTCTGTTGAAATAAGGAGGCAAATATCTTAGCTAGTAACCTTATAAATACATGGCATTCTCAAAAAAAAGAAAGAAAAAGAAAAAAGAAATATACAAAGCATGTACATGAATCCTTATAAAATGAACTGACACAACTAGAACAATACTTCTAAAACATGAGTAGTCAGAGGACTTAAGCTTAAAGTTTCAACTCTGCCACTTTCTATTTGATATGAGGTAAATTTAACCTAAGATAAAATGCATTATATATAGAACTCATGAGACAATATATGTATAATTACAGATATGTCACTGTATGTGAAAGTAGCAATATATAATAATACCTTCTCTTGGGTTATCAATATATTCATATAGAAAGTAGTATACTTCAGTGATTTATAAACTAAGCTCTCAAACCCAAAGAGTGAAATTACAATCCAACTCTACCACTCTATAAAAGTGTGATCTTAGACATATTTCTTGAAATCCTTAAGCCTCAGTTCCCTCAATTAAAAAAAAATTACTTATACCTGACCATGTATAATGTTGCTATGAAAATTACATGAAAAAAATGTAAAGCTATAGCCTAGTGCTTTGAAATTAGGAAGCCATAAATAGTCCAATATCTCATTTTTAAAAAGGTGTTCAATTAAATTTTACACATTCCAGCATCATGCTAAAAAAACATGAAAGAGTTCTCTTAAAATTTTTCCCTGATTTTCTTCTACTTAAAGTTTTATTATTTGTGTAGTGTCAATGACTGTGAGAATGTCCATTTCTAATCTCTAATATGCATTTGTTATATGGCTTCTGATCCAGAGGAACTATATTTGCTTTTTATGTTTAATTTAGATATTAGCAGATTCTTAAAATATAGTCAACTAACCTAATTCAAATATAAATTGAATGATTTTTTTCCTGCATCATAAAATGATATAAAACAAAATATATTGATTTACTATTTATTCATATTTAGAATTTGAACAAAAGTGAGATCAAGGCTTTGAATCCAATACTTTTCTCACTCCTAAATAGGCTAGGCCATGTAAAATCTGCATTTGGTTTCCCTTACACATCTTGAATGTATTTCATGTATTTTTAAAATGTTTTCTTATGATCTATTTTCTCACCAATCTCCACATGCCTGATGGAAGATATAAAAAAGCTATTCCATATGCTTTGTGTAAAATATGTTGGAGAAAATTGGGCACAAAATGGTGTACTAAAAAAAAATAGAACAATTGCATGATTTTTCCATCAGAAGAGGCAAATTATATTTAATTGGTCACTCATCTTTAAATTTCCAGATTCAAAATTCAGGTGATTTAAAATTTAGTGAACAATTACATAATTGGTCTTTTACTATTTCTTTATAAAGATAAGCATGAGTTACTGGAGATGCAGTTTCTAAGGCAATTTATATCACATTAATGACAAATTAAGAATTATGCAAAAAACAGGTGCAAGATTTTATCTAATTCTTTAGTTAGTATTCACCAAATAGCTCCCATAAAGAATTGAAGCAGCTTAAAAGAAACATATTCTCTAAGTTTTAATAACCATATATTATGAAGCAAACCATATACCAAATACTTTGGTAATGGAATTCCACTGACTTTTGATGAAATTTAGGTCCCAATTGTTCTATGTAGTAAAACTTAAAGAAAATGAAAAAATGAAATAATATTTCCCATATAGTTTTAATGTTGCTCACAGTTCTCTAATCTTTATAATAAGGGGTTCATCAATTGTATCTTAGTTGATAATCTTCTTAATCCAAGAGATAATCTCTTAAACCAAGAGAACTATTAATATCTTTTTACAGTTGAGGAAACTGAGGTGGAAAGTGATGAAAGCCATGCACATTTTTACAAAAGTAAGTAGCCAGAATTAGGATTTCATTTTGATCTAATTCAAATGTAAAGCCCTCTTCACTATTTATCAATGTCCCTCTAGGATCTCCCCTGGAACATATCACTCAGTCCTCTAAGTGATACCACATATACACAGAGAGAAGAAAGCCTAATGATACATAAAATACAATAAATTGGGTCTTTAGTGGAATATTTATTATATTTTCAAATACAAACAAAAAATTTATCTAAGTAAACTTATTACAGGATATTGGCTTAAGACATTACCCAAAAGAATAAATGATTTATAGTTGATAGTTACCCTTACTCTTCAGAAACGAATCAATTAGTACTGCTTCATTTCCTAACTCATGATAATCATATACTACACAACCAAAATGATCCTAGATACCTTTCTCTCATTTTGTTAAAATCAACACAAATGTATTAGTCAGAAATTAATAGTAACATCCACACTAATTCATTCTTGTTAATGTCAGAGTGAAGGGAATATGGACCAAGATGGTCACAACAGAAAAGTGAACGGATGAAAGAAGGCAAATTTGAGGAGATTTGATAAAGGAATGAATACAGAAAGTGAAGAAGAGGAAGTCAGCGGGGATCCCTCACTTTCTGTCAAGTGAAACTGGAGGAATAGTAGAGACCCTCAGAAGAAAACTGAAAGAGGATGAAGTGTGAGGTGACTGAATAAGGGATGCCAATAGCCATCCATGCTGAGGAAAGATTAGGGGTAGAAATATAAAACCAATGTCCTCAGCTAAAGAAGTTTGTGAGGAATAAATGCGTATGGCTAAGAAACATAAAGTAATGGGTAAGACGACGTCCAATCAAACTTAAAAACTCCAACACTGAATAACACAATAGAGAATGAGCCTACAAAGTAGATGACCTAGGAAATACTAGAGATGTAGGAGGAAAGTCTATATAATTCTACTAACATAGGTGGAAAGGAATCCAAAATGAGGGAGAACGTTCATTCACTAAATCAAATGTTGCTAAAAATAATATGGATTAAAGTCTGAAATGACCATTTCATTATATAGAAGCTTCCATATTTATGTTTTCAATTTAACCTATTAATGTATGCTTTTTGGTTATTATATTCATGCAGAAATGATCTGCTGGGCAATTAGTTGATAGGTTCCATCAGCTCTTCAGCTTTAAGCATTAATAAATTTAATTCAATGAGAAAAATATATTCAGAATTAAGAATATAGGTTTTTTAAGGCTTAATTTCAAAACAAGTGCTGTATGTAGACCCAGATTTATCTTTGAAAGATATTTGCAAATTAGTATAACAGCTTTAATATAATAATATCTTTTGAACTCTAAGAATAGGTAAGATTAAGTTAAATAACTTAAGTAAATTTAATTAATTAAAACATTTGCAAAGAATGAAGATTACATTGAAGAATCAATTTTTTTTGGAATCATTCTTAAGTGTATTTTGAATTATTTTTATCTCATCTTCTTGACCTAAGTACTATCTAAATACACAGAGTATTTGCTCTGAAAGTATCTCAAACATCACACACAAAAAAGTAAAGTTACCTTTAAGTCATATATAACTGAGGACCATGGAAATCTAGTTTTGATCAGAATAGAAAGTTATAATTTATTGTCCGAGAGTTACCTTGATATGGAAAATAAAATTTCACAGAAAGCTTTTTGTAGATTTCTAAGTGTGTGGATATGTATGCATGTACTCACACACACACATATAGATTTTAGGATTTCCACATGTAGATAAGGTGCAAATATAAAATATTTACTGGGGTGCCTGGTTGGCTCAGACGGTTAAGCATCTGACTTCAGCTCAGTACATGATCTAGTGGTTCATGGGTTCGAGCCCCACGTCAGGCTCTGTGCTGACAGCTAGCTCAGAGCCTGGAGCCTGACTTCAGATCCTGTGACTCCTTCTCTCTCTGACCCTCCCCTGCTCACACTGTCTGTCTGTCTCTCTCTCTCAAAAATAAATAAAAACATTAAAAAAATTAAAAAAAATATTTACCACACTATTATAAATAAAAATTAAAACAAATCTGTATCTTTGTGTGAGGGCTTTTAAGTTTGAATGAATAATACTTCTTTCTTCCTCTTTTTTTTAATGTTTATTCATTTTTTGAGAGAAAGCAGGAGCATGATGGGGGCAGAGAGAGAGAGGAGACATGGAATCCAAACCAGGCTCCAGGCACTGAGTTGTCAGCACAGAGCCCAATTTAGGCCTTGAATTCACAAAGTGTGAGATCATGACCTAATCCAGAAGTTGGACCCTTAACTGACTGAGCCCCCCAGGCTCCCCTTTCTTCCTTTCTTGATTTGGAAACTGAGACATAGGCCATAAGAGACAAAGACAGTAAGATGAAAATAACAGCTTTATGAAAGAAAAGCTGTTTAGAGAATTTGCTTTAAATTTCTGCATGGAGGGCTTGCTAATAAATAGACCTAAAAATTCAATGTTTCTGGCAAGCTTCAGACTGAAGGCACAAAAAATTGTGATTGCTGAGGCTGGCACCAAAATAGAGGAGGAAAAGGAAGATAGACTGAATGTTTATTAATCCTAATACAAAATTTAACAAGTAGTTCAGTTCTTTGTTTATGGAGATGAGCATGTGAATTAATGAGGAAAGAGGCCAAGAATTAGTCTAAGCCACAAAGTTGTTTTGCTTGGAAGTCTGAGCAAAGGAGAAAGGTAGTTTCCCCACTCAATACTATGCATTGATAAATACACTTAATTTGAATAAAAATTTATATGTGAATCTATCAAGTATACCTTCACATTTCTATTTCATTCATTCCTTACATTATATATATTTTTAAAGGATAAAAATCTTCCATTCTAGTGGAAAACAAGAATTTAAGTAGTCACAAAGTCTACTAGCAAGACTTTTATTGTTAGAATGAACTTAAATTTCTGCAATTCATGTGGCCAATGAGAAAAAGAGTGGCCAAAACATAATATATTTTCAGCATGAAGAATGATTATATGAGACAATAGGAGAAACTGATTTGCAAATATTTTATGTTTTAACACATCCATCTCACACATACCAAAAAAGTATGTTTATATATCAAGATCATATATACAAATATATATAGACACACACATATGTGAATCCATATATTTTGTTTTCATTAAATATCATTTTATTGTTTATTTATCTGTATTGGTTTATATAAAATAATTTCATTTATATGTTCTTGATATACATATGCATATCATTAGCAGACATTAAAATAAAAAATATCATCAACATGACACTGGTGATCTACCATTTGTCATGTTGATGATATTTGCTAACTTTAATCTTAATCTTGATATGTCTATAATAATGTTCATTTGGCCTATAAATTGCATCCCAATCAAAATAATCCAATATCCAGCAAATCCTTCTAATGTAAAGACACTCTTAATGGCAAAAACAATTTCCATCTTACCTGGTTTCTAGTTTTTACTATCACATCTACTATAAAAGGAAGCCACTCAAGAGTTGTTTCCTTTTCTTTATACCTTTTCCCTGCCAATGTGATTTCAGACCTCTCAGTACTCTGCTGATGCTCTATGGAGAATCTATGGGGCAGTTTCAGTCCAACCAGTAATTGTTAACATTTTGAACAGAAGATAATAAAAATCTGAATTTCTAACTTATTATGATAGATTCTAAATATAAGAAACTAGAAAAATATGAGGCTAGAAACATATGAGGGACAGAAATAAGTACTAGTAAAAATCTGAAGTCCACTTCACCAACATGAACAGCCCAATCTGGAGAGGATTTTGGCTTCCTTGCCAACTTGTACTCAGAGGCACCTCCTCTTAATCTCAGACAGTCACTGACATTATCTCCGCCACACTTTCATTTAATCACTCGTTGGGTCTTGTTTCTTTTATGGCATCAGAAAAATGACATGGAACACTGAGCAGAAATTCAGCAGTTTCCCAGATCTATTTCTTTGCATCTGCCTGTCTGTGTAACAAGTACAGGAACAATATCAAAGCCAATGAAATTCTATAATAGCCTGGTTGACTTCCCACCCATGAATAGGTTGGCTGGTTGTGTAGTTTCACAGAAGAGAGTATACAGTCTATGAGAAAATGGGACTTGTCTTGCTTACTACTACATTTCCATTTTCTAGACACTAATTAGGGAATGCTAAAATAATATTGGTGAGATAGGAAGGGAGGGAAGAAGACACTGGTATAAAATTGTGGTATGGGAGAGTTAGAAGACAGCTTGATTATAGAAATTAAGAGAAAAACTGGGAATTTATTTTCATTACTTGAATCTCCAAGTTGATCTTATGTATATGGAGAATAATCAGAGGTTATTTTCATGGTGAGAAAGTTCCATCAAGACTGATTTTTGGCTGCCATTGTCTATGTAATCTTTGCTTGAAAAATGAGCTAATTAAAGGCCAGAAAAGATACACGTTAGCCTTTTCAAAAGTGGAATAACATGCAGGAAATTTTACATGAAGCATTTCTCCCCTACGTCTCTGCTCCCTGCTCAGTCTTTTCTCCTCCTTTCAGCTACTTGGCCACATGGAAACCTAGAGATGCTTTTCTTAAGCACAGGCTCTCAGCCTTTTAGTACAAGAGCCTCTCCCTCAACCTGCATCTCCTCTCCAGGCACTAGGTGATTAGATCTGTAAGTCTTTCAATCAAAAACATAATGGGAAGTCTCCCACCCTTCTTGAACTCCTTTCAGAAGAATAATTTATTCAATCTTGTACCCTAAGTGAAGAAATGGAATATAGTATCCTATCAGCAACCACAGGCTCGGTTCATCTAAAGTTAATTTGCTCACTTCCTACATGGTAGGGACACCAAAATTTGCTTAAATTTTAACAAGGTGCCTGCTATTGCTAGATGCAATGGAGATCCACCACATATGAGCCTTCTCATCCTCCTGCCATCAAATTTTTTCTTCATTCATTCAAAAGTATTTTCGTTCAATGCCAAGCACAACATTGAGTACTAGGGTGGCAATTGTGAATTTGGTTGATTTTACCCTCTCCATAGAGCACCTTTGGTGGAGGATCTAAATTTAAAATTCTTAAGCAATAAATGTTTCAGAATTCTAGTAAATGTTATAACGAAAACAGAAAAAGAAGTAGGCTAAAATAGAAGATAATTGAGGCCACTGACGACCTACTTTAGATAGAATAGTCCCAACTATTTCCTTGGGAGGTAGCTTTTCATCTGAGAACTGAAAGAATGAACTTGCTGACTAAGAGCAGAACTGGGAACACAGCATTTTAGCATGCACCCTGATATAGTCATGGGAAAGTACTAGGCTCCATAAAGAACCAAGAGTCCTAGATAGAGAACTTTTTGATGGATTTCTCACTAAAAGTGCCAAGTAACTTTTTTCATACTGCAGACCATTTACACTGGGAGTCTTTAGATGTCTGACATTTCCCATTTGATTCTGAAGCTGAAGCCTATTCCCACAAAGCCTCATTTTCAGCCAGCTGTCAATCCACTAATAGTTTCAAACAATTCTTGCTAAGAAACTAGATAGCAATGACCTAACACTCTGGGGTATTTCTGTTTTCAAAGTGAACACAAGAAGACAATAAATCCATTCAAATGCAAAGGAGTGAATCTCTAATGGATCACCTGGCAGAACAGTGAATTGAGTAGGTAATACCACCCACTGTTACAGAAGCTAATTTCATAAATCTTTTCCCAGTAGGGTTTGTATAAATTGAGACTTATATACTGAAGGAAGTAGAGAACTGGTTATTTATATTAAAAATGTGTTTGGTTCTAATTTAAGTAAGTTACACGGACACACACACACACACACACACACACACACACACACTGATCAATGTTCTACTGTGACCCAGTCATATTCCAAATTGTTTCCTTTACCCTTTAGTCAATTCAAGCTATTAAGTCATTTTAATGTATATTAACTCATTAAGCTTGAGAATAAGTTTTTGTTTTCTGAAATAATTATCTATGATATTTATCTAGAAAAAATAATTCTATGGCTGTGCTGTTCTCTGGCTATTAGCTTCAGCAGAGAACACTTTGGTTAGCTCTGTCAATCCCTGACCACTGCTAAATTATCATACAATTTACATTAATGCTCTGAATAGTTGACACATCACTCCATAATCACTTAATTTGTACCAATACAATATGGCTTATGATTCAATAAGTAAACCGATTTTTAAGAAATGTGTATACTCAGTAGCATTTTGATTCAATAAAATGCTTTAGAACTATTTTTTTCAAACATTGGGGGTTTGGCAAAACATAAAACGCCTTGGCCAAGCACTCTTTCTCCCAATCTTTAAACCCAGTGCCTTTTAAGGGAAATTTAATTCATATGTTTCCAGTATATTTACACTTAGTTTATTTAAATGGTGTTTTGTAAGAGCTCTGTGAGGTCCAAGAAGTCAATAACCAGTTTATAAGGTGTTTTAAATTTCCTGTACATTGAACCAGGTGAGCAAATTTTGTTTAAAATAATAAAAATTCATGCATTTATTTTAAAATGTTATATTATATAACAATAATATTTAAACTGTAGAAGTTACATGCTTTTCCCGAATAGGTCTCAATAATATGGCATTAGCTGCCACCCAAGTACACCTTGTGTAAGGCTGGGCTAGAATAGAGTTGAGGGAGCCAGTTGAGGTCAATCCAGTTGTAAAAGAGTTGGTCTGTGGGTTGATGAGAAAACTAGTTATGGCAAGGAAACTTCTCCAACTCTTTCGGAAGTGGCTGTCTCTACTAACTACCTCCTAGTTTTCCCATTTACTAACTGTAACTTTGGACAAGCGACTTAACTTCTCCCAGCCATTCTCATTTTTGTTTAATCTAAAAAGGGTGATAATATAGAACTCATTTCATAAGGTGAGGGTGAGATATAAGTGAACAAAGTAAGGCTAAGGTGATAGGTCTTTATGAAGTGGGGTGGCATAGAGTACGTGTTCAAAAATAAAAATGGTAGCTATGTGCATTTGACTTAAGATTACCTACAGTAACTCCTTCAGCTAAACTGCTTTTAGTTAGATGCCCATTAGTTGAAACCCATTAAAAAATTATTTAGGTGATTCTGGCTTACATAAGAAAATGAACAGGGCAACAGAAAATAAGCTAGAATCAGAAGAAAATGAGAGCTTTCTAGATTTGTCTATAGTGTTGGTTAGGGAAAGCCTAAGAAAGAAGGCAAGAGTTCTAATGCCTCACATTGTTATTAGCTGCGTGACTGCAGGTGACTTACATGATGGCGCTGGCCTCCAGCTTTAGCTGCAAATGAAGTGTCTAGACTAGACCCTAGGTTTCTCCCAACGTTCAAACAGAGTAGTTCTATGGTTTACCTCAGGATTAAAATAGTCTCAAAATTTGTCATGAAAGTTAACTAATGAGAATTATTTTCTCTAAATTTATCGAGTCGGAGACACTGTAACTTAAGCTTCAGAAATATTCCTACTGTTGCTAGACATATTATTCCTCTTCACTTTCTAAAAACTATACAGATGTGAAGTAAAAAAAACTGCATCTAAATTATCCATATATGCAAGTATGCATCACATTTATATTTTCAAAACTTGGAAATGTAGAAAGATAATAAATGAAAACATAAATATAACTCCAAGTATTTGACAAGGAGTAGCTTGGAGGAATCTGTATCACACCATTTTGCTTTTTCTAACTTTTAATTTAGAAAAACTTTGAAAGTAAAGAATATATTTTTGTTATCTAGAAGAGTAAAAGCATTTTCAAAACATACTTTTATCATCTATTATCTTTCGTCATATGGTATAATCACTTCCCCCAGACATAGTTTGGTCACTTTGCAGTTGGAGAAAAGGAGCATTTTCAAAGTTATTTAATATTAAGCGGAAAGTTCAGGCCACCGTCAAACTAAGAGGTCTAAGGTATCATTAGTCTATCAACCACCTTCCACAATCCATGCCATAGTTCATCATCATTCAAATTAAGAATGAATTATAAATGCAAAAACATCGTACATGAGAAGAGAGAGCACATTGTTAAGGAACCTAAGAACAGTAAGTACGAAGCGAAAATTGTGACTAAATAATCTCTCTCTTAGTCCAGAAATATTTCTACTTCTATTGCAACATCTGTCTTTTAGGGTCTTTCTTTTTCTCACACTACTGCCAAGATAAATTCAGGAAGAGCAGATATTCTTAGCCAGATTGAGCCAAGCATGTAATTATTTTTAGATCAAGGCACAAATTCTATGTTCTCTTTGAAAACACCTTCTTATACTCACTTCTTTGAACTTTCTCCTCAGGTTAATAAAATAATCAGAACCTAATGCATATGGAATGGTTTTGTCACTGTATCACTTCTGTGAAAAGAAACAATCTTGTTATCACCTTAAAATATATCCATAATTTCATATACATTACATAACTTTTGTCTCTCCTTTTCCTAAATATTAAAGAACATAAAATTTTAAGAAATTAATCTGCTTTCCAGATGCTAACATCCTTGTTGAATGGAGAATATTAGCATATATTATGTGCTGAAAAGCAGGCTTCTGACCATATATGCAGTCAGAAAATGAAGCAGAGAGAGATTTCTATGGATTAGAGTACTCTAATCAACTTTTGGAAATCCCAATGGATGCCACACATGAACCCAAAAAACTCTCTGGTGCCTAATGTCACAAATAAGAGTTGGTCCTGATGTGGTTAAATCATTCTCTAAGTCTCACTTACTCATATTTGCTCCAGGCACATCAAGAGAATTCTGACATCTAGACTATGCTTGTTAGGATCAGCTTTCCCCCAAAATTTTATTCTTCAAGGTACCAAAATTGTGCTGATGTGCATGCAAAAGTAGAGTGGGGAGGGTCTCTTCTGTGTCCACGGTCACCACAGGCCCCAAGCTGCTCTGTGCCTAGATCCAACAAAGTCTTTGAATGCTTCATTAAGCAATACCTCTAAACAGACCTAATTTCCTCTGTTCAAAAACTAGCATAAGAAACCTGGTGGTAGTTAGGTACACTATTATACAAATGTGTCCCTCTCTTCTGACCATATCAATCTTTCTCTTGATAATACCTCCTCTAAATTCAAATAAAAATGACACAAATAAAAAAGGACTGGGAAAACGGGGAACGCAGGGGAGGAAATGGTATTGACACAATCAGCAGTTCACCAAAAGTCATGAGATAAACTTATGTTTCAATCTTCAATCCTGCAAAAGATATTAAGTGATATCCTGAAAATGAGATGTTAGCTAAGGGATAAAGCAAAGTCTAAAAACAAGTGTAGTTATGGTCAATACGACCTTCCTCAATTAAATTAGAAAGAATTCTTACAAAATGGTAAGTGCTAATCTCGTACTGATAGAATTATTTGGGATTCAAGTCAACATTTAAAATTTGTTTTAAAGTTTATTTATTTTTGAGACAGAGAGAGAGAGAGAACACATGGGAGAGGGGCAAAGAGAGATGGAGTCACAGAATCCAAAGCAGGTTCCAGGCTCTGAGCTGTTAAGCACAGAGCCTGATGCAAGTCTTAAACCCATGAGCCCTGAGATTATGACCTGAGTCTAAGTTGGATGCTTAACCAACTGAGCCACCAACATACCCCCAAATCAACATTTTGAAGCCAACTTAACTCATTGGACATCTAAGAAAGAACACCAAACTGTTCAGAATCTGTGCAATATTATTTATTCTGTTAAATGGACAGGAGTTATTTATTTTGTATTCATTCAATTTTCAAATTATATGTTTTGTTATTTTAGAACAATATTTGTTTCAGAAAATAACATCCACTAGTATTTGCATGAACATGCATAAAATTTAGATATTTTTCAAATATATTTATTTATATAAGATTTTTTCTCTTTCTGTGCCTTTCTTTAGTTATAAAGAGATTGTTTTAGATGACCTCTAAGAACTCTTTTATATTTAGTATCTAATAATTTTATAAAATTTATCTTTAAGCAATTGTAGATATATTTACACACACAAGAATATAAAGTGAATATGTTATTTATTTTATTTAAATATCTTACAAAGCACATTTTGAAACACCAAAAAAAAATTGCTACCAGAAAAATAAAATACTTTGGAGAGAAAAATATACTATAACTCTTCCAGAACATTTTAACCCTGAATGTACGTATCTACTTATCCTTTACAATGATACAACTAGTATTCTGAAAATAAAATTTGATGGTTTAAAATTATAAGATAGGGGCAACCTCGGTTAAGTGGTAGGTTAAGTGTCTGACTCTTGGTTTCAGTTCAGGTCATGATCTTGCGGTTTTGTGAGTTCAAGCCCCATGTCAGGTTCTGTGTTGGCAGTGCAGAGCCTGCTTGGGATTCTCTCTCTCTCCCTCTCTCTCTCTGCCTCTCCCCTACTCATGCTGTCTCTGTCTCTCTCAAAATAAATAAAGAAATGTAAAAAATAAAATTAATAATATAAAGAAACTTGTACTAGTTTATTTAATATTAGAATCACTAGAATGGAATTGAACAATAGAATTCAATTTTTTAAATTGCAAAATTCATTATTAATACTATAAGTTGCCTTTTGACAGATCCTTTTACTTTTTAGGACCTTAGGAAAACATTGGCCTTATCTATAGTGTTAAATGTCCCTAAAATATGCCTTCTTCCAAAAAATATAGCAAACACAGATTTCTTCAATAGGCAAAGTTCAAAGCTTTGCTTTGAGTACTATATTTCTTTTAACCCTCATGTTACTGCAGAACAAAATGTTACATGCTGCATTTGAAAGGAGAAACAGAACAGAGAACTAAACTTCATGATGGGTTATTACCTTGCCTATATTTAGGAATTTTAAATGTATCCACACTAAGGTCTCTCACTTCGTTTTCTTTAAATATTGTCAGTGACTATTCTTTCTTCCTACCTTTATTGCATTTCACACATGAAAAAGATTAACACAAATGTACCATGCCACTCTCTGTATGTTAGCTACGTTGGTATGTTTCTACTTTTGATGCTTTTATTCAAGAAATCAAAAACAGTTTAAAATACATGGTTTTGGAGAAATCCAGGTGAGACATTCTAGGCTGTCAGTGGACTTTTGCCCAGAAATAGAAATCACTGTGACACATTTCAAAAAGCAATTTTCACGGCCTCATAAATATCAGGTTATAAAGGAAAATATGGATACTATTGTTAAACCCATTTTCAGTGTTCAAAGAGACACTTTTTTATGATTTCTGGAAGTTTTTATTTGCCAATTTTTCAATCAAATTATTCTTTGTACACATTAAATTCAACTCAATCACCTAATCAAAATATAAACTCTGATCTCTAAGCACTCAAAATTAAGCACAGAAAACATAATGGGAGTGAATAACAATTTTTTCTTTCTCACCATTCCCATGGTTTTTCTTTCCTAGATAATAAAATGCAACACTATAGTCACCCTTAACATTCTATGTCCTGGTCTTGTGCAAGACATCTTTCTTAGATGACTCTATTTCCCTTACTCCTAAATACAGGCTTCTGAATGATGTTACAGAACTTCATTACAATCCTGGAGATTGGAGACACCCCAAACGTAAATTCTCTGATATTTGTTAAACCCAAGCACCTCTCAAACACTTGATTTCAGGTGTCATTAGCTAGTAGGCACTAACCTTTCAAAATCATTTTAACACGTACATTTATGTCTCTAGATAAAACTTTTCTTATCTCCACAAAATCTCTGTAGTGCCTCATGTCTTACAACTGATTACCTACATCACTGAAACAATCATGACTGTTCAATGACACTTAAATTGCTGTCCTCCACAACTGTACCTGTTCCTGCCCTCACTGCCTTTTTTTCAACCTTGGAAGACTAGGTGCATCTTCTTTTATTTAAGGATGTTAATTTCACATCTCCTTTTTGGTGACATGTTTTCCCTATTCTTTTCAATTCTCTTTTTCAATAACAGCCTAAGGTCTTTGAGGAGAAAACTATGTTTGAATCATGGCAAATATTCAAAACTAAATGTTCACAAAGATTAATGGCTGATTTATGTGTTTGACACTAATTATCTATGGAATGTCAAAACATGGTGTATTTTATAAAATTGTATTTTTCAAGATTGTACAGTGAATTAATACTTAATCAGAAATAATCTGCTCCAGGCACATACCAATAAAGAATAAACAATGAAAATGGAAAGCCAATAGGACATACCTGGGCTTAAAAATAAGATTATTATTTTCTCCCTAGACTTAAAACACACACATGCACATGCAAAGAAAAGAGCCAGGACACTACCACAGCCCTGCTGGGCTCAAGTTTGGGAAGTATGCAGTGGTTACCAGAAATAAGAACCATCCTACGGGAGAAGGGACAGAAATAGGATCTCAAGCCAGACTCAGTCCTTGAAGCTGGTTTTAATCTTAACCCTGATCAATGAAAGAAACCAATCAATCAATAATCTTCAGTGACAAAGACTGGATTATGTCAGCAAAAAGACCAGTAATTAACTGTCTTGTCCATTGTCTCATAGACTAGGTATGCAAAGTCCTTAATATTTAGATATTATAATTATAAATAAAAAACCATAAAATATTATATTAAAAAGTGTATCTAAAGAAACCTATGACTTTGGAAGACTAAAATGTATGCTACTAACTAATGGGCTAAAGGGAAAATTAAGAGTACAAATTCAAAATATTTAGAAGACTATTAATATAGAAACATTTAGGATTCGAGGGGAAAAGGGTTTCATTTATTTTTTTTTTAGTGTTACACATTTTTTCAATTTTAATTCCACTGTAGTTAACCTACAGGGTCATATTAGCTTCAGGTGTACAATATAGTGATTCAACAATTCCATATATTGCTGCTCATCAAGATAAGTGTACTCATTCCCTTCACCATTTTTTAGTAGATATTTTAATTTTAATTATAGTACAGTTAACAGTGTTACAGTAGTTGAGAAAAAGCCTTTTAGTGATCAAAAATCTGTAGTTTTAAAAGCACAAAATAATTATTATGTGCTCTACACAAAATTTAAAAAAGGAATAAAGGAACAGTTTAAAAATTAGAAGAGTGGCCCCTGGGTGGCTCAGTCAGCTGCACATCTGACTTGGCTCAGGTTACAGTCTTGCAGTTCCTGAGTTCAAGCCCTGCATTGGGCTCCTTGCTGTCAGCACAGAGCCCACTTCAGATCCTTTGGTCCCCACTCCCTAACCCTCCCCCATTTGTACTTTCTCAAAAATAAGCATACTTAAAAAAAATATTAAAAATAGAAGAAATAGTAAAGATCAAATGAGAAACAAAATGAACTAGAAATCAAACAATGGACAATATTTTAACACAAGTTGCTTATTCAGGGGAAAATATTTAAAGCAAATAAGAGAGGCAAACTCATAGTAACAACAATAACAACATCTTATAAAACACTAGGAAAACAAAAATGGCCTAAAAAATTTTGCCCTAGAAATGGAAAGGGACCTATAACTACAGAACAAGTAGATTAAACAATTTTAAGTAAAATATGCACATTATATGTATCTAGGTAAAAATATAAAATATTCTTTTTTTTTAACTTATTTATTTATTTTGAGAGAGAATGAGGGCAGGCAGAGAGAGAAAGAGAATCTTAATCAGGTTTCACACCATCCACACAGACCCAACGCGGTGCTCAAAACTCACAAAATGTGAGCTAATGACCTGTGCTGAAATCAAGAGTCTGATGCATAACCAACTGAGCCACCTAAGCACACCAGTAAAATACATAATTTCCTAAACGTAGATAATCAAAGTTGACTCAAAATGACACTGAAATATATTGATACAGAAAATCTAAATAGAGCAATATTTATTTGTTTTCTGGGTATTGAGTTTTATGAGTTCTTTATAGATGTTGGATACTAACCCTTTATCTAATATGTCATTGAAAGTATATTGGTTTTAATGTTATTTTTTATTTTATTTTATTTCTATTAGAAATATTCAACAATTTAAAAACAAACAATAACCAAAGTACCCTTTAGGTAGATATTATTGTTTGCCAATCTTCACTCACCTATTCTTCATAGAAAAAATATCCTTTCAACCTAATGATGTGCCACTTAGATTTTAAGTTTGCTCTGGCCACTGGAATAAGGACAGAAGTGAAAAAATGCTTACTTTGAATAAAACTTGTGAGAGGCATGGCAAGTTTCTGTCCCCCTTTTGTGTTCCTGTACTTTTCCATGAAAACATCACATCCCAGATGGATTGCTGCATCATGCTGGTCTTAGAATGAAAGGACACATTGGAATAGACCTACATCTGACATTGGACTTGGATAAGAGTCAGCATCTAACCCACAGGCACTGACATAAAATGTGAATAAGAAATAAATCCATAGTTACTTAAGCCACTGAAAGTCAGAAGTTATTTGTTACAGAGCCTTTTTACAGAGAAAGCTGCCAAACAGAGTCCAATATTATTATAGTATAGAATATTAATGCAAAACATCATAAAATTACATAGTAGTATATAAAACTGCCTCGTGTATTCAATATCAGAGACATGTTCATAAAATGTACCAATGACCTTAATTTGAAGTTGTTTCATATTCACTACTCCAACCCAATATACAATACGAACACATGTGCTATGCAAACTTCTATAATTAATAATTGACAAAAACTAATCCTACAGTTAACATGTATAATCCATTCTAAGGAAGAACTGAATGTGGCTTAAATATTATAAACTATAATGTACATTTAAAATCTAAAACCAAAAGTAAAAATATATGATTTTGAATTTAGTACTGTAAAACTTTTCTCATGTTGGGTACAAACTTATGAGGTTAATTTTCAATAGCCAAATACCACCCATAGTTGTTATACAAGTTTATTTTTAGAGAAAATAGTTTTTGAAGTATAGGAATTGTTACAGTAAGTGGTTATGGGAAATTTCTAAGCTATCAAGCAAGAGTGTCAACATATAGTTTTTGTTTGTTATACCTAGAACAAAAGGAGACATTTTGATTTCTCTCTAGTGGAGCTAAGAGCAGGGAAGAAGTAACAAAGGTTTGGATTCTACCTTATCACTGAGCCACACAATTGCAGAGTTGGAGAACTACCAATCCATTCTACTCCCAGATATTGATAATGTGAAAAATTGTCACCTTGTCCTTGGTAATCATCATATTTCCTATTCAGAATAATCCTCCCTCTGAAAGCAATTAAAATGCTAATTAAAACATATTTAAAAATTAATTTGAGGCGTACCTGGTGACCTTGACTTCAGCTCAGATCATGATCCCCAGGTTCTGGGAGGAAGCCTCACTCTGGGCTCCATGCTAAATGTGGAGCCTGCTTAAGATTGTCTCTCTTTCCCTTTGCCCCATTCACACTCACTCTCTAACGTTAAAAAAAAAAATTATTTTAAAAGCTTCAAAGAATTAAGTTAAAAGGAATCAAAGGACCAATTTTTTAGTACGGCATTCTGCAGAAAGTCAAGCAGAGCTCATAAACTCACTTCTACCAGGAAGACATTTGCCAATGATGATGATATCATACTGATGTTTTTCTCTGATATTATGTGATAGAAACAGAACAAAAGCTCTGGGACTCTACATGATAAGGAGACCATGTATATCCATCCATCAAAGCCAGGACTCCAAAAACTACCCTCAAGGTAACAGTGAATCAAGAGAAAACCATCATCCACTCTCCATTCTCAAGAGACTTTAAGAAAAGTGATTTGGCAATAGCAGAGTTGCAAGTACGTAGTGTGGGTAATAAAGCTGTTTCAGTTGTGACTACAATACTCTATCAATGCAAACACAAAAGTGTTGACTGCCACCAGGGAAAGACATCACATCTAATCAATATCACCCTACCATGGTTGCCTAATTTTCATATACATAAAACTGGAGCCAGATGGCTGCGGTACCAGAGCCAGACATACATAAATTGTTGAAGGATCAACAATTTAAAGTTGTCATATTTAAATGCAGGTGAATCTCAGAGCCAGCTGGATAGGAAAAATAAGCATGTGCACTTATCATAGTTAGGACCACCTTATTATGGTTCTCTAAGTACATAAACCCCAAACCTTCACAGCCCTATGATACTTCTTCCCATTGCAAGGATTTCTTCACTTTTCCAAGAGTGGAGGTTTATATTTTCAACAATGAGAGAACCTCCCTCTGAGAACAGAACTTGTTAAGAAGCCCATGGTACAGTGATGTGTTTGGGACAAGGGTTTGATGTGGGAGAGACAGACTTAAAGAGAGTATTTAGGGAGTTAGAGCTGAGAAAGAGGGCGTAAGAACATGCAGGTGAAGGCAAGGAAGAATTTTTATCTGCTAGTTGACTAATGGACCCTTAGAGATACCTATCTGGGTAAGGTATTTTACCCCTAATGCAGTAAAATGTATATAAATGCATTGATAGGAAGTCTTAATTTAAATGAATGAGATCTGTTTATATTGGATAATCTCTTATCCTATAGAATAATTTCATAATGAATGTAAATAACTTGAAAGAACTAACTCTGGTTGGTTACACATTATTTTATTAAAGATAGTAAAGTGAACATAGCACAGTTTATTGTAGATCTTATACCCTCTGCTCCCTTGCTCTCACTATACCTTCAACAAGTTGTGACAAAAACCATCCCTTAGAAACTGAAACCACATTTAAGCCCTCTCAAATTGACATTACTTAAGTAGTCAAAAGAAGTTATGAGTTTCAATTGCGCATATAGTAACTTAACAAAAGCAAAAGACAAATTTCCTCTGAAAGGTTTAAACTTCATCTGAGTCACAGAGAACTCCCACCATTTTCCAAGCAAAGAAAAAACTCCCAATCAAAATAAACTGACCATAAAAAGAAACCAACCAGCATACTCAAGAACCAACTTATATAACAGAATGCAGAAAATGACTCACAGGAATTGAAATTTTCAATTCCAGATTATAAATTAACAATGATATTAAAACATGTAAAGAAATGTTAAAAATTGGCAATTATCTTCAGGGACTGGAAAATTACAAAAATAAGTATTTAAATCTAGAAAAACAACATAAATTTTTAAAAGTATAATAAATTTTAAAATTCAGTGTATCAGATGAGGAAAATAAGTAAGAACAACCTGGTCAATATGTAGAGAGACAAAGAAATAAAAGATGAAATCAAATAC
Source organism: Suricata suricatta (assembly GCF_006229205.1). Classification (NCBI taxonomy): domain Eukaryota; kingdom Metazoa; phylum Chordata; class Mammalia; order Carnivora; family Herpestidae; genus Suricata; species Suricata suricatta. The sequence goes on along the minus strand of NC_043709.1, from coordinate 34,104,271 downwards.
AACATGTCTAATCAGAGCTCCACAAGGAGTGGAGATAGAATGGGTTAGATACATCTACAAAGATATAAATTCTGAGAACATACTAAACTGAGAAAGTATACAAAGTCCAAACAATCCAGTGTAGGATAAGCACAAAAGACTTTCGCACCTAGATACATCATAGTGAAATTGTGGAAAACAAATGGCAAACTGAGAAAAATAAGAGAGGAAAAAATATATACTTCAAAATAGTGATAGTTTGATGGACAGCTCCTTTCTCAATAGCAATAGAAGCCCCAAAGCAGTGGAATAATAACTTTAATAGATGGAAAGGAATTTAAGAATAGCCTTTGAAATTCTATGAAGACAAAACTTGTTTCAGGACTAAAGGCAAAATAAAGATACTTTCGACAAAACTGTGAGAATTTATCACAGGCAAAATTGCACTAAATTCTACAGTATATATACTCTATGCAAAAAAAAAAAGTACCAAAAATATGGGTTGGAAATAAAGAAAGAAAGCACGGAAAGTGATAAATATGTGGTTAAATTTAAACAAATACTGAAACAGATAATATGCTTAATGGGTTTAAATATGTAGAATTATAATTCAGCACAGGAATAACTTGTCAAGAGAAAGGTAAATTAATCTGTGGGTCTTAAAAGGAAAGAAATTATATTGTTTAAACTTAGAATATTGAAAGTATACATATAATTTCCACGGTAACCCCTATAGCATTAAAAAATATTTCACAACTAGTAGCAGGAAAAATACATCCTAAGACAAAATTAATTGCAGAAAAAAGGCCAAAAAGAAGAAAAAGAATACTAGAATCACCAGGAAAACAATATGTAAAAATAAATCAAATTATATCAGAAATAAATATAAATATAACCAGCCTAAATTCTCTAGCTAAAGACCAGATTTTTCATACTCAATTTAAAAGTCAATATAGGAAAAAAAAAAGGATAGATGAGCCAAGAAAATAATAACCTAAAAGAATTCGAGTTGTAATATAATTTACTGAGAAAATAAGATGTAAGTAAAGGCATTAGCAAAAATAAAGGCTTTTGCTTTATAATAAATAGAAATTCAATTTTTGAGGAAAATATTGCAGTATGAATTGTCTCTTAATTCTTATAACAGTTATGTGTATCAGCATTACTGTATCTTACAATATAATGATGAACAAAATATATCATTGAAATAAACTTACACTATGATTCTAATTATAAATTTTTAAAAAGAGGCAAAACAAAGTGACTTTTTCAGGAATCAATATAGATGTAGTGAGAAAAAAAATCAGGAAATGAAGTAATTTTAGTTACAGGTGGCAAGATAATGCTTTTTATTATTCATAGTAGTGCTTTTTCTGGGAGAAAAGAGAAGGGGATCCAATAAAAGGTCATCTCAGGAAGTCCTGTGTAGATGGCAATATTTATTGTTAAGTGGCAGGAACAGACGTGCTTACTTTATATTTTTCTTTAACGTATGTATGTGTATTTGTATATTTCTATCTGTATATATTTCATGATTTAGAAGATATGAAACTTAAGATGAGGAAAGGATATATGACATAATTAAGGCAACACAGCTAGCAGTGATAACTATAATCTCTGGTTCCTGTTATATATATTCTTTTCTTTTACAAGATGTCTTACTTAATTTCCTTATTAACATCTCTTGTTCTTTATATTTTTCAGTGGCCCATGTTTACCAAGATAGATGTTAATACATACTTCATAGATATGGGGGGAACTATATGCAACATTTTTATTTATCAGTTTATTTAGTAACTCAAATATGCATTCCTAAGTAAGTAGATAGCTCCCTAGTGTTATATCTTAATTTGTAATTATCTTGGACAACTGTCATTTTGCCGGACCTAAATCTCTTTTTCCCTTATTCTGTTAACAGAATTCTTCTTTACCATAGGCATATTATTCCAGGAGTTTTCAAGCAAGTTAACTGTTCTTGCTCCTGCCAGAGATGAACAGATGACCTAGAACCTGGACCTGGTCAATCAGACTACCACACCTCCCTTACCAACAATGATTGTTTGAATTAGGTATGTGACCTTACACAGGTCAATAAAGGCCACCAAAATGTTACATTAGAATTGCTAGGATATTCTCCCTTTATCTAGAATATGGACATTGAAGATTCTGTAAGCCTGAAGGAACCAGTGACTTTTGTCATCTCACTGCTAAAATCAGCCAGAGAATGTGGCCCAGAGAGAGCACAATGGCACCAGGAAATGAAAAACAAAAGAAGTGGATTTCTGATAACATTATTTTGTGTCCCTGGAACAAGTAATGTGAACCAATTACTGCCTACTTTATGTTTGCTTATGGAAATATGAGTAGGTTTCTGCCACCTGTAACTAAAAGCATTGACTATCTCAGTCTTTACAAAAACTTTAGGGATTGAAACTTTTGAATCCTGAAAACAAACTAAAAGCTGTGGGGGGAGGAAGGGAGGGGAAGGGGGGTGATGGTCATGGAGAAGGGCACTTGTAGGGAAGAGCACTGGGTGTTATATGGAAACCAACTTGACAATAAACTATAAATAAAAGAAAGAAAGAAAGAAAGAAACTTAAAGGCCAGGCAAGCAAATGGGGAAGCAAGCCAGGTAAATAGTTGTTACCTTCTTTCTCCCTTGTTTCCCAAAAGAATAAAAATATTACGGTTTGAAAAAATAATTTTTTGTGGGTTTCTCTTTTTGGGGGACATGGGGTTGGTCTTAGCCAAATGGTATAAGTGATAGAACACTTGACACTGACGGACTTGGAAGGCTCATCCTCCATCAGGACAGGCAGCTTGCTACAGATTTTTGCCATTCAAGCACATGGGCCCACTGTGGATCTATTTTCTAATTTTTCAAAGGAAGATGGATTTTTAAAATTATTTTTGAGAAATTCCTTAATTTTTAAATGCAGCAATTAATTCAAGTTTGTTTTAAAGATTGTGTGTGCCAAACAAAACACTTCTTCAGATAAGATTCATGTCTGGAGCCAGCAGTTTGGAACATTTACCTTATGGTAATTACCACAGTATGATATTTTTTCCTTCTCAGAATGGTCTTCTAGATAGTTTTTATCATTCTCTGCCTCTCTACCGGCCACCCACACACACATAAAAATATTGCTTCTACCCTCCTTGAATTCAGCTTGACCATGTCTACTTGGTAGCTAGAAAAGCTAACTTGGTTAGTGAAATTAAAATGGAAAAATTGTAAGGTAAGTGTTTTAATGCTATAAGGAAAAGGTTCATGGCTTATATCAGTTAATTAATGACTATTAACTTTATCAAAGGGTTTGGCAATTAAGAAAAAAATAGAAGATAATGGTCAGGAAGTGTTTTTAAACAGTAAAGATGTGTTGCTAAATATTTTTAAAAAACACCTAAAAAGATAATCTAAAGTGAAAAGAATTATATCATGTGCTTAGGCATATTTTCGAAGACATACATACACACACATCATAGTTTCTGAAATAAGAAAACATTGCATTAAATTAAAATTAAGCTTTATTTAGTTCACAAAGGGAATTGGTCTATTGAGAAAGACAAATTAAAGTTTCAACAGGATATGGATACATTGATATTCTGTTGGATATTTTTCCTTATTAATATCCTAAAACAGAAAGAAAAACTAGGAGGGAGTTGGGAAATAGTTTTTTTCAGGAGAAAAATGTCTGAGTTTATTTGGTTAAAGAACATTAATAATGGATAAAAGGGATGCATGAGTCTGTTATTCAAAGAATATTTTGGCAAAAGCACATTCCTGTCTTTATCTCAATACCATAAAAGTCAAGATTATAATTAAAATAAATATATGTAAATACATTTAATATAGTCCCATTAAGAGTGAAAGCAAAGGACATTATCATTATAGAATTTATAAATTGGCTTGGATAGCTAGACATAACTCATCATCAGAAAAATTTGAGTTCATTATGAGAGCTATAATAAGGAGCAGCCAAATAAACCAAGAAGTTATGATTCATGGAATCTGAAACACTGTTTAGGATACTACCAGCCTAGAAAGTAACAGTAATAATCTCTTTGTGAAGGTGGTAAGATCATACCTCTACAGATATGGTCCATAAAGAATATCAGTCAGCTGCTGTTATATTATGAACCACCTCAAAACTTGGTAGCTTAAACTGATGTCTTTTCCTTATTGCTTACAAGTCAACACCAGGCCTGGCAGCTCTTCTGGTCTTATCTAGGCCTCCTCATGCATCTGTAGTGAGCTATGGGACAGATATGGAACTGTGCTAATTTTGTCTGAATTCACGTATTTGGAATTAGTGTTCCACTATCTGTGTCAGATCAGCTTCCCTGCTCGTGCTCTCTCACTTCTCAGCTTCCAGCAGGCTAATCCAGTCACATTCCTAGAGCAAAGGCAGAAGAGCAAAAGAGAAAATAAACATGTGCAAAGATTCTTAAGTCTTAGTCCCTGAACTAGTGCACAGTCATTTCTGCCACAAGCTGGCCACAAGCTGGTCAAAACAAGTCACAGCTCAGATTCAAGCGTGAGGGAAATAAACACCAGCCCATAATGGAAGGAATCACAGACTTATGGCAAAATGTGTAACTATAGGGAGGGTTGAAAAATTTGTACCATTGTAATCAGTCCACCTAAAGTCATCTAGCAGAGATAATGAACATGGAAGCCCTTTGAATTTTGTTTAAAAGAGGAAATCCAATTGATAAGCACCTTACATAGGTCCATTGGGTGCACAGGCACACAATGCACACACTCTCTCCTTCTCTTATTCCTCTTAAAATTAGAGTCTTCTCCAGTTCCAAAAGTCAAATTAGAAATGCTTTATCTAACAGTTATTTTTTTATTGCAACATCAAAGAGAAAGCAGAGAACAGTGGTGGATTAATTATGGAAACTGCTTCCTATGTATAAAGCTGTAAACATCGAACACCAACTATGGCAGATGGGATGCCTCCCATGGCAAAGAGTGCGCCATGACATTGCCTTGGGAAGATTAAGGACTTCCAAAACAAAAAGACAAACAAACAAAAAACCTTATTAATTTATTTTGAGAGAGATGTGAGCAGGGGAGAGAGACAGAGAGAAAGAAGACTCCTGATGTGGGGCTCAGTCTCATGAATTGTGAGATCATGACCTGAGCCGAAATCAAAATTCCAGCACTTAACCAACTGAGCCACCCAGGTGCTGCAAAAGTAACAGCTTCTTCCAAGAAACAGAAACCCAAGACTCTGTTGGAACCAAACTGGCTTCAAATACAGAAAATAATGTGTACTTTTGAGGGCACATAATCTTAACATATATGGATTTTTATTAGACAGTATTCCCTGATGGATGCTCAGGGAAATACCAGGTTTCAGAGATGCAGATTCCACATCAAGCTTTGTTTAATTAGACAATATCAAATGTTCAATTTTGAGAGACTCTTCCTGAATGTTAACTTGTATTTCATTGACTATACTATCTGTGAATAATTGAGTCAAATATCTTCCTAATATTTCAGGGTATCATTTATTTCCTAAGACTGTAAAAGTTACAGAATTTTTATTATATTGTTTTTTAAAATGTTCTGAAATTTACTTAAAGCTTACTTAAAGAAAACTATCATATATCCATTATCCATAGTCTCAAAACTTGTTACCATTTTTATTTCCCTCAACCTTCCCTAAATCCCACCTCTCTCCCTCTCATAAAATCAATATTTATGCCCTGTATACCTATTTAATTTTTCTATAATCCATCCTCTTTTCTTATTGCCAATATCACAACTCTTAATACAATCACATTTTATTTCTCAGAATATTAGCTAAAGTAGGAATTATATTTAATCCTTTCCAATTTACCTAATTTTATCCACTGGAATATTCTAAAACACAAATCTCTACAGATCATTTAACTCTTTTACATCCCTCTAATACTCCCAGAATGCACTGGAAAAGGTAATGACATTATTAAGATGTCAAAAGCTTCCAGGGCATATTTTAGACTACCTCTATATTTCACTCCTTCCCCTTGTTCTCTATTCTACATTGTGATTTAAATTTTTTAACTTTTTTGATGTTTATTTTTTGAGATAGACAGAGCATGAGTGGGGGAAGGGCAGAGAGAGAGAGAGGAGGATACAGAATCTGAAGCAGGCTCCAGGCTCCGAGCTGCCAGCACAGAGCCTGATGAGAGGCTTGAACCCACAAACCATAAGATCATGACCTGAGCTGACATCAGATGCTCAACCAACTGAGCCACGCAGGCACCCCATCAGGACTTAAATTTTCACAGATCTATAAAATTTATATCCACCTTTCCCTATGCTGCAAGTAGTCTGTGCTTTTTGTTTCTAATTATAATATATCCTTGTTGTTTCATTTTCAGTCACTTCTTCAAAGAACCTTTCCCTGACTCCATCTGCATGAGGATTGGTCTTCTGCCTGTCTGTCTCTTATAACACTTACAATTCTATATGGCTGTCCCAGTCACAAAATAACTATATATTATTTGAGGAAACATTTCTTGTGTGTTTGGGGTGTGTGTGTGTGTGTGTGTGTGTGTGTGTGTGTGTGTGTGGTTTTAATAAGTATTTATACAACAGTTGTCATTTACACAACAGAAGCCAGAGACAGAATCCAAGATTCCCCTTATCCCATATTTTACTCTCAAAAAGTGAATCTTAAATATCTCAATTAAATGTTATTCTAAGAGTATTTGGCATTCAAAATATAGAAACTAAAAAATGGCTGGTTCTAAGGGAAGAAAACATAATTCTTAGTTTAGTAAAGTGACAGAGAACCAAAAAAGTTGGAGGAAACACAAATTTAACTAGTAAAATACCATCTACTGCAATAACATCCCTCATAATGTCTACATGTCTATTCTGAGTGTGTTCCCAGTTGTGTCTCATAAAGAATCATTTAGGGAGTGTTCAATATGTCTGTATTTACTAGAAAATTATCCTTATACTGTTTAAGCATTGAGTTACTTTTAGGGCTTCCTTGAAGTTAATATTTTTTACCTTCACTATAAACAAAACTAAAATCTAAAGGTCTTGAAGAAGTTTATGCTGTCTATTTACAGATTGCAAAATGTCTTTGAAATGAACTTTATTAATAGAAAAAGCATGATTAGCCATTTGTATGTGATGGAAATAAAATGAAACCATATAAAAACTCATTTCTGTTTACTACTTATGTTAGAATATTATGAATTGAATCATAGCTTTAATCCATAATAACACTGCAAGGATTTCCAGAGTAATCCAATCATAGGCTAAGGGCAAATGATAGCCACTCAGCTTTTAATCACTTTAGAAAGCTATAAACACAGATGGTACTGAAATATAAAATAGTAGGACCTATAAAATAATAAGAGCTTTTTCTATCATTAAAGTAACTTTCATTCACAGTTTTAGGAGATATGTTAAAAGAAGTTAATGTATAATGACTAACACAATAAATAGTAACTCTGAGAAAATTTTATTTTTTCCCAGTACAGGCTTTGTAATTCCTTGCAATTTTTTATTTTTAGAAAATGTTATTTACCTATCTAACATATATACGGACATATTTTTTTGTTGTTGTTCACATACTTAGTCTTCCTTTCATCTCTCAACTATATTCCCAACCCTTTCTTGCACATTGTGTCCTTGTCTTCTAATCTCCCCTTTGTACCTCCATTTTCTTAAGAGATGAAAGGAAATGCCACATGGGGCAATTGGTGTATTCTCCAAATAAAGAAGTTGTCAAAAGACAGAATAGTCCACATTCTCCCAAGTAACTGCACATGACAAGGAAGCATTTTTTGTTGGGAATTTTGCAGCACAGTTGTGTAGTAAGCATATATAATCCCTACAAAAAGCAAGATCATATTCTTTAGTGACAGGGATTACAGAATGTGTGTAGTCAGAAGAGTTGCAAAGATGAAGTAGAGGCACCCCTCTATGATCATTGAGCACAGTAACATGGAATTATTTGTGGTCATATATCAGGACACTGTTGGTTTGTAGCTACATTTGCTTGTAGCAGAAAATTCTGTCTAAAATTCACTTAAACAATAAGGAAATGTATAAACTTAAATATAAAAGAGATGACAGTTGACGGTGCTCTAGGCAGGGTCTTTTGTGCACTGTCACCACTTCTCAGCATTCCTCCCAGTCTTTGTGTGTTGCCATTTTAGTTGGTTGGGAATGAGATGGTCACAGAAATTCCAAGGTTAACATTTTTGTTTTATCAGTGTCGATCTGAGAAAAATTTGTGTATTTTTTTCACTGGTTCACCTCTCCATTTCAGAAGTATGTAAACCTTTCTCAGAAGCCCCTAGGTTTCTCCTCATTGGTCAGGGTTGTATCATGAGTCCACGTTGGTTGGGTCATGTGTCAATCATTCATATAGTCATGATGGGATGGGCTTATATCATTGGGTATAAAATGGATATTAGGAAATTAAGCAAGAACATGGTATAGCAAGATACATTTAGTAATTCTGTGAGTAGAATGAACTTTAAAAGGAAGGAGTTTGCCTTTGTTGCTTATTATTTTTAAAATCTTTGATTCCAGTTAACATGGAATGCTAACAATGCTATACTAGTTTCAGGTGTAAAACATAGACTTCAACACTTCACTACATCACCCTGTGCTCATCAGGACAAGTGCACTCCTTAATTCCCATCACCTATTTAACCTACCTCCCCTCGGATGACCATCAGTTCATTCTTTACAGTTAAGAGTTTGTGTCTTGGTTTGTCTTGCTCTCATTTTTCCCCCTTTGTTAATTTGTTTTGTTTCTTAATTTCCACATATGAGTGAAATCATATGCTATTTGTCTTTCTCTGACTCATTTTGCTTAGTATTACATGCTCTAGCTCTATCCATGTCATTGTAAATGGCAAAATTTCATTATTTTTGTGGATGAATAATATTCCATTGTGTGTGTGTGTGGTGTGTGTGAGAGTGTATACACACATCTTCTTTATCCATTCATCAATCTTTGGATACTTGGACTGTTTTCATATCTTAGCTATTATAAATAATGCTGTTATATGTTGCTAATTATTGAATTTATATCATGAGGAACAATTTTTTCCTATGTGATTAAGAGAATTGATATTACAAAATAATTGCATTTTTCTTGAACATCTGTAAGTATACAACCCGTTACCATGTGGTAGGGAATAAAGCAGTTTTTCATAGTCAGTAATTGAGATTTATCCTTTCAGGTATTTCCCCAAAGCAATGATACTTTAGGTTAAATGCAATCTCTATTTGTAGAGATACAATGACTAAATGAAGGAATACATATAAAATTATGGGTACATTTTATATTCATATTTAATGAGGTAAGATAGGCTTGATCTCAAAGTCATGAAAGTGAAAGAGGAGAAAAAAGGAAGACCAAAGGTGAACTGGATACTCTTTATCAGTGATGTCCATACACTAAAATTTGTTCAAATGCCAATTTTGGAATGTTCCTTTTTTAATTACAAATGTCTGTTGGTAAGCTCCATTGTTATCTGTATTTTCAAGGGCATAATGAGTTCTTGATTATATTCCATTTATCCTACTAGGAAAGGAGCCTATTTTTAAACCCTACCTGATTTTCTGAGGCTTGCTGTCCTCACTCCTGAAAGTTGAATTATTTCCTCAGTCACTGAAAGTTTTTCTGATATAGCAGTGATCTAATTACATCTCGGCCGTAACATTGTTATCCATGCCTCTTAATGTATATGTTTTTTCTGTGCTTCCAGGCACACAGACTCTAACTCACTATATTTATCTCAAGAACAACAAGCACTAACGGTAGTGATTATAAGGATTGTGGAGTTAGTTTGTTATTTTCTATAGCTCTAGAGAGTTTATATAGGGAAAAAGAACTAAAATCTACAATCTTAAAGTAAGAACATATTTGTAGAAACACAGAGCCTGTATGAAACCTTTGAAGGACTATCCTATTTCCAGTAATAGAAGAGCAAATATGGCTGAAGATGTTTAGGATGGATTGTTGGGTGGCAGACTTGCAGCACCAATTATGTAACCATGCTTAGGGTCACTACTGAAAAAGTAACAGATCTAGAGATATGGGCGAGGGATGTTTGAGCATACATGGAAGAGCCTAACTAAACTTTCAAACTCCCTTGAACTCCTCTTAGACAAGGCAGCCCTTTCCTTTCTCAGAAACCATGTTTACTCAGAGCCATTTCATAGTTTACTCAGAGAAAGTTACCTCCTAAAATAATGCCAATTCTCCTCAGGATAATCTCTTTCTAGGATATTATCTCCAGGTCTATATGTAGACTCAGAATCTTATTTAGTTCAAGAAGATACTGACTTACCTGAAAAATAGATCTTTCATTAAAATGTTCTAAGATGTAAGCATTGTATGTGTAGGAATTTGGAGAGTTTTGAGGAGTGCAATACAAAAGAGTCAGTCTCTAAAGGAGAAGAGATACATGACTTGATCATGTATCATCATCACTCATGCCTGACTTGGTCAGGCTGACTTCATTAACACGGGTGCATTCACCAAGGATTCGGGTTTTAATGTGTTGTCTTCAGCACCTGATTGGCATTGTTCCTAACAGTTAGTTAGATAACTAGTCAAAGCCTTGACTAAGCAAATGTTTACAATCAGTGAGGTTGAAACACAACCACTTTAAGAGAACAGGTTTGAGAAAGGAATCCGTAGGCTACTGAAATGGTAGACTGTTAGGACCGACCTACTCCTACAACTCTAAGAAGGTCCATAAAACACTTCCTTCTGAAAACATCGAGAAGTTCATTGGGTTGGAGTGGGTACCACAATTGCTGGAGGACTCTGCTAGTTCTATATGTAAACTAGAGAGACAGTGGTAAATACTTAAATGGATTGGGTTCCTTTATATCAAGAGAAAACAAAGGGTAGAAAATCAGACAGCATCATCCAGCTTTCAGAGAAAAGATGGGTGCATGTGCACTATAAAGCACATGAGAGAGAAAAATGAAATCTAGTGGTTTCCAAACTTTGCTGCACATTAGAATTGCCTGGAGAGTTAAAAAACATTCTAAAGCCCTGATCAACTCCATACAAATTAAAATTACATGTATGCAATAAGACCTGGTAAGAAGTATTTTTTAAAGAATCCCCAGGTAATTACAATGTGAAACAGATTTTGGAAACGGTTAATCTGTTGTTGTTGTTGTTGTTGTTTTACCTGTACGATCTGTGGCAAGGATCTATTGATCAGTTTCCCTAGAAGATAAAAGTAAACACAGTCTACAAAAATATTATTTCATGTAAATTAGAATAAAAATTCTGAGCCTTCTGGACTGAAAGCTACTGTTATTAACATAGTGAGAATCATATATTGTAAATCAGAAAGTGACCTAATAAGGCTCAGGAAATGAAAACACCAAACATGATGGAAAGACGTAGGACTGAAAATAGCAATAGAGTTAGAAATCCTTTGTTCAAAGAGGTTAAATCATCACAGTTAAGTCCAGTTATTCTTCATTAAGTACTTTTGGCTATAGTTTTTGTTGTCTTTTAACTTGAAAAACAATATGCCATAATTAGAAATACAAGTATATATTGATTTGTATATATTATGATAAAGAATGCTATCTAAATGTCAAAGTACTCAACTAATGCTACTATAAATTTCAGAAGCTGGAGAGACTTTAGGGGACCAACAAAAAAGTTTAAGGAACTTCCTGGAAGTGGTGATATACAAGTGTAAAGGTCCATATAAACAGTGTAAGCATGCCTGCTTGCTTCTTTCTGCTAACCAGCACACAAACAGCATATTGTCTTCCGTTTATTCTGGCAATAACAGAAGGGTCAAAAATTGGGCCCCAAATTTTAAGATAAATTCCCAGGAAAGTGGACTGAAGGGAAGGTTTTCTCTTGGCTAATTTGTTTTCAAGCATAGGGTTTCCTTTAAAAAAAAAAATCCAAAACCAAAAACTCCCTCCTACTGATTTATACAGCGCTCTCTTCTTTCCCTCCTTTAAAAATTTTTTTAAATGTTTTTATTTGTTTTTGAGAGAGAGAGAGAGAGAGAGAGAGAGAGACAGCGTGAGCAGGGGAGGGTCAGAAATAGGAGTCACAGGATCTGAAGACAGGCTCCAGGCTCTGAGCTGTTAGCACAAAGCCCGACGCAGGGCTCAAACCCACTAACCATGAGATTATGACCTGAGCCGAAGTCAGATGCTTAACCAACTGAGCCACCCAGGCACCCCTAAAAATAAATTTTTGATTTGGTGGAGTTGCCACAGCTTCCAATTTTGAGTTCAAAATCCATGTATTATTTGTTCTTCCTCTCTAATCAGAATAACTTGATTATGTGACTTTGTTTTGCAAAAGGTTTCTTAATCTGTCTCTTTCTGTCCATTCCCTATGACAATTGCTTTCATCTTGCTGGGATTAATACAGTAATCTCCTTATAAATCTACTTGTCTTCAATATCTTCTTACTCCACTTTTATAACATATGGCCACTTGATTAAAGTGTGCCTCTGAACACAAACATACCCTTAGGTTAGCATTGGATCCCTTAAGTGAGGCCTTCAAAAGTCTTTCCTCATCCAACCCCACTCCTCCAAACAACCTTATCTAATCACTGTTGCAAATATTCTATAGTCATTTTATTGTCCTTTTAGTTTTAGTATCTTTGTTCAGTTCTGGAGATATTTCTTTTATAACTGCTCTGTAAACTATAATATCATTGCCTCTCATCCAATAATCTTAAATTATTCTTTCTCAAGATTAAGATATAAATTATGATATAGACACAATATTTATTTCTATGAAGATAAATGGATAGTTTAATAAGAAAATGTTCATAGTTCACAGGTAATTTTTAAGTTATAAAATGTAAATTATACACATGTACAGATATCATTACACATATACACTGTATTGATATAAATGTATATACCTAAATATTTGTAGAGCTTTCCTTTTAATATTGGGATAATGAGTGGCTAGTTTCATTCTTCATCCTTTTATATAATTTTGGAGTTTTCTGCAAAAATACTAATTTTTTTATATAATGATAAAAGAAATAAGTGGAGGATTGATAAAAACATTAAAATGTACATGTCGTATAGTAAATCTATTAAAATATTTCAGGCTTAAAATTTTTTTGAAAGTTTGCATCATATTATTCATCATATATATTTTATATTCTCTCAATATACATATTATTGAGTCCTTTCTCTGTGGATTCCATCCTGAGGTTTGGTACTGGTGTTATAATCAAAATCTGGTTTCAAGGTAGGGATTATATGGAATATTTGAAATGGTTTTCTGTCCTTTGTTAGAAATACTCCAGGCTATTACACTGACATTTTTTAGGAAACACAGTTTAAAACTTTTCTGTAAATGGTTTCTGGGTCTCTTATTACTAACCCTTGAATTGATCATCAAATGTCTACTTACAAAAGAAGGAATCAAAGCTTATTTTTTCCTTCAGTGGTTACTTTGATACTTGGAATAAAAAAGCCTGTTGTTACACCTTCATTAGATCTTCAAAAAATCTACATTTTGTTTAATAAAAAGAGCAACTAGAAAAGTCTAAAAGACTGTACAATTTAGTCATATAAGGAAATTTTCATTATTCACACAGTCTAGTGCACAATTTAGCTCAAAGCGAGGTGGCGAGGAGAAAGAAAACAAGATGCGGCTTCTGAATCCAATCAACTACAAATGATTATCAAATACATATTATATATTCAGCATGGAATGTTTCCCCTACTTATTCTGATAGGCACATTTTTCATGCTATCTAGTTTCTTTGAAAGCACTGTTGAACCAATTTATAGTCGTACAATAATATGCAACAGTACCAATCTCTTCCTAAGTAATGCTATTTTCTAAAGTATGTTCTTGATAACTGTAAATTTATATTACTATCCCATCTTTCTCTTTCACATTTAGAGCCATATTTCCAAGTACATGGACATCCCAAAGCTCCTCAGATTTAGTTAAAACTAAACTGAACTCATTACCTTCCCCCCAAATTTGTGCTTTTCCTGTTTTCTATTTCCACAAATGATGTCAGAACGGTCTACTTCTCCAAGATTACAACTTCAAACTCAACCTCAAACATGATCTCTCCCATTTCTTCCCAAGCAATCGAGTCCTACTAAGATTTCATGATAATTGTCTTTCAAATATTTTTTTCAGCTAATGCTATTGTTGTATATCTACTTTTTCATAAGTTCCCACATCCCAAGTGGTTCTTTTCTACCCTTAACAATCTTTCATACAGTCATGAAAATTATCTTCATAAAAAATTAAACAATAGACTTTTTTTCATTTTTAAAAACATTTATTCATTGAGAGATACAGACAGAAAAAGAGACAGAGAGATAGAGCATAAGCAGGGGAGGGACAGAGAGAGGCAGAGACACAGAATCTGAAGCAGTCTCCAGGCTCTGAGTTGTCAGCACAGAGCCTGATGTGGGGCTCGAACTCAGGAACCAGGAGATTGTGACCTGAGCCAAAGTCAGGTGTGTAACTGACTGAGCCACCTTGGTGCCCCTAAACAATAGACATTTTAGAAGCTAACCTTTTGCTAAGTACATTTTATCACTCTCCAATGATTATTACAAGTCAAATTCCTAAACATGACAAACTCTGTAAAGAGTTTTTCAAATCAGATTTCTCATCTACCTATCTTACTCTTACTATCCAAGTCAAAACTCTCTCAGAGAGTCACTATCTGAATCCTTAGCCAAAAGCCAGCACCAATTGTAATTTACATGAATAAGTAATTTTGAACACCTCAGCTCTGGTCTGGTGACAGGATGAAAACAGTCCAGGTAGTACCACATGGAGCAAACAAGACTAGTCCCACTAAGCACAGTCAACTCCAGACAATTATGACAAAAATAAATAAAGTTGTTTAGTGACACACCAATAAACAGACTACTGAAATAGTTTTTCCATGAAAGGTTTCATTAACTATGCATTTATATATAATGCATTTATGTTCAATCCAAACAAGCTTCTAATTCACGAATGGTTTTCACTTCACTCAAATTTCCACCCTAACATGTTTATTTTACATTTTATATCTCCAAAGACCTGTTAATTTCACATTTAGGATGAAAATAATATTTTCTACTCTTTTAGCCCTGAAATCTCAAAATCTAGACTTTAAACTTGTATCATACAGTAGAACTAAGACTGGTTCTGTTTTTTTTTCTTTAATTTTATGTCTTTATTTTATTTTGAGAGAGTGAGAGGGGGAGGGACAGAGAGAGATAGGGAGACACAGAATCTGAAGCAGGCTCCAGGCTCTGAGCTGTCAGCACACAGCCCGATGCAGGGCTCGAACCCACAGACTGTGAGATCATGACCTGAGCCGAGGTCGGATGCTTAACCAACTGAGCCACCCAGGCACCCCAGATTGGTTCTGTTAAAAGGAAACAAGTTTTCCAAGTATTTGCTTGTGAAATGTTTATTGCTTTTGTTTTTTATTTATAACAAACAATAACATAAGCAAATAAAAATAGCAAATATTAACCCTGAATCCAAGGAATACACATTCTACACAGGATGCAAATAAGTGAACAAATGATTATGGTAGTATTAATCCTATTGAGCTATAGATGGGTTGTAAAGTAGGCAAGTACTAACGTCTTAAAAGAAAGGGATAGTAACAGGAACAATTTCCTATGAGGACAAAACTATTTTAGTCTGAAGTTCAAGAAAGAAAGAGCCAGCAGGATATGCAAGAAAGGTATATTTTTTGACAGAGCAATTAATATATAAAACTTAATGATCCAGTCTATGAAAAATTTAAATATACTTGAATATATGCATGGTGAATATGTTGCCATGATGAGGGTTAGAAAAGTATACAGGGTGAAATTTGGCAAGATATGTGTGTCCTCGGGAAGAGTTTCAAATGTATCTTGCAGTCAATGAGGATAGGAAAATTTTTACATTAATTATTAGCGTTACCAGATTTCTATTTCACAAAGATCTCACTGAAAACAATTTAGGAAATTGGTATAATGGTAGTTAAGATGGAGATTGGTATCACAGCTAAGTAAACATTAATGCAGTAGAGCAGGTTAAAATACACATATGTATATACCTATCCAGTGATATTGAGCATTGAAATAAAGGACATAGAAATGACCAGGTTGGGTGGTAGAACAGACAGAAGTTGGTTACTGGAATTGTGAGCATGAGAAGTTTACAATAGCTCCTGAGTTTTCCAGTCATTTTCAAGAAATCAAACCTAGGAGCAACCACAGTATAAACAGAAATTGATGAGTTTGAAGTGTCTATGGGACTGATAGAGATTCTAAATAGAACAAATAAGATTGCATTATACCACTTTGATTTTTCTACCTTTTTTTCATTTCATTATCAATAAAAATAGATATTACTATATATTACATATCATGTGAAGTGTTCTGTTTGGGTTAAAAATATTATGTAATTATTTTTGTACTACAGGAATTGTGTCCCTACCTCCACTGTTTAATATTAGAAGAAATTTAAATAGGCATAAATTATGCTATGCTTTCCCTTTCAGAGTGATTTGTTAATAAAATAAAAATAACCAATTGTCTAAAATTGCATGTACCAAGTCTGGGCCAGGATGTGGAGAAACAAAAATTTATATATTTCTGGTACAAATATATATTTATACAAACCCAATGGAAAAAGGCTAAATCCCTTCACTAATTCTCAATTTATGTGTTTTCTATAACCCAGAAATCCTATTCCTATTTGTATTCAACACAAATGTGTACCTATGTGCACACAGGTATTTACAAGAACATTCAGACTGGTGTTATTCATCACTGCTCTCACCTTGAAACAATCAACTTCCATCAATAGCCAAATGGATAAACAGAGGTATATTGTATATAACTGAATCCTACATATAATGAAAATGAATGAATCAAATTCTACTACATGGATTAATCTCAAATACAATATATTTAGTAAAAAAAGTCAGGCATGAAAATATACTTACTGTTTAATCACATTTATATAAAGCTCCAGAACAAAATTCATTTATGGACGTCTGGGGAAGAAGGCAGAGTAGGAGGATCCTAAGCTCACCTTATCCCACTGATACTAGATAATATCTGCATCAGTGTAAATAATCTAGAAAGTTACCCAAAGACTGGCATAAGAGGCCATCAATAGTTAAATGTATAGAAAAGGCCACATCAAAGAAGATAGGAAGAGAGAAGATGAGGTGAAACAGACTCATGGGGCTGTCTCTGAGAGGGAGGGAAATGGTGGGTATGGAAAAGGGAGAGGGCAAAAGATCAGACACTCCAGACATGGGAAACTCACATAAGGAAGATGAATCCCTATAAGATTTGGCTTTGAAAACCAAGAGGACTAACAATCAGTGGGACTTAACACCTGGAACTTTAAGTAAAAACCCTGAGCGTGGCTCTGAGAGAGCCTGGAGGGCAGAGCCTCCATCCTAAAAGAGACAACAAAACAAACAGCCCTTCTAAGATGCATCAGAGAAGCAGCTGTTTGAAAAACACTTCAGATATAGGGCAAGGCAAGGAGCTTTATTTACTAGTCTCAGAGCATGTGCTGGAGGGGCAAGAATCTTTGAGAGACTTCCCTAAGAATAAAAGAGCTGGCTGACAACATTTCTCACTTCCATCCCCCAGCCTAGATACATAGATACCTACTGGAACCAGTACAGCACCAACAGTGTTCACCTGCTTTGCTAGCAGTATGCCCTAGCCTGCGTGCTTCTGGGCGTCTTCCCCTCTCAGACCCAGTGGGCCTGGACAGTCTTCCCAGGCAGGACAGGTCCCCTCTCACAGTGGGCCAGCACTAACCTTGTTGGTACTAGACCCCATTCCCATGTTCTCCTACAAATTTGTCCTGTACAATTCAACCTTTGCTTGATCCCAACCAAAGTAGTGGCACAGGCCTGACTGTGTAAGTGGCACCAACAGGGGCCAGCACCACTCCAAAGTGACTACTGCCCTGGGAGAGGGGAAGGTAACCACACAAACCAGACCAACTGCAGGCCCGGCAATGCACTAGGGGCAGATAACTGGTCTGACTGCAAGTCCTACACACCAGTGTAAGATTCTCAAGAGACAACACAGGAAAAGTACCTGCCGTTCAAGGCTACTATGTCTGGGGCAAATGCCTGGCCTTACTAAACTCAAGACCAAGGTGGCCCCAGACTAGTCCACTAACACAGGGACTGATGAACTCTTTTCACAAGAGACAAAAAGATCAACTGCAGATGCCTGAAGGCAAATGCACCCCAGCTACAACAGTAGGGTACACACAATATCTATAGAAGATGCCCCTGATGTGCCAGGTTCTGGTGAATAGGAGACATTGCACTACAGGGCATGACAGAACCTCTTCTTCATAAGGTCTCTACTTCCAAGAGCAGGAGACCTAGCTGACTCTCCTAATTTATAGAAATAGACACAGAGTTAAACAAATGAGGAGAAAGAATATGTCCCAAATGAAAAAGACAGGACAAAAATCATAGCAAGAGAGCTAATTGAAACAGATAAGTTAATATGCCTGATAGAGAATTTAAAGTATTCATCAAAAAGATACTCAATGGATTTGGGAAAAGAGTAGGGAACTTCAATGAGATAGAAAAAAAAAGAACCAATAAGAGAAGAAGAATTCAATACCTGAGATTAAAAATATACTATATGGAATAAATAGCAAATTAGAGAAATCAGAAGAACAGATTAGCAACCTAGATAGGGAGCAAGCAATTTGAAAAGAGGAGAGAGAAAAAATAAAAAGGAAAATTGAGTATGAGAGCTCAGATCGCTTCTCGGCCTTTTGGCTAAGATCAAGTGTGAGTATGAGAACTCAGGGACATTCACTACATAGAGATTCCAGAAAGAGATTAGAGAGAAAAGGGGTTGAGAATTTGAAGAAATAATAGCTAAAACCCTCCCAAATATAAAGGAAACAAATCCAAATCCAAGAGGCAAAGAGAGCCTCCAACAAAATCAACCCAAGGAGGTCCACACCAAGATAAATAGTAACTGAAATGACATCTATAATGATAAAGAATGAATTTTTAAAAAGCAGTGAGAAAACATTTATATACAATGGAAACCCCATAAGGTTATCAACTGATTTTTCAGCAGAACCTTTTCGGGCCAGAAAAAATGGTATTATATATTCAGAATGTTGAGGGGAAAATCTACAGCCAAGAAAATTCTATTCAGCAAGACTATCATTCAGATTAGGAGAGATAAAGAGCTTTACAGACAAACAAAAGTTAAAGAAATTCATAACCACTAAACCACCCCACAAGAAATGTTAAAAGAGGCTCTAAGTGGAAAGAAAAAAACAGTAAAAAAAAAAAAAACCAGGAATCACTGAAACAGTAACATTAAACATATCTATAAAAATCAGTCCAAGGATTCACAAGATATAAGTATGAAACTGTATAGTGAAAATGTGGAACGAGGAGTAAAGATTGGATTCAAACTTAAGCAACCATCAACAATACAGACTTCTAGTTGCCTAAAATATTATATATAAACCTAATGGTATCCACAAATCCAAAACCAGTAACATATATGCAAAAAATAAAGAGAAAGGAATCCAATATCACTAAAGAAAGCCAGTAAACTGTAAGAGAACAACAACAAAAAAAGAAAAACAAACAGAGGAACTACAAAAACAAACATATAACAAGTAACAAAATGGCAGCAAGTAACTACCTACCAATAATTATTTTGAATGTAAATGGGCTAAATGCTCAAAAGACATAGAGTGACGGAATGAATAAAAAGAAGACCCATCCAAATGCTCTCTATAAGAGACTTATTTCAGACCTAAGGATATATGCAGACTGAATGTGAGGGGATGACATACGCTTTATCATGCAAATGGAAGTGAAATGTATATTAGATGAAATAGACTTTAAAACAAAGACAGAAACAAAAGGCTAACAAGGGTGCTATATAATCAAAAAGAGAACAATCCAACAAGAAGATATAACAATTGTAAATATTTATGCACCCAACATGATAGCACCCAAATACATGAAGTAACTAATAAAGGAAGTAACCAAGAGTAATAAAATAATAGTAGGCGACTTAACATCCCATTTACATCAATGGATAAATAATCTAAACTGAAAATCAATAGGGAAATATTGTCTTTGA
Source organism: Suricata suricatta (assembly GCF_006229205.1). Classification (NCBI taxonomy): domain Eukaryota; kingdom Metazoa; phylum Chordata; class Mammalia; order Carnivora; family Herpestidae; genus Suricata; species Suricata suricatta. The sequence goes on along the minus strand of NC_043709.1, from coordinate 34,084,153 downwards.
CACATTGGACAATAAGGATATAATGATATGTTCAGAAGATTCCATCCTAAAACAGAATACACATTCTTTTCAAGTACATACGGAACATTGTCCAGAATAAATCACATATTAACGCACAAACAAGTTTCAATGAATTAAAAAAGACTGAAGTCACACCATCAGTCTTTTCCAGCCAAATGCCATGAAACTAGAAATCAATCACAAGAAAAATTCTGGAAATAATACGGATACATGAAGGTTAAATAATGTGCTATTAAACAGTAAATAGGTCAACCAAGAAATCAAACAGGAAATCAAAAAATACATAGAGACAGGGGCACCTGAGGGGTTTAGTTAAGCAGCCAACTTTGGTTCAGGTCATGATCTCACAGTTCATGAGTTTAAGCCCTACACTGGGCTCTCTGCTGTCAGCACAGAGCCCACTTCAGATCCTTAGTCTCCCCTTCTATCTACCCCTCTTCTGCTTATTCTCTTTTTCTCAAAAATAAACCTTAAGTTAAAAAAATACATGGAGACAAATGAAAATAATGATACAATGGTCCAAAATTTGGGGGTTGCAGCACAAGTGGTTCTAAGAGGGAAGTTTATAGCAATATAGGCTTACCACAAAAGGCAAGAAAAATCTAAAATACACGACCTAAACTTAGACTTGAAAGAGCTAGAAAAACAAGAAAACAAGTAGCAAAACAACTAGCAGGGAGGAAATAATAAACAAGAAAAAAACAAAAAACAAGTAGCCGGGAGGAAATAATAAAGAGCAGAAATGAATGAAAAAGATACTTTAAAAAAATAGATAGAAAAAAATCATTTAGACCAGGAGCTGGATTTGTTAGATTAACAAAATTGATAAGCCAGACACATCCAAAAGAGAGAGAAATGGCTCAAACAATCAGAAAGGATTGAGGAGAAATAACAACCAATACCAGAGACATACAAAGGATTATATTATGAGCAATTACATGCCAAAAATTGGACAACCTAGAAGAAATTGATAAGTTCCTAAAAACATGTAAGATATCAAAACTAAATCCGGAATAGAAAATTTGAACCAATCAATTATCAGCAATGATATTGAATCAGTAATCAAAAAAATCCCAACAACAAAAAAATCTAGAACAAGACACTTCATGGGTGAATGCTAACAAACATTTAAGGAAGATACCTATTCTTCTCAAGCTACTTAGTAAAATAGAAGGAAAACTCCCAATTTTATGAGGCCCGCATTAACCTGATACCAAGACCTGATCAAGACACTACAAAAAAGGAGAGTTTAAGGCCACTACCTTTGAAGATCATAGATGCAGAAATTCTCAATATTAGCAAACTGAATTTAACAATATGTGAAAAACAATCATTCACTACAATCAAGTGGGATATATTCCTGGGAGGCAAGGGTGGTTCAGTATTCACAAATCAATAAATGTAATACATTACATCAAGAGGGAAAAAAAGTGTAGTTGTTTCAATAGATGCAAAAAAGTCATTTGACAACATACAATATCTATTCATGATAGAAACCTTCAAAAAAGTTGGCTTCAGCCAAAGCATACTACTTTGTAAAGAAAGCCATATATAAAAAACCCACAAGTAACATTATACTCAATGGTGAAATGTCATAGACTCTAAGACTAAAGTTCTCTCTCAGCAAGAGAGCAGACACAGGATTAAAATAGGAGAGAGGGGCGCCTGGGTGGCTTAGTCGGTTAAGCATCCAGCTTCCACTCAGGTCATGATTTCACGGTTCTTGGGTTCAAGCCCACGTCAGGTTCTGTGCTGACAGCTAGCTCAGAGCCTGGAGCCTGCTTTGGATTCTGTGTCTCCCTCTCTCTCTGACCCTCCCCTGCTCACACCGTCTCTCTCTGTCTCTCAAAAATATTTTTTAAAAAATTAAAAAAAATTTAAATAGGAGAGAGATGGCTAATGTCTGGGGAAAGACAAGAGCCCTGAATAAGGGTCTTTGCCCCATTTTTATTAGAATCAGAAGGCTTACAATCATGGTGATGGATGTGCACGAAGAGGCAATGAAGCTGTGAACATAAACTTGGGGATGCGAGGGAAAGGGGGTTTGAAGAAATTCTGGATTAGGGCTTTGGGTTAATAAAAAACAAAACCCTGGTGCTGAGCAGTTGGTGGATAGGTGGTGTACGGCAGACATGAGGCACCTCTTGGCTAGCCGAGGGGATGAGACAGGTAGGGAAAACTACTTCAGGGCTAACAAGGCACCTCTTCTTTTGTTTATCATCTCCACTCTGGGCAGCTTCACCCACAGCCCAAAGCAGCTCTCTATAGATCTATTTGCCTGTTTACCTAACTTGTTCTTTCCGTCCTGTGAAAGGAGCTTTCTGCTATAGTACTAAATAGGGGGGTGCTTTGTCCTGAATGCCTAATCTTGCTTGCCTCATATGCCTTTGTATTGGGTGCCTTTGGACCCTCCCTCTCTATTCTGGGTTCCTAATCTTGTTTACCCAAACTTGGGTGTGAGCATCCTATAGCTCCCGTACTTCTATGTGCCTTGTTAATCCACTGGTGTAAGCCTGGGGAAATCCCAAGCTTAGTCCCCACAGTGAAAAACTGAAAGCTTTCCCCCTAATATCAGGAACGGGAGAAGGATATCATCATTTTTATTCAATATAGTATTTGAAGAACTATTTCTGGTGATTAGAAAAGAAAAAAATATATAAGAAGACATCCAATTGGTCTGGAAGAAGTTAAACTTTCACTCTTTGCAGACGACATGATATTATAGGTAGAAAACCATAAAGACTCCACCAAAAAACTGCCATAACTGACAAATCAAGTCAGCACACGCACAGTATAAAAATTAATATACAGATGTCTACTGCATTTCTATACACTAATAATAAAATAGCAGAAAAATAAATTAACTAAAAAATCACATTACCAATACTGGAATTAAAATAACAAAACAAACCCAGAAAATACTCCTATTTACAACTGCATCAAAAGTAATAAAATACCTAGGAATAAATTTAACCAAGGGTATGAAAGATCTGTGCTCTGAAAACTATAAAACACTGATGCAATTCAAGATGACACAAATGGAAAGATATCCTATGTTCATGGGTTAAAAGAAAAAATAGTAAGTATTAAAATATTCATACTACCCACAGTCATCTGTGGTTTTATGCAATCCCTGTCTAAATATTAACAGAATTTTTCACAGACCAAATAATCCTAAAGTTTATATGAAACCACAAAAGATCCTGAGTAGCCAAAGCACCTTGAAAAAAAGGAACAAAATTGGAGGTATCACAATCCCAGCTTTCAAGATATACAACAAAACTGTAGTAAACAGAACAAAATGGTATTGGCACAAAAACATTGGCATACATAGCAATGGAATAGAGGCGAGAGCCCCAAAATAAACTCACAATACAGGCAATTAATCTTTGACAAAAGAGGCAAAACTATGCAATAGGAAAAATACAGTTTCTTTAAGAAATGGTGCTGGGAAAACTAGACAGCTCCATGCAAAGGAAAAAAAAAAACAACTAGACCACTTTATTATACCGTACACAAAAATAAACTTAAAAGGGATTAAGGACTTAAGTGTGAGACCTGAAACCATAAAAATCCTAGAGGAGAGCTGTGGCAACATTTTTCTAGATATGTTTCCTTTGGCCAGGGAAATAAAAACAAAAATAAACTATCTGAACCACACCAAAATAAGAAGCTTTCACACAGCAACGGAACCATTAATAAAAGGACAACCTACTAAATGGGAGAAGATATTTGCAAAGGATATATCTAACAAAGGGATAACATTTGAAATATATAAAAGACTTATAGAATTCAACACCAAAAAATCAAATTAAAAATGGGCAGAAGACATGAGCAGATATTTCTGTAAATAAGACATATAGTGGTCAACAGACATGAAAAGATGCTCAATATCACTAATCATTAGAAAAATGCAAATCAAAAGTGCAAGGACACCCATCAAAATGTTAAAATAAAAAACACAAGAAACAAGTGTTGGCAACGATGTGGAGAAAAAGGAACACTCATGCACTGTTGGTGGGAATGTAGCCATTTCCACTGTTGGTGGAAAACAGTATGGTGGTTCAACAAAATGTTAAACGTGGAATTACTGGATCCTATGGTAATCCTATTACTGAGTATTTACCCAAAGAAAATACACTGATTCAAAAAGATATAAGCACTCCTTTGTTTCTTGCAGCATTATTTACAATAGCCAAGATATGGAAGTGGCCCAAGTGTTCATCAATAGGCAAATAAAGAAGAGGTGCCATATATGTATATACATAAGTGTGTATATATATATATATATATATATATATATATACTATACACACACACACACACACACACACACACACAATGAAATAACACTCAGCCATAAAAGAGAATGAAATTTTGCCATTTTCAACAAAATGAATGGGTTTAAGGGGTATAATGCTAAGTGAACTAAGAGAGCAAAAGCAAATGCCATATGATTTCACTCATCTATGGAATCCAAAACACAAACAATGAATGATTTTAAAAAGACAGACAAAAAAACGAGGCTGCTAAATACAGAGAACTGATGATTGCCAGGGGGGTGAAAGGTGTGGGATAGATGAAATTAAGGTAGGAAGACAGCTAAAGGAGATTAAGAATACATTTATAATAATGAGCACTGAGTAACATACAGGACTGCTGAATCCCTATATTGTACACTGAATAACTAATAGAACAATGTATGTTGTTTATGCTGGAATTAAAATTTAAAAAATTAATTTATGATTTCAGAAGGTAGACTAGTGAGTTTTCAGAAGGAAGTAAGGTTCAGTGATTGGGCATACGAAGAATTCTTCACTGCTGATTATATTCTACCTCTACTTGAATGAAGATATGAGCATATTAAAGTTTGTGATAATGTATTAAGTTATAGAATGACAGTTTTACAGAAGTTTTACATAACTTTTCTAAACATTTCTGAATATTTTATTGTATAATAAATGGAAATAGAAACAGATTTTAAAAAGAGGTGATTATGGTCAACCAAACACTGTGTCTTATGCGAAGCAAGATTAATCATCAATCATCATTGGATTTAGCAGTAAGGTAACGATGTCCATGACAAAAACAGTTCTATAGTATGCTGGAAACAAAACTCCACAGCCTTTGACAAAAAAGAGAATGTGAATGTAGGAAGGAGAAATATTATTTATGGTTAGTTTTTTTCCAAAAGCTTTACCATGAAAGGGGAAGATTTGAAAAACAGAGGTCAAAAAAGTTCTACAGCATGTTCATAAACAGATGGGAATACCCTTTGGAGAAGGAAAAATCCGTAAAGGACACAAGAGAATGTGAGAGAAGAGCAGCAGAGCATCAGTGGTCAATAGTACCCTTCGGTAGCAGCAGATGGGGTCGGCAAGGAGTGTACATCTGCATGCTTTACTTGTGAGTTAAGAGGAAAGAGTAAAAGGAGCATCAGGAGAGAAGAAAGGGTTGGATATGGTCATTTGGGAAAGAAGAGAAGAGATGGTAGCAGCAATACCCAGTAATACAGTTTTCTTTACCTTTACTGTGTAAATTCAAACAACATTAAGTAATTTTTAGAAATTTAAAGAACAAAATACATTGTCTTTGTATATATAAAAAATTACCAATTTAGTAATGTTTAATTCTTAAAATAAACATCTGATTAGAAGCTAGAGAGGCCCTTAGACCCAATTCTTAAATTGAATTAAAGAAATATCTAAAAGACAGACAGTGCCATTATCTGAGTGTAAAGCCCTTTTATGATATTTAAAAGAAGAAGACATGTTCTAAGATTAAATGGATTTGGTATCACTTCTGTTCTATATACAATCTATTTATTGAGTATCTTAAGTCAAATATTAGGATATGATTGGAGATTTTAAAAGATATGATTAGGAAAGAAAAGAGAAAAAACATTTTATCTTTGGGATGTTTTCTGTCAGGCAGGGGTGATGTACTTGGAAAAAGGTCATAGCAATCATTGCAAAGAATACCACAAAGTAGATACAAAGCACAGCACCTGGTGATGGTAGTTGTAACAAAGTATTTATTTAGGTGACTACCTATTTCAGAGACTAAACACAAAGAAGGCAAGCACCATGCCTTTCTCAGTAGATTTCTGACTATTTCATTCACTTAACAAATACTTATTAAGCACCAATTACATAGTAGGTACTGTTTTTATATGCCGGGGAGAGAGTAGTAAATGAGATTGACATTGGGTGGCTCAGTCAGTTAAGGGCCCGACTTCAGCTCAGGCCATGATCTCAGTTTGTAGGTTTGAGCCTTGCAATTGGCTCAGAGCCTGGTGTCTGCTTCAGATTCTGTGTCTCCCTTTCTCTTTCTGTTCCTCCCCTGCTCATGCTCCGTATCTCAAAAATGAATAACCATTAAAATTTGTTAAAACATGAGACCGAGATCATCTTTATCCTGAAGTGGCTTACCTTACAGTAATGGAGAGGGACAATGAATACCCAAGTTACATCATCTAGCAATAGATATTTTAAAGAAGTTACAAAGTGACACACAAAGCTGGAAAGGTAAGGGAGCAAATAGGATCTACCATGAACAAAGAAATCAATTGTAAAGTACCAGGAAAAAGAAGGGGAAGGAGTAAGATTAAAGACAGGTAGGGTAAAGTCTATGAACCTTTTGAATGTTGTGTGGAAAAGGAGTTTTATTCTGAAGGCTTTGTGAAATTACTGAAGGGTATCAAGCAAGAGAGTGATTTAGACCTCTATTTAAAATGATTGCTTGGACAGTAGTGTAGTGTTTGAGTTCAAGTAGAGAGAGACAAATAAAATAGCATTTTGATAGAAAAGAAGAGAGAAAAGAATAGGAAAAAAGAAGCAGATGGAAGGGAGAAAGAAAGGCAGAAAGGAGGAAAATTAAAATCAGATGAAAAAGAAAGTATTTTGTGAAGAAAATAGATGGTGAATTCAAGAGATAAGAGTACAGCATAATTATTTGATCATAGATTCTACATCTAGGCTCCCTGCCTCCTAATCCTATCTCACTCCTGTGTGACTTTACTTAGTCCTCTGTGACCTTGGGTATTATTTTTCCTTTGTCTCAAATCATTTGTAAAATGAGGATGATAATAAAATGTAACTCATATGATTGTCATTAGCATTGGATTAATCCATGTGTTTTGCTTTGAATAGTATCTGACACATAAATGATCCATAAATATTAGGAAAGGAAATTAAAAAGCAGAATGTCTATTTCGGGGATGTAAAAACAAAAAAAAATGCATTGAAGATGACCTCCAATTTCTTGTTCCATTAATTGTACTGATGATAGCAGCAGCAATTTGGAAACGGATTAAGAGAGGAGGCAGATTTGAAAGATAATAAGTTCAATGTTTAACATGTTCATTTTGAATTACCTAAGGGGCATCTTACTAAGTTTGCTCATTAAGCAATTGCATTTTTAATCAGGACTTCAGTGAAGAATTCTGTACCAAAGATAAATATTTGTGGATCATTTCTTTGTAGGAGCAGATGAAGTATTCATGGCAGAGGCTATTATCTAGGGAAACAAATGCAGATTTATAAAAGAAAGATGCACCTAATATACACAGAATGAACAAAAAAGAAAAGTGAGAAGGCATAGTCAGGTTTGAAGAAATATGAAACATGTAAAGGTATTAAGAGATAAAGATTTCCAAGAGTGTTCAAACTTACAAAATGCTGATTATAACAAAAAGACAAGAATATAAAATCCCCTCACTTCTTTCTGAGTCATCACTAGCAGAGTCATTAACATCTACCCTTCTACGAATGGTTTGCTGAAGGCAATGTAGGCTTTTTCTATCATGCTCCTCAAAATTTGAGAAACAACTGCTGAATCCAAAAGTCACTTTCTTAATCTAAGATTTATATTAAGTTCCTACTGTTGCAATAATTCCTCACAAGTATAGTCACTTAAAACAGAAATTTATTGGGGCACTGGGAGGCTCAGTCAATTAAGAGTTTGACTGGATTTCAGGTCAAGTCATGATGTCACTGTCCATGAGTTTGAGCCCTGCATTGGGTCTGCCCTAACAGTGCAAAGCCTGCTTGGGATTCTCTCTCTCCCCACATCTCTGCCCCTACCCTACACACATGCTCGCTCGCTCTCTCGTTCTCTCTCTCGAAATAAAGTTATGCATATGTATGTATTTATTATTATCTTACACTTCTAGAAGTGAGAAGTCTAAAATTAGTTTCCTCGGACTAAAACCAAGGTGTTGATGTGGCTGCACTCCTTTCTGAAAGTTACATTGGAAATTTCATTTTTTTTACCTTTAAGCAACTCCTAGAGATTGCCTGAATTCTTGGCTTATGGCTTTCCCATTCATCTTTAAAATCTGAATGGCTACCCAAGTTAGCTCACGATGCTATATCTCTGGTCCTAATCCTTTTCTACTCTTCCCCTTTAAGGAGTCTTATGATTACATTATTCAAGAATAATATATTTTCAGGTCAGCTGGTTAGCAACCTTAATTTCGTCTGCAAATTTAATTCCTTCTTGGCACATAACACGCTGACAAGTTGTAAGGGTTGGAATGTGGACATCTTTCAGGTTCATTGCTCTAACTACCATATCATTCATGGCATAACTGAATGCAGTCCTAGGAATGTGATAGTGACATAAAGCAGATTACATTATGCTGAGAATACATGGATATTTAAGGAATGAAGACAACTTATCAAAGAAGGTAAGATACCTTCCCGTATAAGAAATACAGTTAATAGAAATTAAAAGCATTAAATTATTAAAAAAAAAACTAAAGCAGTAACTTCCTTTTTATTGCTTGTCATTAAGATGACTGGTACTTTGATGTGTTCATAGGGTGACAGATAGTGGTTAGTGGAAGTGTTGTAAATATGAATGACTCCCAAATTTTTAACAAAGAGATTGATTTTTTGGACAATGATAACAAGAATTAGCGTAAGTACCATATAGCATAGCAGCCGGTTTCCTTGCCATTATTTTAATCAGGGGTCTTTGCTTCTGTGGACTAGAATTGACAGTGATAAAGCTTTAGATCCTGATACATGTTGAACATGAGAAAATAATTATCACAGTGTAGCAGTTAAGTGAACAGGCCCTTCAGTAATATTCTTTGTAAACTGATATCACAACATTCACCAGAAAGAATATTTGAAGCAACCTGATATTATCAAGTGTTATATGGATATGGAGGCATTGAGACTCTCATACACCACGGATGGGAGAGCAAATCAATGCAACCATATTTGATAGTAAGTTGGAACTCTTTCATAGAATTTGAAAAATCAATTTGCTGAACAAATGTAGCTCTTATGAAGAACTCCACTCCTAGGTATATAACCGGCATAAATGCATATATATGTCAACCAAACAAATGAGTAATATTTTTATCAATCTCATTTGTAACAGGGCCGTCTGGAATAAATCAATGTACATCAAAAAAGATAAGTTGTTTTAAATTCATACCATGGAATACTATACAAAATTAATTACCACACACAAGATTGAGTCTCACAAATACCTTATTGAGTGAAAATAGCCAGATTCAAAAGAATACCTATTTTAAAATCCCACTTATATAGAGCTCTAAAATAATTAAGTCTAGATAGTGGAAAGGAGAAAAATAGAGACTTGAATGGAGTTCAACAGAGCTTCCATGAAGCAATTCAAGTTTTCTTCCTTTTTTTTTCTTTACTTTTATTTATTTTGAGAGAGAATGAGCACAAGTGGGTGAGGGGCAGGGAAAGTGAGGGAGAGAGAATCCCAAGCAGGCTCTGCACTGTCTATTGATTGCAATGTGGGGCTCAATCTTACCAACTGTGGGATCATGACCTGAGCTGAAATCAAGAGTCAGATGCTTAACCAACAGAGCCACCCAGATGCCCCAAGTTTTCTTTCTTAATATGGGTAATAATAACATGAGTGTATGCACATGAGATTTGTCAAGGATTATATTTATGACTTGTGTACTTCATATATTTGCTACATAAATAAAAAAGTGACATGAAATAGGATAAAAGTAAATTCAGAAGTAGTAAAGAGATAAGAGATGTTTGTACCAGCTTGATGTGAAAAATACTCAAGGTATTTGGTAATATGGGTGCAGATGTTCATTTATTTTTTAATCCCAAATTCAAAGTTAAAAAGAACTGGCAACATTCAAAAATTTTAAAATCAATCTATAGCTGGTTGTCATATATTTTATTAATTGGAGAATATAAATGAGGAAAACAATTTGCTTGGAAAATAAATGTTATTTTAGCCTATAAGCTAAAGCTAAATAAATGGCCATTGGAATTCCAAAGAAGTTTTGATGCAACTAAATATAAGTTGTCATGTGCACAGATGTTACTATAGTTTACCCTATATTAAGTATAATTTTAGCTTGTGATATTTCTTCTCTTCATGCAAAGGCTATGATCCCAAATGAAATGCCAGATGGCAAAAAGATTGCAGCATCCACTCAGGGAATAATCACCCCCCCAAAAGTTAAGGGGTCTGTTCAATAAACCATTGTTATATTTGGCCTATATTATTTAAATATTAAGCAGGATGTAAAGCCCAGAAAGAACTTCTTCAAAAATATTATGACTTTTATATGTTATAAATGTCTCTAAATGCAATTTTTTTTCTTCTAATTCCCCAAGTAGTTTTCCTTTTAATTTACTGTGATTACCATATAATCATTCATTTCATTTCTTTCCCCAAACAAATACTGCCATGTTGGATTAAGTTCTGGATTCTTTTATATCTACGTTTTGACTTCAAGTGGGTCTAGAAAGTATCGTTTTAAGTATATTTTGTTAAAGAATTTGGCAACTGAAGTTTTATGGAATCTCTATGTAAAGCCTGTTGTTAGTTCTGCTAAATAAAAATGATGAATTAATTTTTAAATTTAAGTAAGTAAGCAATTTAAAATCCTCTACTTCCTAGCAGGAGGGAACTTATGATTTATAAGACTTTGGGAACTGCTAACACATACAGATGGAATATGTTCAACACAAGACTATAGTGCTTGTATTTACTGAAGGTATATCACAGAAAACCATCCCCAACAACATTTTATCCTGTGCATTCAAAACAAAGAAACTCAATTACAAGTATTTGGCTTATAAAAATATTCTCTAAAAGTAAATATGGAATGTAGTAAAACTGGCACTGACCAAGGACCAGTTCATGATTTATCAAAATATTTTACTTGGGAGAGACTATCATCAGAAAATTTAATTCCTCATCCTGTTTATCACTAATTAACTCTGTGACCTAGAACAAGACAGTTAACATTTGGGGTTTTCCCTTTCCTTCTCTTGTAGACATTTGCATTTGATGATAATTATCCTCATGATATTTATCTCTAAAAGTACATAAATTAATATGAAAATTCAAGAAAAGTACTTTAAAACTTATTATTATGTATAAGCAACATAAAAGATAACAAATGTCTTAGCATCAGATAGTACCTTCGAAATGAAGTCCGAGAATACACCAAAGAAACAAAAGAGATAAAAGTTGAACTGGTCCTATTAGAGGTGTTGGAAAACTGCAGGTCTCCATCTCTCTACTCCTAAGTAGGACTTACCAGAATCTCCAAGGCTTTTTGGAATATAGTTCAAAGACTGCTCCAGTAGACAAACTCTAATAATATGTACTTTGGATTCTAAGATTGTGGTATGGAAACTGTGAACGTGATATGCTATTACCTATTTTCCACTTTCTGTTTTCTTGAGAACAATATTTGGGTTTCTTGTTCTTATCACCAACCACGTTAATTAGCGGTCACATATTGAGTAACCCTCTCTAATAATTTCACAAATGAGATGCCGAAATTTCAGTTTAATTAACTTCAACAAATCACATTTTCAAATGTGCTAGTTTTATTTATTCTAATATGTAATATCAGACTACTAGAACTAGGATATATATTATAAATGCTGATAAAATAAAATTTAACTTATTGTGCAAATACATGAGGGACAAGTATTTTGGTAGTAGTTTAACATGCAAAGCCTTAATTTCTGCCTCAAAAATATTACCCTTTACACAAAATTTCTGTAATTAACCATCATTAAATAATGCCTACTCAGAATATAGTCTGGGATATTTAGAACAGTGATAAAGACAATAAAAACAGAAATCAAGCAATACAACAGGTTTTGGAATATATGACACCTCACTTTGTAATAGGATCTATGCTTAGTTTTGAAAGTAAAAGTTAGTTACATAGGTAAAGAGACAAAGATTGAATAAAATTTATGAAACAAGTTCTAAAGTAATATGACTGGGAATTTACAATTTTGTGTGTTCTGTGTTCAATAAATTATTCTTCTCACAAAAAAATTAAAAATATAATTAAGTTGTAGTCAAAGAAAAATTACCATAAAATACAGAGGTGAAATAATAAATTTAATATTAGAGTTCAATTTAAGAGAAGGGAAACAATCACAGAGACTCTTAAAGATAGAGAACAAACAGGGTTGATGGAGGGAGGTGGCAGGGAGAGGGGCTAGATGGGTGATGGATATTTAGGAGGACACTTGTTGTGATGAGCACTGGGTGTTGTATGTAAGTGATGAATCACTGAATTCTACTCCTGAAGCCAATATTGCCCTGTATGTTAACTAAAATTTAGGTAAAAATAAGTAAACACATAATAAATTAATTTAAAAAAAAGAACACAATGATTACATAGGCCCCAAACTAAAGTCTAAATTCCTATAAAGTACAGGGGGGAAACACATTTAAGCACCTGTCATGTAACGGAACTTTATTTTTAAAAAATATATAATTTATTTATTTTGAGAGAGCACATGCAAATAGGGAGGGGCAGATAGAGAAGGAGAGAGAATCCCAAAATGGCTCCTCACCATCAGTGCAGAGTTCAATCCCACCCAGTGTGAGATCATGACCTGAATTCAAATCAAGAGTCAGATGCTTAACCTACTGAGCCACACAGGGGCCCTCAGAATTTCAAATTTTCAAGATCATAAATAATATATTCTGGTAGAGTCCAGCTCCAGCAGGTCCAGGGTTCCCTGAAGGATGGATGGTGTCAGCACTAGAGAGATAAGAGAGCCTCAAGTTTCTTTCCGATCACCAGACAGGCATCTCTGCTCTGACCTGAGAGTCAGCTTTATTTATTGAAAAAATGTATGGGGTACAAAACAGAAGTGGCATTTACTTTAGACAATAATGTCTGATGACAAGTTTCTTTGACATGTAAAAATTTCCCAGAACATAGATTGGTAGAAGACTCATGCATAATCTTTACCAACAGTGATTGATGTAGGTGATTTAGATGCTTATCATATGGGGAAGGAAGGTATCTTCAGCATTCAAATACAAGGCAATGTTTTTAGCATAGCAAAGGCAAAAGTTAGTTCTTTGTGAGCAGGGTTCAATAGCCTGTTTTCTTGAGGGGAAGTAAAACAGGTTTCTCAGGAAATGCAATATTTGCTCCTATAATCACAAAAGAAAAAGTTCCTACAATAAGTTCCTTCACAAGGTGCAATCAGCATATTTTAGGCTAAGGGGACAAGTCCCTCCTGATACCAATCAGCAAGGTGCTTTGGGGGGTTGGTGCTCAAAAAAATAATTGAGTGGGGATGGATATCAGTCATCCCATCTGATGGTGGGAGGCCTTGCAAAACCCGCCTTAACCTCACAAGGAGTATTCTCAACTTAGTTCAGAAATGGCTCCCAACATCATTCTTTTATTTAGGATTCTATATCTTACTTTAAACAAGGTGACAATTTATCAAATGACTGATGACATACCAGGCATACTGAAAATTTATTTCATTTATCCTCACCACAAAATCCTGTTACATGCAGTGAAGTGAGAAATTCGGTAGAAGGCTTTCCGTGTGCTCAGGGTTGGGTTAGTTTGGTAGGGCTGCTATAACAAAGTGCTACAACTGGATTGCTTAAAGCACACAAATGTAATCTCTCACAGTTCTGGAAGATGAAGTTTGAGGTCAAGATATCAAAAGCATTTCTTTTGAGAACTGTGAGGGAGAAATCTAATACTTTTTTTCCCCTGCTTTTGTTTGTTCTCAGTCTTTGGGACTTTTTATTTGTTTTTGCTTCTGTTTTGGCTTCTGATGTATCATGCTGATCTCCACCTTCATCATCACATGGTATATTCTCTGTGTGTGTGTCTCTGTCCAAATTTCTTTTTGTTCCTGAGGACACTGGTCATGTTGAGTTAGGGACTCATCCTACTCCTATATGACCTTTTAAAGAGTTCTATCCACAATGAACTGGTTTCTAAATAAGGTTACATTTTAAGACTCTGTGGGTTAAAATTTTAACATAATTTTTTTGGAGAGAGGGGACATAATTCATCACACTGGCAGAACTTCAGTCAGATATAACAATGATAGAATTATGATCAAAGAAAGCAGAAGAAATGAGAGTATTAGAAAAACATTTTATAAGCTCTTTATGTTTCTGATTATAATCTTCCTGCTTGAAGTTACAAATCACATGGTTGATTTCCTTTGATAAAGTATAGTGTACGAGACAGCAATCAGAAAAGAAAAAAATTAAAAGTGGGACTCGGAGCGAAGTGTCTCACCCATCCTCTGAAAGAGTTGAACACAATGTGAGCGCAAGTATTATCATCATCCGTTATGGCTCGTGAAAGGGGGCTGGACAATGCAGCCATAATTCTTAGCAAACACATACCAGAAGGGTGTGACTGTGAAATCACTAACTGTTGTTCGTGGGACCACAGTGGAACTCTATAGAAGACTTTAGTTAACCAAGATTTAACCATTTAGGAAAGCAAATTGTTAAGGACAAGTTTGCGCTTGGCCAGAAATGTCTAACCAACCCACAAAATGAAACCAGAGAAAACCTACTAGAAGGTATTCAATAAAGATAAGCAATGACTAAGAAAACAATTCAGATGAAACAAAATCTTTCATAGCAAAGGCCAAAAAATGTGGTACTTTAATATCTGGACTCTGAGAAAATATAAAGAAAATCTGAATATATCATATAAACCTAGAAAAGTAAACATGTGGGGCACCCAGGTGGCTCAGTCAGTTAAGCATCTGACTTCAGCTCAGGTCATGATCTCAAGGTTGTGGGTTCAAGCCCCATGTCGGGCTCTGTGCTGACAGCTCAGAGCCTGGAGCCTGCTTCAGATTCTGTGTCTCCCTCTCTCTCTGCCCCTCCCACACTCACACATTCTCTTTCTCTCTCAAAAATAAACATTAAAAAGAACTTGTATTTTTTTTTAAAAAGAAAGAAAAGTAAAAGAGCAAGAGAACGCATAGTCTAATCAGAACAGAGCTTTGATAACCATAAAAAATTGTGAACTCATTACTGTTATTTATAACGAGCTCACGGAAAGATCCGTATAATTTAATAGTTGAAATTTTATATTGATTTCAGCTTGTAGTAATCTGTTATAGTGACATATATTGTAGATTTATCAGTCACTTACTATTCATTAAGTGTATTTAGTTTTCAATATAAAGAGTATATTATTGTGTCATTTACTGTAATAAGTACTCATATACAAAGATGAGTAAGATTGAGTTCCTTCCTCCAAGTGTTCATATCTAGTGCCCAGACTGAGCAATGAACAAAAGTTTTCACAAAACCTAGGAAAAAGTAGCTAAACAAGTTCAGCTCACTGAGTTTCCCTAAACAACATGAAAATTTTCAACCCAAAGTAAGTAGAAAAGATTCCTTCAGATGCTGGAGACCCAGCATCCTACAGATGATGTGCCTGCCAGTGAGAACAATAGCAGAAACTAAGATACCTGTGTACATGCATTCTGTTGCTAAGTCTGACAGTTAGTGGATCATTTAGATAATTTACTTAACCAATTGTCCAAAGAGGCACCTAGCCCCAATTAGGATTAGCAATTGACAAAGCATTTAACATTTACACAGGGTACATATTTCCCTGATGATATAGGACCAATTTCATCACCTACATAGCAGAGGCAATTTGTTTGGGCAAACTCATCAAGACAATATTTATATTAATCCAATAATTCTTTATATATCCCCCCAAAAAACCTGTCCTCTACAGACCGAAGGAGAGAACATGTAGCATTGCCAAATAGATACACTAAATGTGTTATGATGTATTTTTTAGAATTCTATGTTTTCTTTTATAATGAAAATTAAAGTGACTATTTCCTTCCTGTTATCAGTAGATGGAAGTATCTGGGAAGGCTATTAAAGCTAATGCTATTGTGATCGCTTCTAGCCCAATATTAGCATACAGGCTAATTCTCAACCTAAAAACACTCCTATTTCTGCATTTGTCTCTAAAATAGGAATTATAATATAATGTGACACAAAACATTACTGTGAAAATTAAATAAAATGGCACATAGAATGCTTTTAGAATACTGTCTAGCACCAAGGAAGCATGTAAAAGTATTAACATTTATTATTATTGAAATTCCTAAGTAAAATGATATTCTAGAAATCATTCTTAGATATTTTTCTTTAAGCCATCTATCAGCATGAAGTTTCCTTATCTGACACAGAAAAATAGTCTTGAGTTATAGTTGCATCCCACAATTAATGCAAGTAAATTTATATATCAATTATGTATCAGAACCAAGGAGGTGAGTTGATTTAAACATTGTTAAGAGTAGGAGTTCTATTGTCAAAAAGCTTTGGTTAAAAATTTGTCTCTCCCTTTTGCTAGTCTTTTAACTTTAAATGATTTAGCTTCTCTGAAATCTAGTTTTTGCCAACAACAAAAATGCTGAAAGTAAGGGAAATAACAGTACCTTGCTTCTGAAGTTATTGTGGGAGCTTAGAGAATTCAAATTAATTATCAGTAAAGAATACCTTTGTTCACTGTGACTGAAAAGTTAAAAGAATAAATGACAAATAATCACCATCCTCATGGAGCTTATAAAAGCATTATAAAAGAGGTGTGTGTTTTTCATCTCATGAATAAAATAGTTAAATCTGTGGAATTTAGGCAAGTGATACAATTTTTAGGAGGCTTCAGATTCAATTTAAAAAAAAAATTTAATGTTTATTTTATTTTTGAGAGAGCGCGCGAGTGAGAGACAGACATACATGGCACAGGTCAGGGAGAGGCAGAGAGAGGGAGACACAGAATCCGAAGCAGGCTCCAGGCTCTGAGCTGTTAGCCCAGAGTCCAATGTGGGGCTGGGCCCACGAACCATGAGATCATGACCTGAGCTGAAGTCGAACACTTAACTGACTGAGCCATCCAGGTGCCTCCAGATTCAAAATTCTTATTAGAGTTATAAACTCAACAATGAATCTATACATATAACATACACACCTCAAAGTATGCCATTATCAATCTATCCTTTACAACATTTTCAAGTGTTTTTGGCTCTGAAGTTTAAAAAAGGAAAGGAAATTAATATTAGAAATATAAGATATAAATATCTCCACAGGAAATTTTCTTGTATTCTGAAATTAATGTTCTTTTATTATAAAAACATGGAGGGTTTTTTTTTATTACCATAGGTCTTCCATTATCTTTGTTTTACATTTCATTTAAAATACATAAGACGGGATTATCTTCTTCCTCTTCCAAATACAAATGATAGTAAAACTTTTAAATACTTTGAAGTCAAAGAATATTCATACTAAAAGTTTTTTACATATGTAATTGTATGCCCAAGATACCACGAGAATGGCTGCTAATCACAACTAGTATGATTTTTTAAGAATGAAATTTTACTGCATGAGTATTACTGCAGAATAGTTGTTTTACTTTACAACCTATCTTGACATTTAACACATCTCTCTGGATTTTGAAAAATAGTGCAAGAACGTTACACATGCAGGACCCTTGGGTGCTAGTTTCCCCCCATCTCTCCTTCCTGTGAACAGAGTGAGCATCATGCCAGAACACTTGCTTCAGCCATATGATCCCTATAACTTAATGAACACCACCTGGAGAAAGAGAAACCTGAACATTTCCATACATCTGGGCACAAATAACATGTTGCTACAAAACTGATTGATAATTGTATTTAGGAGACCACGATTAGTTATATTTATATCTTGGTACCAGTGGGACAGTAGAAAATGAATATCATTCCTCCCTTGCCTTAATTTGAAAAGGTTGTTAACCAATGTTATAACCTGTTTATTTCTGAAAAGTTTAATGTGAAAATGGATACTTCTTTTCATTTTCAGGGGTACAAAGTAAACAAGCACACTAGATGATTAAAAACAGATCTTAAATCCTGTTTTTATTTGTATATTTTTAAAATTGGATTAATTGTGAGAGAAAGAGCCCACACACAAGTGGGAAGGAGCAGAGAGAGAGGGAGAGAAAGAATCCCAAACAGGCTCTGCACTGTTAGCACTGAGCCTGGCATGGGGCTGGATCCCATCAACCGTGTGATCATGACCTGAGCTGAAACTGAGTTGGACACTTAGCTGACTGAGTCACACAGATGCCCCTGTATATACATACTTTTAAAGGTTTATTTATTTTGAGAGAATGAGCATGCACACACACACAAGTGGTAGAGGGGCAGAGAGAGCAGGAGAGAGAGAATCCCGTCAAGCAGATTCCATTCACAGCGCAAAGCCTGGCACAAGGCTTGATCATACAACAGTGAGATCATGACCTGAGCCAAAATCGAATCAAACACAATCGACTGACCCATCCAGGCACTCCTATTTGTATATTTTCAATAAAAAAATGTTTTTATGGTGAAGAGAGTCAATATGTTTCCTGTTAAGATCTACAAAGCCTTGAGACTATTTTCAATCTTAAGTAACCTTTTGGAAATACAATTGCATGTGGGGCTTTTTTTTTTTTTTTTTTTGTAATTCAAGTCTAAACAAAGCATGGTTACGTTGCTTTAAATAATTCATCCCTACCAAGTCCTTGGGAGAAAACTTGATTTTACACATTTATCAAAATAGAGGAATGATTAGAGGATTCTCTTTCAAGTTCTATAGGTGAAATTTTAAAGGGCAATTTAAAACAGTCTTATTCACTAACCCTTTTTCTGAAGAGAGCAATTATAATCAAAATAATTCTTTTTCTCTACCACCTATGCAGTCTCAGAATATTTTGTCTTTCCTTACCTCTTTTCCTCCTTCCCCTTTCTCTTCCTCCCTTTTACATGCACATGTAAGGCCAAAACCTTAAGCTGTATAACTGTAATGTAAAATAATGGTAACTAATGATAATAAACAGATAAGAATGTCTTTGAACAAATTTATTTCTCTATCATTTTTCTCTATTCATATTTCTCTTAGTATACTTAGAATAGAATTTTGTGAGGTCACATCTTATGTAAATATAGTCATGTTTTATATACACTACCAGTACTTCTCAAAATTGAATGTATATACATACCACCTGGGGATTTTTGTAAAATTGCAGATTATGATTCTGCAGATCTGTAGAAAGATCATGCTAACAATCTCCCAGTCCTGTTGATGAGGGAGCATAAGGCAAGCTGGCAGGCCCCAAAGCTCCCACCCCCATCCGCTAGGTGGGATGTGTGTGATATTCCTCTGGCACTCCTGGCTGCCCAAGGGCAAAGAAAAGGGGAAAAACAAAGGGTTAACTGATAGAGACCACAGTCCTGCAGGACCTGAGTCCCCATCTATTTACAAATATCTTAGTAAATCACAAAAATAGGCAGTCTTATGAACAGCCAAATCTCTAGAAACCTATAGACTCCATTTCCGGGAGCCCCAACATCACCCCTCCATAGTGATGTGGGAAACAAAGGCAGAAGGAAATGACAGACAGAACTGCATTTCCTTCTGACTTGCAGCCCATTGACAAATACTTCTCCAGGAACTCCCTACTGTGTTCATGCTAATGCTTTACTAGATGGAAAACAACCTTAGCTTGACAGTAGCTAGGACTTCACTATACTGGAGTCTTCTTTAGCATATGAAAATCCCATTAGAAACTTACCCTGGACTTTCCCTCCCCCAACTCCATAGTATATAACCAGTCTCTTCTCATGGTCCCAAGGCAGCTCTTTCTGACCACGGGTCCTGCCCCTGTGCTTTAACAAAATCACCATTTTCCACCAAAGATGTCTTCAAGAATTCTTTCTTAGTTGTCAGCTCCAGACCCCACAAACAAGCCCCACTATCACCCCTAAAACTTCATCACTGTGGTCTGAGGATTGTGTTTAAACAGGGGAGGGAGTAAACCATTTACTCCTTACAATAACCCTCAGGGTAGGCACAGCTAACATTTCTATCTCACAGTACCCTCAGATCTAATAGTTTAAGCAATTTCCCCCAAAGGATAAAAAAGATATGTAAAATAATAAGTTAATAAGTAGCGTAATGTGTCTCCATCTTCAGACTCTCACACTTTTCATCCCAACCCTTTACCGTCTGACAGTTAATTGAAGCAAAATATTGACATGTATATTCACGTGGAAAGAGAGTGAGAGAGGGAATCTGGGAGAAACAAAGGGGAAGAGGCAGAGATGAGCTAGGAAGGAAGAGAAATGAGAGAACAGGACAGGAAAACAGAAGACCAAGTTTATGATGAAACATGTGTGCTAGTTATTTCCTTTCCACTTTAAGAAATCAAAAGCTGTAGTACAATCACTTGATAATTACACGTAGCAATATTAGCTTGGTAATCTCTGAAAGACAATGCTTAGTAAACTGAATTTGTCTCACTTAATTAGGTTCATCTCACTCCCATTCCCAGAAAGATATTGATTGACTACCACTATAGACTGTTTAAACTTCATTGGAGCTCAAGTTAAAGAAAGACACCTGGAATAAAATGATCACATTTAAGGAGATTTTCAGCCTATAATTGATGGAGGGGGGGAACCCTGACCTTGATAAGAAAAAAATTATAAGATGGCCCACAGTACTGATAGGGGAGTTTCAGTCCCTGCCTGAAGTCCCTCCTTCTGGGTTCTCCTTCCTGCCCTGCTTGCCACAGCCGCCAAATTGCCACTAATGCAGAAGTAACAGATTATAAATTGTCTCCCTGCTTAAGCTCAGGGCTCAGATCTTTGGGGAGACCATCTCCTCTGAGTCCATTAATGTAAATAAACCTCTGATCCTCCAAGATCTCTGAGTGCCACTTGGTTCTTTCCATCAAGGATCCTGCCTAATTCCCTTACACATTGAGGTTCCGTATCTTTATTTTTTAGAGTGGAGCACCTGGGTGGCTCAGTCAGGTTAAGCATCCCACTTTCGATTTTGCTCAGGTCATGATCTAGGGTTGTGAGAGCAAGCACTATATCGGGCTCCGCATTGAACACGGAGCTTGCTTGGGATTCTTTCTTTCTCTGTCCCTCCCCGCCTCACACACACTCTCTCTCAAAATAAGCAAAATAAAATATTAAAAAGTTAATTTTAGAGATAATACTCCTTTATTTTTTATTATAATCATTTCTGCTTCATTAATGTTAAAGACTCAATTTGATTTTGATGTTGTAAATATAAACTTACACATTAAATCTGTTAAAGGTAAAACAAAAGATTAGGATGATATAGGAGCATTAGAGTTTTTCACACAGTCATTGGCTGTTTTCTACGTGATTATTGTAAATGCATGCTGGGTATACAGCAGTAAAAGAAAAAGACATAATAAAATTTTACCTAACGGTGATTATACCCTAGTAGGAGAACAATTAATGAGTAGATTATAAAATGCCAGGTAATGATAAGCACTAAGAAGAAAAAATAAAGCTACAAGGCTAGAAGATAATGGGAGAGAAGATACTGTTTTGAACAGGGTAGTCAGGGAAGGCTCTTGTGACAGTGGGTATTGGAACAGGAGCCTGAATGAAGTGAGGGAGGAAGCCAGATACACACCTAAAGAAAAAGCATTCTGTGTTTTGTGATGCAAGCAGAGGAAAACTCAGGAAAGAGCTTTAGGCTTCTGAAGAACATCAAAGGAGTCAGCATGGCTGGATGCAGTGAAAGAAGAGAGGGAGGGAATAAGGTAACATAGGTGACTGAAATACACCTTACATGGAAGAGTTTCATTCGGTTGAGTAATATGAACTACACGAATTCCAGAGTTTAGACTCTGCTTTGGGAGAAATCCATGAAAGAGGCATACTCCTCCCCCACCTCCCACACCCAATGAACCACACTTCTCTTATGGATCTAAGAAGAATTTATTTTTCAACCTATTTGGAGAGAGTGACAATTTCCAAGATCCTTCCATAGACAACATCAAATCAGAAGTTATCATTCTTCCAAGTAGTTATCTTATTTGAAAATTCAACCTAAGAGAAGTTGGCTTAATGCAAACTCAATTAAAAAAATAACTTCAGTCAAATGCTCTCCTACTGAGATATGCTTGCTAAATAAGAGGGCTTGGATTTTACTCTCAACCCATGGGACAATGAAAAGGTCCTCTCACTGATTTAGGCCTCCATTTCTGCATCTGTAACATGAGGATGAGGCTAATGTTTCCTCAGTAGGTAGCTAGGAGTCTTATTAATGACGACAAAAATGACAAAAGAAAGGATATGTGCAGATTTGCCAAGAGAACAGATCATAAAAGTTCTCATCTCATACACACACACACACACACACAGTACTATATTAAGGGAGTATATATATTTTTAAATATACATTTGTAAAGATCACGAGCAGAAATATATTTTATTTTATTTTATTTTTAATTTTTTTAATGCTTTTTATTTATTTTTGAGAGACAGAGAGAGACAGCTGGAGCAGGGGAGGGTCAGAGAGAGAGGGAGATACAGAATCTGAAGCAGGCTCCAGGCTCTGAGCTAGCCGTCAGCACAGAGCCCGACGCGGGGCTCGAACCCACGAACCGTGAGATCTGACCTGAGCCGAAGCCAGATGCTTAACCGACTGAGCCACCCAGGCGCCCCCAGAAATATATTTTAAAATAAAAGATGAGCAGCTCAAAGATATCCTCAAGGACAAGATTTTTTTTCTGTTTCTCTGTTCTGAGCTTCAAAGTCTGGCTCCCCTTGGTGTTAGGATGGCTGCCCATGGCAATCAGGGCCATATGCTGTCCTATTCACATCCAGTAGTGGGGGGTTGGGGAAAGTGAGGGAAAGGGGAAGAAAGGAAGAGAGAGTTGAAAAGGACTGCAACTAGAGCTATAAGGCAGGCAGGCTACTCTATGTAAGTAATGGTTTATCTATAGTATTTGTCAAGCAAAAGTTAACAACTTGTCAGTAATCCCACAGAAGATATATCCAACATGTGGGGGAAGGGAAGACAGGACTTCCTGATAGAGTGACCAAACAATTTATCATTCACATTGGGAAATGGGAGCACAATAATTATGATGGGCAATCATTGTAAATCTGAACTGCTTCAAGCAAAAAAAAGGTTGTACAGTCACCCACACAAGTCTTCTAAGGATGTGGAAATTAAGACAAGGCAATGCATAGCAACATTATTTTCAGAATGTTTTAGTTTTTATGAAGACTAGATACATTTTTTTTCTCTCTCATGAATGGACAAATCATGGCTTTGGCAGCAAAAGTTCAAGATCAAAGATCAAGTCAGATAAAATAAATCTAAAGACAAACTCTGGACCTGTCTTTGATGTTACTACATAAGACTGAAAAGATGATACTGGAAAATAACATAATTAAATTAGAAATATAGCAATGTTGGGATGCCTGGGTGGCTCAGGTGGTTAAGCATCAGCTCAGGTCATGATCACGATCTCGTGGTTCACAAGTTCAATCCACACAACTGGCTCTGTGCTGACAGCTCTGAGCCTGGAGCCTGCTTCAGATTCTGTGTCTCCCTACCTCTCAACACCTCCCTTGATTTATACTCTGTCTCCGTCTCTCTCAAAAAAATAAACATTTGAAAAAAAATCTAAATAGAAATAGAGCAATGTTGAAAGAAATTACAACCGAATTCAAATGCCATATTAAAAAATGGCAAGGAATATCTAGAATTAAAGAATAAAATTAGCATAATTATAGATGATCCTTCCAAATATGTAGAAGGAAAAATCAAATCTTGGTAACTAAGAAACAGGTGTGTAAGAGTTCCAACAACTGACTCCATCTTTGCCCCTCCATCTTTTTCATGCCACAATGATCTGCTTCAGCTTTGTGTTCTAGGCCTCTTGAAGGTTAGGATGTGCTCTTACTGGAATGAGAGAGGCTTATTCTGATTTTCCCTAAAATGGTGCACAGAAGGTGCCACTTCAGATAACTAGTAGAGATGACTGGTACATAGATGTACCACTTTAGAGGACTACACTGTCATTACCACAATGCCCCCTCACTCTAGCAAAGCTGTGGGCTGAGCCCTGGACAGGAGCTGAGATACGTATGTCATTTCTGGATCCGCTGTCCACCCAACTGCCGCCATTAGTAAGTCCCCCCAAATAAAACTGTAAATGGTACGCAGTGGCTTGGTTTGTTTTTCAGTCTCAAAGGGCCCTCTGAGTCTGGAGGACTCCTTACTGTCTTTCCTCCATCTTCTAATACAAATATCATTTATATACAGTAGACAATAGAGGAAATAAAACAACAAACAAAAAACATTAAGAACCAGGAGGTTCTAATTGCTTAAGATAAATTTTTACTTTGTGCTGTCAGCTAGAAAGAGCTACAAGCTACCTAATTTCTTCTTGATTAATTGGCCTCGGGAAATAATCCTACTTATTGGTCTCATTATTTGTTAAAAAGATGCGGGCTTGTGAGGCAGAAATTCTTTTAGTCCAGTCCCAGAGCAATGCTAAGTTCAAGGAAACACCTAGCAGAAATGCATACCCTATTGAGGAAGCTATTCTAAAATACTTAAGGGCAGAGCAGAGGCAGAAATGGAAATATATCAAAAAGTTGAATATATTAAAAAATCTTTTATATAGCTATCCTTTTCATTTAATCATAAAATGGTAGGATCAAAAATCAAGGCCTTTTTTCTAGTATTTTCATCTTGAGTAGCAGCCAAGAGAAGGTTTAACCTCTTTATTTTTAGATGTTCTAAATTTAAATCATTTAAAAATCTTCCACTTCTTTCAAAAATGTTTATTTGCTTCTGTGGAAAATGTGGCAGTACATGTGAGAATAGTACCAATAAACAATTATAAAATAGTTAAAACTGATTTCTTTTCAAATTATATGATCTGAAACACATAATATTTATCACAAGCATTTCCAACATCCTAGAGGTTCTGCAAAACACCAGTAATATCCTAAAGTAAGTTCCATTCTCGTATTCTGCACAGACTCAAATTCAGTGGGTTACTTTTTTTAAAAAAAGGCTGATATCAACCAAATCTTCAGTTTTCTTCACTTCTGTTTACTTTTATAAGCAAAGTAAACTTCGTATTCAATAAATTCTAGTCATTTTTCATTAGCCCCTGATTTCAATTTGCATGTCTGATATTTCTCCTGGTTGCTTGATTTTCTTGCATCTTAAATGAAGTTGAGGACATTAGGCTTTTGTTTATAAGGTCAACTGCAAATTCTCACTATGTCTTTCTCCTCCGAAGCAATGATTACAGAATGCACCAGTGATACACCTTTACCTACATAGTAACTGATATCATGGTCATGACATCACCCTCTCCTCAGTGCCTTCACTAACCTAATGCCAGTCATTTGGTCTTTGTGTTTTGGAGATGGGAGAACTACTAATCAATATTTCTGTTAAAACAAAAAAATAAAATTGGCAGGTGCATGTAGGGAACTCTGCAGCTCTACTTTCTACATCATAAACTTGAAAACACGCAGTCTCAGAATGCAATGTTTTTAAACCCTTCATTCCATGTTGTCAAATTCTGGCCTCAGCAGTGGAAGTAGATCTGTACAAAAGTAGGAGAGGTAGTTATTTGCTCCCTTAAATGGCAGGCTTATCATGAAAAGTAACACTCTTTACCATTTATTCATTCATTCAAGTATTAAATCAACACACATGATGCACAGGCATAATAAAATATTTAAGGCATTAGACCCAGCCCTGGGAGGAGACCACTGTACTACTTTTATGAAGATTACAATCCAGTGATATACAGGATATTAAATGATTATATAAGTGGTTACTTTATTACAATCTAAGTGAAAAACAAAGGATGATTATATAAAAAGTACCCCAAGGAGGAGTTTAGGTGCACTGTGGAGGATAAAGCAATACAAACCAAATGGAGAGAGGAGAATGTAGAGAAGCCCAGCAAGGATTCCAAGACATGACGTAGACAGTGAAGTAGAGAAACACACCCAAGGTCAGGGTGGCAATTTGTAGGTTGATGTCAGTACCCATGCACCCCTATCACTTCTATTATATTTTTGCAAGTTACAAGTTTTTAAGAATTTTCTTAATGTTCAGTTTTGAGAGAGAGGGAGGGAGAGAGAAAGAGTGGGCGAGAGCGAGTGAGCATGCAAGTGGGCGAGGGGCAGAGAGGGAGACAGGATCCAAGGCAGGCTCCAGGCTCTGAGCTGCCAGCCCAGAGCCCGCTGTAGGACTCGAACCCACGAACTGTGAGATCATGAGTTGAGCTGAAGTCAGATGCTTAACCGACTGAGCCCCCCGGGCGCCCCTACAAGTTAGAGGGTTTAAGGGAAATATTTTATGTGTTAGTATTAACTGCACGGTTTTTCCCTGTACTGAACCAGACGCACATATTTTCATCCTACACCTCTCTGCAATTTACGTAACCAGCTCTGACTCCTGGGCTATTAAGAGAATGAATTAGATGACTGTAAGATGCTGCATCTTTCCATCAGAAAGGGCTGCTTCCTTCCAGAGCATATGTATGTTAGCAGGAACTTTAGATAGGACCCTTTTAGTTTTAAAACACTAGACCACTTATGCACCCATATTTCAGTTGGTG
Organism: Suricata suricatta; assembly: GCF_006229205.1. Lineage (NCBI taxonomy): Eukaryota > Metazoa > Chordata > Mammalia > Carnivora > Herpestidae > Suricata > Suricata suricatta. Next base: position 34,057,371 of record NC_043709.1, on the reverse strand, counting down.
TGGTCATTTATTTGCATAATAATTTTCAATTATTCTCAAAATAATTTTCAAACGTTTCAGTAACTCCTATTTCTTGTAAAATATGTTACATGTTGGGGCGCCTGGGTGGCTCAGTCCATTGAATGTCGGATTTTGACTCAGGTCATGATCTCATAGCTTGTGAGTTCGAGCCCCACTTCAGACTCTGTGCTGACAGTTCAGAGCCTGGAGCCTGCTTCAGATTCTGTCTCCTTCTCTTTCTCTCTGCTCCTCTCCTGCTCATACACTGTATGTCTCTCTCAAATATAAACATTAAACATTTTTAAATATGTTACATGTTACTCAAATTGGATATATCGGAATTTTAAGATTAAGAAGACAAAGCAGATTTTCAAGAGATTATGGAGAGAATAAATAATAAGGAAATAAATACCACATGTCTACAATCCATGTGGAAGTTTAATAAAACATATGAACAGGCAAGAGTGGAGGGTGAAAACTAAAACACGATAGTGATATAATTCATGACTATATTTGCAAGGATTTCATTAATGTTTCAAGGTGAATATTTGAATACCAGATCTATTTGGCAGATATATTTCTATAAATCTCATCACTTTCCAGAATAAAATGATAAAGGTGTTTCTAGGATTTAGAAGCCAGATATTTTGTTATTTCTTATAAATTCATGTTTGATATCTTTTATAGATTGCTTTTGAATCCTTAAAGTAAAATAAAAGCACATTTAATTAAACATGCATTTGCTTTACCCCAAATCACCTCAAAATTTGTACATATTCAGAATTACTTTATAAAATGCCTTTTTCCCCTCTCAACAAGTATGTTTCCCCCTCAGCAAGCATGTTTCTAAATAATAATTGATTTCTAGATTGTGAACAACAAAGAAAGGCATAACATATGCAGGATGTTTTATAATTTATGTTCATAGAAAACATCCTTTTTCTATCCTTATTTCACAAAGCAAACTACGGTCTCTATTTTACTTCTCTTCAGAGCAGAACAGGGTAGAACCACTACTGTGTGATTGAAATTTAAAGAAAGGAGTATGAATGATAAGATAAGTAGAAAAATAGAAATCAGTAGACAAAAATATCAGAAGAAAGGGTAATAAAAATATATAACAGGATTTCTAATTATTTTTGCTTATTCAACAATTATTCAGTGCCTACATTGATTTTCTCTGGAAGAGACACTTACGAAATAAGCACAGGTAAAATATCAATCTTCCCCTCAAGGCTTCCTGCCTGGTCAGAAGATTGTGTGACAGTCTTTATTTATAGCACATTCTGAGAGTAGCACACCTCATGCAGAGCAAAATCTCTCAGTCATCAATCCATCCCCAAAACATTTCTACATAGGAGAGGAAAAAACAGTATGCTATCAAAGGAATTTACAATTCAGAATTAAGTAAAATGCATTTCCTTAAAACTAGAGTCCTCAAATTATCAAAATATAAAAAGGTATGATCCTTACTTATTTGAAAAGGCTTTATAATATAAATATCAAAACTTCAAATGAAAATATCAATAAATAAATCTCTCTCTCCCTGACTCACTAGAGTAACTAGCCCTCTCTATGCACACTTGGAGACGTACTGATGTACCTGCAGGCTTTGAGCAGACACATGGAAGCGGTCCACCAGCCTATCCACAAATTCTGCTGCCTCTAGTTGACTTAACTGGGATCAAGAGATGGTTGCATGTGTTCCCCAAACTCTTATATTAGATGAACTTGTTATTTTAATTACATCATGTAATCAGGTACTACTGAAGCTGAAAAGAAAAATGGATGACTACTATGGTAACTGAAATGAATATTTTGGAAAGGTTTAAAAAAAAGAAAAGCTAATGTAAAATGTGCTACCTAATTAGGTGTGGATGAGTAAAAGTCTGAATAAAAATGTTTAAGTATAATTCCATGTGCTCTCTTCAGTAGCACAGAGACTAAAAATGAAGCAATACAAAGATTAACATGGCCCCCGTACAAGGGTGACCCACACATCTGTAAAGTGTCCCATAAAAAAATGTACTTCTGTGTACAAGTTGTTTTATATTATGTTTTAAGTTCCTGGGTCCACTGTAAAGATATCAAAGAAGAATGCATAGTGAGTGTAGCTTACATGCCAAAGATAATTTTTTGATGACAAGGATGACCGACTCTTATTAAAAAAAACAAACAAGCTTTGACCTTTAAGAAACAGTTTGTAAGTAAAATGTGCACTTTTATATTTTAATGTTAACAAATTTGATCAGCTGAAAACTTACCTGACCAGAGAAAGATAACATATCCAGGACAGGAAGCACAGAAAGCCCCTAACAAGGAGGTCCACACTAAAACATGTAATAATTCTAATGGGAAAAAGTCATGATAAAAAGAATATTAAATTCATAAGATAAAAGAACCATTACACACAAGAAAAATCCCAAAAGGCACCCAGTGGATTTTTCAGTAGAAACTTTGCAGGTCAGGAGGGAGTGACATGATGTATTCAAAGTGCTGAAAGAACAAACAAAAAACAAAAAACATACAAGGAAGGATACTCTATCAGAAAAGTTATCATTCAGAATAGGAAAGATAGAGTTCCCTAGACAAACAAAAGTTAAAGAAATTTATTATCATTATGCCAGCCTTATAAGAAATGTTAAAGGGAATTATTTGTGTAGAAAGAAAAGGCCATACCTGGAACTATGCATAGAAGTTACAATCACTTATAAAACCAGTATGGAGATAAACACAAAAGTAGAAAAATCAACTACATCTACAAAAACCAGTCAGGGCATACACAAAATAAACAGATATAGAATATGATATTATACACAGAAGAGATGGAGGAAGAATAAAAATTTAGAGTTTTTTTAAATGTTTGAACTTAAGCAACCATCAACTTTAATATAGACTGCTATACATGTGATATATAAATGAACTCAATAGTAACCACAAATCAAAAATCTATAATAGGTACACAAAAAATAAAGAGAAAGGAATCCAAGTGTAACATTAAATAAAGCAATCAACGGAAGAGAGAAAAAAAAGGAAGAGAACTATGAAAACAAGTAACAAAATGGTAGTAAGCACCTGGCTGTCAATAATTATTCTAAATGGAAGTGGAATAAATGCTTCAGTCAAAAGCCATAGGGTGACTGAAAGAATTAAAACACAGGCACATGCACGCGTACACACACACACACACACACACACACACTCACACACTCACACAACCCATCTTTATGCTGCCAACAAGAGACTCACTTCAGCCCTAAAACACATGCCACTGGAAGTGGAAGAGTGGAAAAACATAACGACACAAACGGAAGAAAAAAATGTAAGTTGGACTCTTAATACATCTATAATACACAATAGACTTTAAAAGAATGACTGTAGCAAGACATAAAGAAGAGCACTATATAGTGATAAAAGGAACAATTCAATAAGAACACATAATTGTAAATATCCATGCACTTAACACAGAATCACCTAAAGACATAAAGCAAGTATTAACAGACATAACAGAAAAAAATTAATAGTAAGACAATAATAGCAGCAAACTTTAACACCCCATTTACATTAATGGGCAGGTCATCCAGACAGAAAAATCAATGAGAAAACAGTAGATCTGAATGACACATTAGACCTGAAAACCTTAACATATAGAACATCCCATCCAAATGCAGAATACACACTCTAAGTGCACATGCAACAATCTCCTGGATAGATCACATAGAGGCCACAATAAGTCTCAATAAATTTAAGATAATTGAAATCATAACAAGTATCTTTTCCAATCAATGGAATGAAATTAGAATTAAGAAAAAAATATAATAAAAATATTTGTAAAAAAAAAATCACACGGAGACCAAACATGCTACTGAATGAGTGGGTAAACTAAAATTAAAGAGGAGATCAAAAAATACATGGACATAGTGAAATGCAAATTGATGTAAAATCCTTAGACACAACGAAACCATTTCCTAGAGCAAACTTTATAGCAATATAAGCCTACCTCAAAAAGGAAATTCTCAAAACAACTAAACTTCACATCTAAAGAAGCTAGAAAAACAAAGTCCAGAGCTAATAGAAGGAAAGGAATAATAAAGATTAGATCAGAAATAAGAAACAAAACAACAAAGATCAATAAAACCAAGAGTTGTTTCTTTGAAAAGATAAAAATGATAAGTCTTTACCACATTATACAAGAAGAATCAAATAAGATGAGCAATAAAAGAGGAGAAATAACCACTGATACCACAAAAATACAAATGAAAAGAGATTATAAAAAAATTATATGCCAACAAATGGGACAGCCTAGAAGAAATGGATAGATTTTGAGAAACATATAATCTTCTAAAACTGAATAAGAAATACAAATTTGAACAGACCAATTACTAGTAATTAAATTGAGTCTATCATAAAATTCCTGAAGTCCAAGACCAGATAGATTTTGGAATTCTACCAAATACTTGAAGAGTTAATACTTACTCTCAAATTATTTTAAAATACAGAAGGAAAACTTCCAAATTCATTCTAGGAGGCCAGTAATACTAGGATACCAAAATCAGACAACGACATTACAGAAAAAGATAACTATAGGCTAATATCTCTTATGAACATAAATTCAAAAATCCTCAACAAAATACTAGCAAATCAAATTCAACAATACACTAAAAAGCATCATCCACACAATCAAATGAGATTTACTCCAGGGATATAAGGGCGATTCAATATTTGCAAATCAATCAATGGGATAGATCATGTTAACAAAGATTAATACCATAAGATCATCTCTGTTGATGCAGAAAAAGCATTTGACAAAATACATTTATTCATGATAAAAACTTTCAAAGTGGGTTTAGAGAAAACATACTTCAACATAATACAGGTCATATATAAAAACCCACAGCTAATATCATGTCAGCATTTTTCACAAACTAGAATAATTTATATGGAACCACAGAAGATCTTAACTAGCCAAAGCAGTCTTGAGAAAGAAGAACAAACCTGGAGGTATGACAATTCCAGCTTTCAAGATATACTACAAAACTGTATTAATTAAAACAGTATGATGCTTGCACAAAACCAGACACACAGATCAATGGAACAGCATGGAGAGCCCTGAAGTGAACCCATGTTTATATGGTCAGTTAATCTATTATAAAGAAAGTAAAAATACACAATAAGTATAACATAGTGTTGCGGTAATGGTGCTGGGAAAACGTGACAGCTACATGAAAAAGAATCAAACTGGGTCACTGTCTTTCACCATAAACAAACAAACAAGCTCAAAATGGTTTAGAATTAAATTTGAGACCTGAGACCATAAAACTTCTAGAAGAAAACTTTGTCATAGGCCTTAGCAACACTCTTCTAGATAAGTCTCTTCAGGCAAGAAAAACAAAAACAAAGAAACTATTCAGACTACAACAAAATAAATAGCTTTTGCACATCAAAGGAAACCATTACCAAAACAAAATGGCAACTTAGTGAATGGATAAAGATATTTATAAATGTTATGTCTGATAAGGAGTTAACATTTCAAACACATAAGAACTTCTATAAGTCAGCACCAAATGAACAATCTGAACAAAACATGGGCAGAGAATCTAAACAGACATTTTATTTTCAAGAAAAGAAATACAATTTAGCCAACAGACACATGGAAAGGTGCTCAACATTAATAATTATCCAGGAGATGCAAATCAAAACCACAACGAGACCTCACATCAGTCAGAAAACCTAATATCAAAAACATAAAGAGTAAGTATGTGGAGGAAAGGAAACCCACATACACTGTTGATGGGAAAGTAAATTTGTACAGCCACGTCGGAAAACAATTCTTCAAAAAATTAAAAATAGAAATACAGTATGATCCAGTAATTCCATTACTGAATATTTAACCAAAGAAAACAATAACAAAGAAAACCTAATTTAAAAAGATATATGCCCCCCTATGTTTACTGCAGCATTATTTATAATGTATTATTAATGCACAATGTATTGTTTACATTATACCTATATGGAATATAGACACAGATATACACAATAGCATCTTACTGACTTATAATAAAGAATGAAGTCTTGCCATTTGACACAACATGGATAAACATAAAGGATATAATAGAGAAAGGAGATAAAGGATATAAAGGAGAAAGGAGATAAAGGATATAAAAGAGAAAGACAAATATCATATGATTTCATTTATATCTGAACTCTTAAAAAACAAAACAGACTCCTAAATGCAGAGAACTGGTAGTAGCCAGAGGGAAACAGAATAGGGGGATGAGTGAAATAGGTGAAGGGTATGAAGCAGGACAAACTTCAAGTTATAAAATAAGTAATGCACAGAGATAAAAAGTACAGCACAGGAAATATAGTCAATAACTTGATACAAGGTTATGCGTGACAGATGGGGACTACACTTCCTGTGGTGAGCATCGAGTGATACATAGAATGGAATTACTATGTTGTAGACATAAAAACTAATAGAACATAGTATGTTAACTATACTTCAATTAAAAAAAATAGGAAAAAGCTGACAGACATGTGAAACAAATCATCTAGTGCTCCTGAACGCTTCCCACCACTGTAGCATACACAGTGAAAGAGAATTATTAGCATTGATATCCACAATTTCAGATTTAAAACACAACCCAAGAATACGCTAGTATCACTCTTAAAATTTACATAATAGTAACAAAGACCTAAAACTACTACATCGTATGATATACCTTATCTTTCTCACAAACCAGAAAAGTCTTATTTCACTTAAGTGTATCCTAATCGTACTAACACTGAATTCCTACTTGTCAGATTTGTTAACCTCCCAGCATCTTCTCTCCTAGAACTGCTGTGTTCACCCTGCCCCACATGACTGTCAATAACACAATGGCTCTCGCACTTAGCTTGCATGAGAAACACCTGAAGGGCCTCTGAAGCAGACTGCTAAACTCTACCCACAGCGCTCCTGGAAAAGGGGGTCTGACTAGAGACTAATCATTTGTATTTCTAACAAGTTTCCAGGTAATGCTGATGTTGGTGTTCCAGGAACACATGTTGAGAATTGCTGGTATATAAACCCCTTTCTTTGATTTCCCCCAAATCATTAACACAAAATTGGGTTTGACATGCTCCATTAGAAATGAGAACAAAAAGTGTTTACAATGCATTAAAATGGATAAATTAATACTGAGTATTAGCTGTTGGATCTGATAGATCTGTGGGCCAATTTATAGTGAATTTCTCCTCCATCAGCTTCAGTTTTCCCGACCCTATCTTGCTAACCTTTTCTTCTCCTTCTTCCCTCTAGTTGTTGGAGCCAACACCTAAACTCTTAGCTTTTTATAAGAATCACCTTACATTGTTTAGCACCTATAAACCATCATGATGGAGATCCAAGCTTCCCATTCAAATTGGCCTTTCCAGCTATTTGGAGGGATGAGGAAGAGTCTCATAGAAATGTTGATCCCAGCAATTTTAACATTTTTCACTTTTCTATGCATAGATGATGGGATCAGATTTGCTCATCTTCGGTTGAAATGCTACTCTTATAATTAATGGCTAAGACAGTAGAAAACAAATATCATCCTCTTCTTTCCTTGGTTATACAACTCCCAGGTGAAAGTGAGAAATGTGGTTTTTTTTTTTTTGACAGTTATTACAGGGGTGGCACAAGCAGGTAGCAGACTTGATTCAACTCGGTCACTATGGGATTCATTAGCACCAACATGTTCATAAAAAGGGGACAGGATTAAAATTGTGCAAGTCAATTCTGAATATGAATGAGCCAAGGGAAAAGTAACCTGCAAAATAGGAGGAAGAATTCACCACTAAACTGAAGTCTGGGTAGCGAAGGTTAGGTGTATAAATACAGTAGTACGGTGGAGGAGACACGCCCCCTCAGACTGACTGCGTTAAGCTTGCAGGATATGAGAAAAGGTCACACTTGAAAATTTGATGGAAACAAACCATAATTTCGTTTCCCAAGTAAAATAGCATTTTTATTCCAATTCATGAATATGTAAGTGCGTTTGGAGGTTGATTTCAATTATGTTTACAGCAGTTTCACTATCTTACTGAAAATCTTTTAAATAATCTTAAAGAGAATTTTCAAGTGTTTTAAAGTCATGTTATAGATCTCTGACCTCATGCCTCATAACCTGTTTCCACCAGCGTTCCTTGGTGGGAGGAAAGAATGGACTCTGAAGGTAGCAGCAAGCATGATATTCCTTTAAGTGCCATATTTAGGGAATATAATCCCTACATCTTCATAGTAAATTAGCATTCTGCCTAACATATATATTATATGTACATATGTGTATGTATATATATTACCGAATACCAACTTACACAGGAAAAGATAAAAAGTTTGCTCTTACCTAGAACATCCATTTTGAAACAAAGCTGCATCCAAATGTGTGTCTTGTCTTCCTTTCAGTCAGTGTGATGGAAAAACAAGTATTTATTGATCTCTCTCAGAGAATGCCAAATAAACATGCTCGGCCTGTCACATAAACACGTTTGCTAATCCAGGTTCTCTTTCACTTTCCGTAGTTTCCCCAGAATCCTCCTCTCTCCCCGCCAAAGCATATATTCAATGATGTTAATTACAAGGCGATTCGCCTGGTTTACAGCTCATAGACGAGATCAGACGATGCCCAGCTGTTCTTTCCTTGTAAATAACCTGCTTTGCAACAAAATTACAGGGACAATACAATTTTGAGATTCAACTTGTATTTTATTTATTATTTTTATTTCTTGCAAGTGCAATGAATATATTGGATCCCAAAGTCCTTGATTTTAATTCAGGATGTCCCTCTTACTAGGAGTGTAATTTTTGATAAATCTCAGAATTTCTTGAAACTTCTGTTTACTATTATGTGAAGAGCTAATGTAATAGGATTCTCAAATCAGCTAATAAATATCAAAATGTGTGTAAGGTAAAATACTAAATAAATATGTGATTATTTCTGAATATTATATAGCAAACCAAGAGCAATCACATAAATATGAAAAGTATGAAGACATAAATTATCAATGTATTTTCTAAGGTATAAAGCACTTAATGGAACTTTAAGAGTACTTTTTACTATATATAAACAGGAAAAACGAACTCTTGGCATCATGAATGAAAATAATAATCGCATTTGAGAAGTGATGACTAGTGTAACCTAAAAAGAATACATAGCATTTTAGTATTTGCAAGTCTTCATAATTTAAAAATACTTACAATTCTTAGAGAATTAAATAAGATTAACTGAATATTATAACTCAGGCTAGGATATTTTAAAAACATACATTGGGATCGTTGTTTTTAAATCAATATAATTCCAACAAATTTCTTCTATTAATGACTGCTGATTCTACTTTACCTACCAGCTTGTTGAAGAGACATTGGTTTTCAAGCTTTATCAGGCACTAGAATCATCTTGAATGATGGTTGAGCCACAGATCTGAAGGTCCTACTGGGCATTTCTGATTCAATGCATCTGTGCTGAATTTTTAACAAGTTCCCAGGTGCTACTCCTGCTGCTACTGGCTTAGAAACAACACTTTGAGGACCACTGATATGAACGCTAGTGGATCTACAAGGATGGAGCAAAGCACAAAAGAATGGCTATTTTGAATGCTGTGAAAAATCTCAGATCAAAGCTCAATGTAAATGCACTGTGCTTTTAGACACAGATATAGTGTGTGTTGCTTATTCCTTTTAATAGCAACATATATATGTGTGTATATATATACATATATATACATATATACACACACATATATACATATATATACATATATGTATATATATAGTTTTTGTTGTAACCCACCGAGATCGAACTCAGGCAACAGGGCATTTTAGAGAGCTTTATTACAGAGTATTTCAGTTCAGCCAAACGGAGCCAAACGGCTCCTCCCGAGTGGTGGAAAGTACTCAGGGAGCGCCCCACCAGGCTGGAGCACGGGGTTTTTAAGGGTTTTTCAAGCACATCATTTATTAGCCAATTACACATCATAGCACCTTATAGTCACCAGTAGTATCTTTACACAGACGTATTACTTTTGGCGGGAACCTATCGGTTTTAGAGTTCTTTGTCTCCGATGAGGTTTGAAACGACCAATCACAGCGCAAGGGGAGGGGGGAGCAAGCGGTTTTACAGAAGCAAGAACTTTCGCAATAAAAGGGGAGGGGTTACCTGACACAGAGTCCTGGGAAACAAATTTAGCAAGCAAGCCAGCATGTACAGAAGCAGATTGCGAAGACAATGTGCTAGTCTTGTTTGTTCAAGACTCAAGGCTACTAAGTTGTTACATTTCTTTTCCCCCTTCTGCTAGTTTCTTGCTATTGCTAGGGTTCACAAACAGTGGAAATTTTCTGTTGCCTCATCTCCCACTGTCTATTGTCCAAGTTCCCTGGTGAGGGTGGTCTCTAACAGTTTTCAGGAAGTATGGTTTACTTTATAGGTACAGATATATAAATAATTTTTTTCGAGGATTGCAGTTTACTTTCACTAAACAACATTCCTTGTGAAACAGGAACCAATTTCTAAATTGCTGAAAAGACTTCTGGGGGAAAATGAGAAAATGATGGTTTCGCTTTTGTGCTTCTCTTTTAATTTTTTTTTAACATTTATTTATTTTTGATAAAGAGAGAGAGACACACACACAACACAAGCAGAGGAGGGGCCGAAAGAGAGGCTCCAGGCTCTGAGCTGCCAGCCCAGAGCCCGACACAGGGCTTGAACTCATGGACTGCGAGATCATAATCTGAGCCAAAAACAGACACTTAACTGACTGAGCCACCCAGGCACCTCTGCACTCTCCTTTTAAAAAATCTTGTTTTCTCTATGTATCACTTTTATACGTGAGTACCTTAGTGCTCAAGAAGACTATAATTGTATATTACTCTAGCTTCCATTTCTGTGTGTTGTAAGTTGGGATCTAGAGACAACTACTGTAAGAAAGAGGTCCCCAAATACAATGGTGGAAATAGACCAGAAATGGGTGCCTCCATTGCTTTATAATCTAAATAAAGGCAGGCAGGCTCTGGCCTCTGGGCTAGCCAGCTCTGCACAAAAATCACTTTCATTTCTGTGTCAAGGTTGAATCTGCATTTGTGGTTCTCAAGCCAGAAGAGAAAAAAGTGGAATCAGAACACATGGCTTGTCTTTAAGTTGAAAAAGACCAAGAAATTATACAAATAACTTCTGTTTTATATCCTGTTGGCAAAAACTTGGGGATGGGAGGGAAGGAGAGTCTGCTCCTAAAAGGAAAAAAGGTGAGAATGGATTTTGGCTTTACAGTTTAACAGTAACTACTACAGGTGGGAGTATACCAGGTAAAACAAATTTCCAAACTTAGTGGAAATAAAAGGCCCTGCGTAGACTTAATAGATTCTTTAATGAATTTCTGGAGGAGGCTACTTGTGGAAGAGGATTGCAGTATTTTCAATTTAACATTCCAGAGATGAATTAATGGGCCAATTTATTTTTTAAAGAAAACAACTTAATTTAAGAAAGGACAGAGAAGGGCGCCTGGGTGGCTCAGTTGGTTGGGCATCCAACTCTCAGTTTCAGCTCAGGTCATTCCCTCGCGGTTTGGGAGTTCAAATCCTGCAATAGGCTGTGTGTGGACAGCACAGAGCCTGCTTGGGATTCTCTCTTTGTCCCCCTTGCCCCTGCTCCACCCCCCTCAAAATAAGTAAACTAAAAAAAAAAGAAAAAAAAGAAATGAGAGCTTAAGCTTCTTTTCTTTTCCTGGGTGATATGTTTTTGTGTATGGGTATGTGTTTATGAGGTGGAAGGAAAGAAGAGTGTTACTATTGTGTAGTATTTTCCTTTTCATTTATGACATAATATGATTTATAAATCTGCTAATAAAGAGAAAAGCTTTTTCTTTTTTAATGTTTGTTTTTGAAAGAGAGAGAGACAGAGAGAGAGCGAGCGCATGAGAGGGGGGAGGGTCAGCAAGAGAGGGAGACATAGAATCCGAAGCAGGCTCCAGGCTCTGAGCTGTCAGCACAGAGCCTGACACAGGGCTTGAATCGATAAACCATGAGATCATGACCTGAGCCGAAGTCGGATGCTTAACTGACTGAGCCATGCTGGTGTCCCCATTATTCTTTTATTTCATTTTTGATCATTAGAGATTGAGATTGCAGCAGCATTTTAAAGATCCTCCTTTTTTCTTACTGATTCCACGTTCGGTGGGTGCCAGGAGACAGGCGAAGCAAGCCCTCCTGCAGGTCTAGTTCTTTCACATAAGCAACCTAATCACCTTTATTTTTGCTTAAACAAATGTCCTGCAAAAAGTTATTCTTATTACTCTCTCTACTATTTGTTACTTCGTGTTCTTATTCCTACTTTTCATTCTTGTTCTTCTGAAAAGATTAAAAATCAAAAGTACAATAAAGAAACTATTGTCAAAATGTTTTGCTAAAGCAACGTAAGATGGTATTTACAGGCAGGCTGAATATCTGAGCATGTGATTTCTTCTGAAAAAGTCATAGGAATTTATATATCAAAATAATAAACACTTGTCTCAACTGAACGTTTATGACTTTGTGTAACTGCAGGACATAGATCATCTCTTTCCAGGTGTATAAACTTCCTACTGTGAAATCTGACACTTTATATCGTGCTTAACACCTGTAAGTTCCAGAGGTAGTGACGGTTTTCTGTACTTACGCACAATATTCCATTGGCAAGATCTTGTTCCATGTATGTGAAAAGCTGAGATGAAAGTTGCAACACCAAGGCAAGATTGGATTCGCATTATACTCCGGGTTGCACGACAGATTGGAAGGAGTGTTGTGATTTATATTTTATCACATAAAATGCTGGAGAACTGACTGCAGCAACTGTAATGGCATTGCCCTGCTCTCTACCACTGGCAAAATTCTGGCTGATTGCCTTCTGCAGAAACTCAGAAGGCATCATCAACCGTTCCCTTTCAAATCATGGTAAAAATTTTAAACTCCAACCCAGCTCACCGGACATTATCTTTGCCGTGGATTCTAAGTTCACCTGGGGAAGAAACTCAAGTAGATAAGTGTTGCCCTTAGAAAATGTAGCTGGAAAAAAAATTATTTTAAAATCTAGATTTAGAAGTAGGATGGAGAATGGGACAGCCAGTCATTCAGAACAAGAAAAAGTGCTGATGTGGTAATTGGCAAAACATGAGTTACACAGAATTATTTATAGCTTACATTCAAACATATAGCATATCTATAACAATGATCATGTCTAATTGAGTACCAAGCCAAGGAAGACTGCGTTTATCTAATTAATCAACAAACCTCAAGTACATGGTGGGGTGAAAGAAATTTATCTAGGAAAGATGATGTGTGAGCAGAGAACATTGTTACAGGCTATGGAAACCTAACCTGTCTCTATCCTTAAAGTCTTGTCATGTTATAGTAATGCGGCATTAAAAAAATCAGGTTTCATTCTAGTTCATTATTTGTGCTCCTCTTCACACTGTAAGAAAATAAACCTCACAAAAATAAATCTCTCTTAAGAAGATTATCCATAAATTTATATTAGCTTAATACCCCAATAGCTATTTTTTAGTTCCTACCTTATTAAAACATGGTAATTTCTGTTTTATCTAATTCATGTGTGCTTTTTCTCCCATATTTGGATCTTTGCCCTCTAACCTTCATCTCTTTCTTATTTGTCTAGATTGCATAGCTGAGCTCTACTCTTTGTAAGATTTAATAGATGGAGGCAGAGATGGGAGGAAAGAAAGAGACCAGGTCATGGAGCCAAGAAAGCCTTTATTGGGATCTGCGATTCCGGGGGAAGTCCCATGACCTCGGGAGTGGGGAGTCAGGGAAGTCGCGCCAGATAGGCAATGAGGGGGCGGGGTTATGTGTGAGGGGGTTCTGGGTTTGATCTTGGGAGGGCAGATTATCAAATAAGGGCCTTTCAGGGACGTGGCAGGATGGAATATGTTGCCTCCTCTGTCAGGGTGATGGGAAGCTGGAGCTTCATGATTGGCTGTTTCCAAACGGGGCAGGACATCCCAGGTCTGCAGGTGAGGGGCGGGGGGGGGGGGTCATCTGTGCACGGGTTCTCCTCCAGCCCCCAGAGAAATGGCCACTCTGTCGCCACCTTAAGGTGACTCTTACACTCTTCTTTTTCTGGTCCATGAAATCTTTAGCATTAAGAGTTCTTTCATTTACATTTAATATTCATAAAATAGCACTTACCTAGACAACAAGGGTATTTCACCAAGTAAAATTCACTTGGAGAGAACTAATTATTCATTTATATCAAACTTTGAAGTTAATTAATATATTAGAAGATAATTTTAAATGGAAGACATGGCACAGGGAAAAGAGAATGAGAATGGCTATAATAAGACTGTAGGAGAAGAAGGAAAATAGCAAAGGTCACATGAAGTCAGTATGTCACCTCTGCACACAATCAATCCAAACAATAAGTATTTCCCAATTTACCAGTTCACTGAATTTTTCAGGTCCTCAGTAAAACCTAATGTGAACTCAAAGCAAGTCATAAAAATATGGAGAACACTGAAGAGTGACTATGAACAGGAGGTGATAAACAAAAGTGATTATATTTGTCTGTATTTGGCGTGCGTGGGGGCGAGGGGCTGAGCTATGTGTCTCTGACAAACTCCTACATGCTGCTCACGTTGCTGGTCTGGGGGCCCCATTCTGAGAGGGAAGCAATAATGCATACTTCCATTTCCATGATGGCGTTGAAATGGTGTAATGCTATCCGTGGCTCTTCTGTGCACTCTGGGTTAAAAGGAGGGAGACAGGAACAGATGTTTGATCAGTATCACTCATTCTTTAGGGTCAGAGTGCCACAAAGAGAGTACAGAGTAAGGAACAATGCAGACCGCATGGCTGCCGCTTACTCCATCTGCTTACATGAAAGAACAAAGTACAAGATCAAAGCTCAGATGTTAGTGAGTGTCGTCCCACATTTTCAATAGTTGGTAATATCTTAACCTTCTGACCTGAAGGAAACCACAGGTCAATTCCTTGTCTATCCTGGAGGAGACAACCATCCCATCTTATTTATCTTTCAAGTCGGATTTAGGTTACACCCCTGTGTGATCTTTTCCCTTCTCACATTTTCGAGCATGCATTGTATGTTTCACATAGTAAGTGCCAGATGTTATAAGATCTTTTATTATCTTTCTCTTGCTTCCATCACCTCTTCTCTACAGGTGGAATATGGACTCAGTAAGGAACAGGTCACAGCCTTCTTGTTCTGACAGCTCTGGGGTTAACAGTATGTAACGGCTAATACTATGCCTGTAGGACGCACCACTAGATTAGATAGGAGTCAATACCTTCTGGTAACGAGAAACTTGAGTAAGAGACATCTGGGTTTCTTATTCAAATAGTTTTATGTAATCCTTTAAAAATGCATTTTTAACAGTTTCATGGAATAAAAAGGATTATTGTTTCCCTACTTGGATTTAAAAGCCCATAAACAGGGATATCTAGGAAAAGGATATTTTCATAACAAAGTGTATTTTCTCAGGCAGAAAGGATTAATCTAATTTCAATGTATGTAATTTGGATTTTTCCATCTTGATAAATTTTGAACCAAATATACATGGTTAATAAGTTATTTTAAAATAACTGATAAATGTCTCTGTTAAACTTTTTAAAATTATGCTCAACATAATAATAGTGAAGAAGGAAGAACTGATATTTTAACAGCAAAAGAGAAGACGGTCAAATTACTTACCAAATTAATTTGGTTTTAAAATTTTTATTTCTGATTCATTAAGTCTCAATACTTTATTTAAGGAATCATTCTTTAATATATTTTATGAACACAATGAATAATTTGTCAAAAATGCTGATCCCAAGTGTTTATCACCTACGTGTTAAGTATGTTTACAAATGTTAGGTTTTGCCTTTAAATTGCTGTGTGGCTCTAAAACAAAGGAAAAACTGATTATTGGTCAACTTGTTAAATGATCGTCAGTTCTGCCTTACTATAATAAAAAAAATAATCGTTTTCAAGCAAGTCCTGGATTCCACTTCCTATAGGCATGCAATTCCTAAAGGAATACCAAAAATAGCTAGCATTTCACTGCATTTAGGACAAGAGAGATATTATTCAGCCTCATCGGTCACCTCCAAAGGGCTCGCCCACTGCTTTAAGGTACTTGCATACATGCCGAACAGCAGAGTGTAAGAGTTCCTCTTTTACGTCTCAGGCAGGTTAATAGGTCTTCAGACTTCATTTAGCACCACATTTTCAGACCATCATAAGTTTTAAACTTACTTCCATGCTGACAGCTTAATGTTCGAATAAGCAAGGAGTTAACTCACTTTTAACTTCTAAACCCTAGGACCTCTCTCTTCGAGCTATAAAATTGACATTTCAGCATGAATATTTTTTTTCATGATGTGTCTTTCAAACTTGCACATGTTACAATGTCTAAAACAGCTGTCCGTGTTTACACGGAAAGCCTTTCAAAATATTTTTTTTTCCCTTTCGCAAGCCATTTGTGCAGAAAGGAAAATAAGCAAATGGACTGCTTTTTTCCCATCCTTCCTTCCCTGTCTTTCTCTTTCCTTCCTTCCTTTCTTCTCTTTCTTTCCTTCTGATTTCTCTTTTTTTTTCTTATCTTTTTTTTTACTTGCTTTCTCCTCTAAAGGAGAGGAGTTACTTCAAAGTAACTTTAGCGATTATTCGAACAGAGTGAGGAATGCCAGGAGATGAAATCTGCACTCTGCCTTGAATTCTTGTCAGGATTTCACGTGCATATATCAGAAGTAAAATGTTCTACTGTAGATCATGCTTAACCAATTAGAGGTCAAAGAACTAAATCATCGTATTCATGAAAGTAAAATGTTGTGCTTTCCAATTGCCTTCACTTCAGGAGGCTCTCACTTCCAATTACCAAAGTGACCTTCAAATTTGGTATTGGCCACTTTATAGTAAAATGTATTACAATTGTGACATTACGATACAAAACATGAAATGACATGGGTAAAACAGTTTTAAAGATGGTAGTAACTTTTTTAGACTCGAGTCATTTTCTATTCAATTTTCTGCTTGGTTTTCTTTTTCCTAATTCTTTTTATTGTCTTTATCAATATACTGTTTATATACCATTTATAAGACTATATCACTATTTAAATGTATAAACTTTTTAGGTTCTTAATATAGAGTCATGGATATTGAAGGGTTCATATGTTTTATAACAAAATGTTTTATATAACATTAATATTTTACATTTTATTAATGTGGAGAGAGGGGCACACTTGTAAATTCTAGGTTAGATAATAAAATATGTTATTAAAAATGTTTTAATGTTTATTTTTAAGAGAGAGGGAGACAGAGTGCGCAGGGGAGGGACAGAGAGAGAGACACACACAGAATCTGAAGCAGGTTCCAAGCTCTGAGCTGTCAGCACAGAGCCTGACACAAATCTCAAACTCAGTAATGGTGAGATCATGACCTGAGGCGAAGTCAGAAGCTCAATAGACTGAGCCACCCAGGTGCCCCGACAATAAAATATTACATCAATATCCCATAGTATTAATTTGGGACTTTCTTATAATGCAATTCCAAGATAATCAGTAAGAAGTAAAAACTAATAATTATCACATGCATACTATCTGCTAGACAGATGAAAATAAATAGTAATTGATTGTGCTGTAGGACAGTACTTAAGTTTTTCTCTAGTGCTTTACTGTGTGCCCCTCAGAATAACCCAGGTTTTGTTAAAGAACAATACATCTAAGAGAAATCAGGTAACTGTGTCAAAATCACACAGTAGGAAGGGGCAGAATTTCAAACTTGACTACTTACGTGTCTTTAAAATATTTCCACTGTTATGTTCTTAGGATGGGTAGTATGTTTAAAATCAACCAACTTTTACTTGCAGATGAGGACACTGAGGCCCACAGATATGCCAGGACTTGACAAAGGTCAAGAACAAACAAACAAACAAACAAACAAACAAATAGCCTATCTCATTTTGTGATCTTTTCATTATTCTAGTCTTTTTTCCTACATCACATTTATTATGAGCTCATCATTTACTTAACGAAAACAAAGGCCAGGACAGTTCTGAAGACCCCTTCTGAAGAACCCAAGCAAGAACCCAAGGAAGTCCTTTTGTACAGAAAACACTCACTGCTATGCTAAGAAATGTAAACTCTATACAATTTTTCTGTGAATGTTTTTGCTATGTAAATCATATTTATGCTGTTAGTCCTGAGAGTAAGTGGATAAACAGGGAAAAGCTGAACTGATAGCCTAAAGTATTAAAGGAAAAAAAATCTACTTATTTTTGTATGTATTCTTAGAGTTAACTTTTAGCAGAATTACTGCAGTTCTGGTTTCAGAAAGTCAGTAGAAAATATATGCCCATTATAAAAAAAATCAAACCAAACACAGAGTAAATTTTGAAGTTCCTCTTTACCTTTCAACCCAGTTTTAGTCCCCTGTTTAAAGAATATTTCCAATTTTGTATGCTTATAAAATATTTGCTTTGTATTTAGGTCAATAAATAGATATTAGGGAACTTAATTGAGAAAAATATTACACCAATTTAATGAAACATAAGAAAAATTTTAAAAAAGTTTCCTGGAGACCAATAGAAATGCAAAATACAATGGTAGATTTAAATCTAAATATAGAAGTAATTAGATTAAATGTGAACAGCCTAAATGCTTTGTTATTAAAGAAAAGGGTTATATCAGACTCTGCTAAAAACCAAATTCAATTATACGCTGTTTGGAAGAGGTATATTTAACACAAAGGGCACAGAAAATTTGAGCATAACAATATGGAAAAAA